>NW_027460280.1:45878447-46178447 GCF_050947875.1 Dermacentor variabilis | reverse complement strand
GTAACTACGTTGTAGCTCCCGTTGGTCTCGCTTTTTTGGCGGTGCCATGTTTCGGTTTCGATTGTAAGTCGACCCCCCACTTCAGCTTTTCATATTTAAAAAAGTAGTAGACTTACAATCATGTAAATAAGGTAGGTGCCATCGATAGTACTATAGAGGTCACTTTTGATACTACTGTTGAGAATGCAAAATTACACTATGTACCACATGTAAAAACTAACATAAACTTGATAATGTTTCCCGGTTCCCTATTGCGGGCACTGAGCATTTACTGATGGTCAGTTGTAGCAAAATTTCTGGTAGTATCACTAGCCAAGAATTGCAAAACTATTTTTATCATGCTTAGTAGCAAACTATTGTAATACTATAAATAGTATTTTCTTACACTGTCAATAGTTTTAAAAAACTATTGATGCTATCAATATTCAATTTACTGATAGCTTTGCATCTCTAGTGGTGGCACCACAATCAAATTAGACAGTTTTAGTTTAGCGTACACTATACCATTGCGTACACTATAATATAGCGGATCGTTACTGCGCATGTGCAGAACACTAAAAGACCCATAGCGTATGCGTATGCACGCTATTTCTCAGATTTAGCATTAGTCTTTGCATAGTTTGCGTAGTTTGTGGGAAACATGACGGCGGTCCCGGCTACTCACTTTAAAATGAATTTGTTGTTGCTTTTGTAAAATGCGCTTCGTTCGTTGGTAGCAAATGACTGTGTAAACAGCTTTCGCTTAGTCTCGGGTCGTTTCGACGACAGAGTTTTATGGATAACCTTGTGGAGTTTTCGAGATCGCTTCTCGTTTCGAATGAGTCCAAGCCTAACGAAAGAAACCTTCCAGATGTCAGCGCCACCTATCAGTAAAGTCAGTAGATAGCCATGACCACAACATGTGGCCTCCGAGATTGGAAGATCTTGCAGGCCAACTAAAACTGTAATAAACATGCGCTGCCTAGCGTACACTGTACTATAGCGTAAAGTGTATGCAAATATAGTGTATGCTATACTATAACTGTCTATTGCTAAACCTACTCATTGTGGACTTTGACATCTGCTCCAGTCTGCATTGTTACTGGTTGAGAAGGACTACACCGCATTTCAAAGGAGCCAGGGACTCGCAGAAAGTTTGGAAAATGTTTTTGTGTGAAAATGGCCAAAATGCAAAAAAATACTTCTAAATCTACGATGTCACACTAATGTGCTGGCACTGCAGTTTAAGTTTGATCTTAGTCTTTTTTTTTTTTTTTTTCTGGTAGTACTAATCATTGTTATTCTGCCACAGAAGTGAAACTAGAGCCTTGGAAGAAACCAGTCTAAATTGATTTCATGTTATTTTTTTGTATATTTCTAATGGATTCATTTTATTCATGTATTGAATAATAAAGCTAAGTGGCTGCCGTTGTCTAGTATTTAGCAGCTACTTTGCATGCATGACTGAGAGCCACACCCACCTTTTATTTTTTATTTTCATCTATCGCCTGTTTCTTTATCTTTAGAGCTCTGTCTAGTAATGCTTAAAACCTTGTAGGCTGCATGTCTGTAGCACTCCCAAAATTGAAAAATTGTGTGCATTCTATGCAGCATTGATTTTTGTTTAGTAGACTTGACTGAAACATCATGACAGTAGCTTGTGTTACCTTGTCTGGTTCTATATGCCTGTAGAGAGAAGCATTAAAAAAGACATAAAGAGGATTGAGGTGGGAAGACTTGCTATGTTGTGCTGCACCTTTCTTGTAGACTAATTCACAAATAATGTGGCCCTTCCCTGTGAAATGACAATACCTGTGTGATGGAAAATACTGTGACCATGGGGAATGAATGTTTTCATGCAGGTCGAAAGACTTCAGAGATTTTTTATCCCTTTGCCTGACCAAAGACCCAAATCAAAGGCCAACCTCGGAGGAGCTACTGAAGGTATGTTCCGCATTACTCTCAGGTTTTTTTAAAGTTGCTTGAATGCTGTGACTAATTCTCAACATTCTTGGTCTAATGCAGCATCCCTTCGTAACAAAAAGTGTAGATAGGAAGCCTTTGAAGGATCTTATCAGTGAATACAAGGCTGAAGTGGTTGAAGAGGTGACTGAAGAGCACGAGGATGACATTCCTGATGTATGTATCCAGTTTTTTATGCATTTTAATTTGTCTTGTGCATATTAAATATAGGTCAGTGTTGCTATGCTGTACGTTAGTGGCTTAGTGCACTTCAAGAATCTTCAGGCAAGGTTATCGGAAGCATTCACTAGCACAGTACCCTTAAGGTTTAATGAAATGGAAAAGCCTGTAATGGGGAACAGAATGTGTTTGTATGTGGCCTTGTTTTGTGTAGTGAAAGTGCAACATTAACCTCTATATTTAATGGAATAAATGCTCATCGTGAGGTAAATACATGAGTTATTGCTCCATTAAAGAAGTAGGTGTTCAACTTCCGGCCCTCAATTTTGCAATTACAGTGAGCTCTAGTACACAACTTGCCGACAATGGACATTGAAGGGCATTCGTCCTTTGCCAAGTACCTGAACAAGAACAGGAGGTATTAAGTAATGTTGATGCAAACTTCTGTTTTCACAAATAAGAAGATACATTAGCCAAAAAGACTGCCCTATTAACGTGGACTATTCTCTTTTGGTGCCTCCGTAAGAACCACCCGCACTCTAAGAACCAGCACCTCATATAAAGGCATTATACAAATCCAAAGAGATTCATGCTGAGCTTGTGACAGTGACGATATGGTGGCCGCCATCAGCTCGGCATGAATCTCTTTAGACGTGTGTCCCTTGAAATGCTGAAAGCATATTGGTGCCTCTGCTTCAACCAACTCCCCCAATGGGTGCTGCCTATTTTGTTCTAATAACCTAGCGGTGTTCCACAGTACATGGAATACAGTTTTTATACTTTATGCACTCATTTTGATGCCTGTCCTGTATGCGTGCTCCAAAAGTTATGGTAACGATAGTACAAACTTTATGAACGCCCCTCATGTATCAACTACAAAATCGTAAGCATGCGTTCTTGCTTGTTGTAACTTGCGTGCTGCTCTCGTTAGTGCTTTGTCTTTAGTACCTCATTTCTTAAAGTCCTTGCCTCTTATCTTTTTTAGTACCGGCAGTCATTGAGCATAGAAAATGACACGACAGGAGAGACTATTTCCAATCTTAGTGAGCCCATTGAAGAGCCTAGCGGAGAAGCCAAGCCAGCTGAACCAAAAGGCAAGTTTCTTCTGTATTTCCTTGATTTTGTGCAGATTCACTCCCTCATTCTTTCTGTGTTCAAAAAACAAACAAAAAAACTGTTTTATTTGTCTCTTTGTGACCTAATCAATATTACACTGCAAAAATGAACAAAATACAGGTGTTTACTGCTAATTTGTGCTATAACATGTCCTTCATCAGTCAGGTAGAATCCATACAATTCTGCATACTGGCACTTGAATGCAGATACATTCCAAAGCAGGGAGCTTATATTCTTCATGAAAAAGTATAAGGATACCACCATTTTGAAATTTTAAGCGCGTGTTCTTGGTATATGATTTCTTCTTCAGTACCTTAAGCAAATTTTATGCTAAGTTTGATGTGTTCAATCGCCATTCACAATCTGGACATACCATGTTAGACCTTTAGATGACTTGCTATGGGGCACATGTAAAGGAGTTCAGTGTAGATTAAAGGGCATTAATGGCTGTCTATAAAAATTTCGTTAGCATTTTTGTTGGTGCTTTAAAGGGCCCCTCACCAGGTCTGGCCATTTTGAGCTGACAAACGCAGAGCATACAATGCGTGCTAACGACCGTGTTTGCAAAGAAATACATCGCTGCGCACCGCGGAAAGGTCTGAAACTTCAATCCAAACACCGCCTTCCCTTTTGCTTGCGGTGACCGCGCTCCAAGCCAGACGGTGACGTGCTGCTGTCCCTGCGCTTACGTAGTCGGGTCCGCAATGTGACATCGCTCGTGGTAACATGCAACTTCGAGACTTATTCAAGGCAACGTCTGTTATTTGTGTGATCTGTTGCTTGAATTGACAAATTGAAGTTTAGAGAAATAATGAAACACACAAACAGAATGTCTGCATGTTTTTTGTTTTACTTCGCACCGAAGCAAAAGAGACGTACTTCGGCTTCGTTCTGCTTGTTGCCACGGTCGTGCAGTTACGTGCGTAGGTTTCAAAACTATGCCACTTTCTGCCGTGCTCCAGCGCGGGATCATGCTCTACAATCCGCTTGTTCTGCCTCAGTATTCGTGTAGCACTGAATTATACCGCTAGTCATGTGCCCTTGTGCACAGCGCACAAAATCGTGCACTGTGCAAAACCAGACAATCACAGCAACTCGTGTGCAACGCTGTCAGCAAAAATGTGCAGCACCGAAAAAGAAAAAAAAATGAAGGCGGGGCTCGTGACGTATGCGTCACGCGATCCTCAAGGTCCGGTATGGGAGAACGCAGGGAAGGAATTTTGCTTGTGGAGACTAGACGGGGCGAGTGGAAAGAGTGTCTCGCTATGCAGTGGAGCTCGCCTCCTGAAATCATGGGTTCGCCGCGCTGAAATATTTCTATCTTGGCTATTAATGAGCCGGTTTGAAAAATTTTTGCAGCAGAACGCACCCTAGAGGTCACGTAACAACTTTCAGTATATAACCAAAATTTGATATAGGGCCTGGTGAGGGGCCCTTTAAAAGCATGTACTGCGATGCAGCAATGAAGCCAGATGTTTGCCAGTTCACATCTGAATCATTTTTTAATAGCTGCAGAGGTCAAACCTGAAGAAGTCTCCAAAGATGAAGTGGTGCCTCCAAAGCCTGTAAGCAAGGAAGGCAGAACTGCACCCAGCCCTCCACCCCAAGCACCTTCTGACAAGGAGTCAGTGTTGGATAAAGTTGAGGTGCCTGAGGCACGACCTAAAACTCCTCCCAAGCTTCCAGAAGAACCTGCTCAAGTTCAGGCGAAACCACCGGTCCCTTCAGAAGAGTGAGTCACTCATTTAGCGGAGCCTAGTTGTGACTGATGTAGTGCAAAAAGATCCATGACGCATGAATAAAGTTGATAGTCTGTTGTAAGCACTGAAAGATGGATCAAACTGAATTCTAATGTTACTAAAATTACTTCAAATCAGAATTCACTTGTGTTAACATACCTTTTAGCGGGAATGGCTGTGCGATGCACTAGAAGCCTAGCAAAGCAGTAGCAGCTCTGCAGTGTACTTTCCTTCCCTTGAACTAGGTCAAAGGCCATAGAAGTGACGCCACCTAAAACTTTGGACCGGCCGACCTCCCCAGAGTTGCCAGAGCCTGAGGAGACCCTTCCAGTTCCACAAGCATCAACACCTATTCGGGGTGGTGAAGTGGTGGTTGTATCTAGTGAGTGTCAGGGCTTTGCTTCTTTATTGTTCCTTGCCTTAGCTTAACTCTTACAGTGTTATACCCCTGACACACGGGCACTCTAAAGTCCTTTAGGTAAGGGGACACCTACCGGAAAGGTGTTCAATCGCAGTGACACAAGGTAAAGGAGTATCTTCTTTAAGTCAAAGTTCCTTTGCGGGAAAGGAGATTGCGCAATCTACTTTTCGAGTGGAAAAGG
Source organism: Dermacentor variabilis (assembly GCF_050947875.1). Taxonomy (NCBI): domain Eukaryota; kingdom Metazoa; phylum Arthropoda; class Arachnida; order Ixodida; family Ixodidae; genus Dermacentor; species Dermacentor variabilis. The sequence goes on along the minus strand of NW_027460280.1, from coordinate 46,172,869 downwards.
AGTTTGTCTCGCACACAGCGTGCACAACTCATCAATAGAAGGAAACTTGCCACACAACTACGGTGCCCCATAAGTATTTTTTTTACCTTGCAAAAATGTTTTAATTTTTATCGGTAATGCAATTTGTCGAACAGTGAAGATTTACTCTAGCTATACTCTGAAACGCTTGCACCACGTTGCCAGTGCCGCCATGTTGAATTCCGGCAGTGTCATTTCCTGCGTCGGCTTTGGTGTGTTAGCATCGTGAAACCATCGTTCGTTGCGCACGTAGGCCCACCTTCTGCAATAGGCAGCTCGAGGGGTCACTGGTGAAGCAGTCAACATGAAGCATGCTCATGATGAGTGGACGTTTGATGTTTTCCACTTTCGCCTTGGCTGCGTTTATGTCATCTTCAAGAGATCCGAGAGCGACAAGTGTCAGAGCGACCTCAACTCTTGCTTCATCGCTAGCGTTTCACTGAACCATGATGCAAATGCTCAGTTCTGTCACGCAATCACAATTGTGTGAATAACACATTCAGTAAAACGCGTTATGCCTGCATGCACGAAGAAAGAGACAAAAAGACGTGAGAAAGGACGACAGAAACGTGGCCAGCACCAGAATAGATACAGCATGCACAGCTATTCTAGTACAGTGTAGCATTGCAAAACACCGACTGTACATAGACCAATTTAAATTGCTGCTAAGAGCACGAAAACGCGAATAAAATAAACTAATACGTGAATTATAAGCAATCAACAACGAAAAAAAAATATTTTCGGGTTCTACAGTAGCTAAATGTAACCCAAATATGCAGCTTTTTGAAAATGTTTTCTCTCTTGCTGCTTTCACAAGCAGCAATATTTTTCTTGCGGCGTTCATCTGAGGAACCACCTAAGGAAGTTAGTGCTGTGCCGTGTGTCATCGGCGCAACTCCTTTCTGCAAAGGGTCCTTCAGAGTAACAAAAAGGGTTTACTGCAAAGGACTTCAGTTTTGCCCGTGTGTCAGGGGTATTAGTCCAACTGCACCATTTCGCTGCAATTCAACTTGCCTGTGACTTGCTGTGCCCTCCCTAGTGCCACTTGTGCCATAGTGCACAATTTCACCTGTTTTACATGGCAATGGAACGTTTTTGGCTTGTATTGGTCTGGCAACTAGTGCCAGATGCAGACACAAGCAATTCAATCCATTCTGCGTTCCATTGATTGGCTTGCTAGTATTGTATTGCTAACCTTGTTTAGCTTTCACGCACATTCCTAGGTTATAGCGTATTCATTCTGCATTGTTGCAACTCCACCGAAACTGCTGCACTTGTGTGCTTCCTCCTTCCAGTCACAAAGTTGGAATATGAGCAAACGTTGGTAGTCTCTTTACTACATGCATGCCCAAGTAATTTGTAAACCTTTGAGGCACCCGCTTCCGATTTTGTTAGTTCCATGAATTGAGAACTGGGGCGTTGGATAGCGCTTCCATAGGAACACTTTTTTTTTTTTTCACTGGTAATGTACTATTTTATTACAGGGGTCCATTCACACTTGCAACAAACACGAGCTACCATTAGATCCCTGTAAAGCCGCACCCATGTAAGGGCAACACCCCCAACTTGGCAGCCCAAACAATGCAGAAGCATTTGCGTTTGGTGCCCCGATGCCGTGCACGCGCGGCATACTTTCGTGTGTCGCTACTAGATGGCGAGAGCCGGACATTGACCTCTAATGCAATGGTCAATCTGGGGATCCAGGGTGTGCACAAATCAAGGCTGCATCGGCACCATTTTGACCGAAAGGTTTGGTCCCATTTAAGGGCCACACCTCGTCAAAATTGGGGAAAAAAAAGTGTGTCTCTTACACAAGTCTGTATGGTATTTTATGAAACTCATACAAGTGGGCCTTGGTTTGATCGCACACAGTAACGTAGAGCAGGTTCAAAATGGGCAACAGTTTCTAGCAGAAAGGAATGTGAGCACGGCTTCTTGCAGATCCAGAGGGTAGGCCCTGCCCCTGAATCCCAATTACTTATGTAGGTGCTCCAGAGAATTATAAATAAGTTTATTTTACAAGTGGCACAGAATTTAGCTCATGTCTATGGCAGAACTACAAATGCCACCAAGATAGAATTCATCGAAAATGGGAGGAACGCTGTCGCAAATCTGCATGTGGCGTTAAATGTGTGTGGATCAAGTAGTTTTTTGTACAAACATTCTTTTATAAAATACTTGAAAACATTATACAGCTAATTTCTGCTGTTTCATGTGTGTCCCAAAAAACTCTACATTACACTGAGATTATATTTAGTGGCAGTGGGTGCATCTTAAGGGTAATTTGTGATGGAACCATAATGTTTGTGGCCTAAATAGGAGCGTAAATAATTACTGAGCCCTCTTTTGTTTTTCCCCTATTTTTATTGCATTATGAGGTTCATAGTAGTTTTCCCCAGTGTCCTCTGTAAAATGTGACACCTTGCTTATATTGGTTAAATGAAGGGGCATGATATGGTTAACGTGTAGGCAAATTTCAAAGCATGTGGTTTAATTACTGCCTTGGCAGTAAATTATCAGGGTGTCTACCAACCAGGAAAACCGGGAATTCTGAGGAATTTTGAACAGTCTGAAAATACCCAGGGAAAACTCAGGGAATTTGTGCTTCTATCAGAGAAAATTAGCTGTAATTTTATTGAAAGGCAATGAAAGTCGCGGTAGTGCTGGCTAAAATAACAGAGGGATTGTAACGAATCATATTTTGACGCCGTGTCGTCGGCTGGAGGAGTTTCCAGTGTGCAATCAACGACAGACTTTCTGGACGCCCAATAATTCGGACAGCTTCGTGGCGCCACCACGTACCCTATAGAGTCACTGTATAAGAACTTCTGAAATTTCGGACGCAAGAACGCTTCGCTGTCCGACTTTCCGGACTTTTTGCTGTGATCACAGGTCCGAAACAGCATTAATCAAAGCCACCATTGCCGCCGTTTTGATTACCTCGCCACCTCGAACCAGCGCTCTCGGACACAGATCCGCTGGCAGCCGTAGCCACTACCGTGGCAAACGCTAGGCCGGTGCTTCGACATTTGCTATTAAGCTTCTTGCCGTTCAGCGCCATGTTTTTCATTGAAAGAATTTGCTGCTGTCAGCAACGGCACCAACTCCCCCTTTGTGGTCCTCACGATTGGTTTCAAAGCTCAGGAAAGCACGGTGCGTTGCAGAATGCCATGTCCCGAAAGTCAGCTTCGCCTCAATGCAGCAATGTAGCATTGATAACTAAAATACTTAAATAGCATGATTACTAGAGATTGACAGCATCAGGCATCAAGGTGTCAGTCTGTCTTGACATAAAACAAGGTTCTATGTCAGTCAGGAAATTTTGCAAAGCCACTCAGGGAAAACCTGGAAAACTCGGGGAATTTGGAAATGTAAACTTGGTAGACACCCTGATTATGTATGCAAGTCATTTTGTTATGAACAGTGCAGAATTTAACTCACTACCTTGGTATAACTATGAATACCATCAACATCAAATTTATTTATAAAGTATGGGAACATTATGGCTGATTTGCTCACTAAGTACTAAATGGGTGAGTGTGTCTGTAAAAAATTTAAAGAAAGTGCGCGAAAGCATTATGTGCGGGCAAAGTTTCAAACCTGCGAATTATATGCAAGGTAACGCATTAAACTATAGTTTAATTTCAGGGAACTGAAATTCTTAATGCAACTGTTTGAAGGAAACAGCTTCACTAGCAGTTGGGCTTTGATTCTGCAAGGTTGCACAAGTCTACTGTCTTACACCTGGCTGCATAGTTTTGATCTCGATGGTATATAAAGGTTACCGTGGCATTATTTACTAGGAAGACAGACTCAGTTAGCTGCTGCTCTCAGACCATTAACCTAGTGTATTTGTTTACTGTTGAGCAGCATTTACTCATTGCACAATAATACGAAGCTGCACCAAATGGCTACACACTTACTGTTGTACTGTTCCAAGTGATCCAAAATGCCAATTTTTCTACTCCAAAGCTCCTCTAAAGCATTTTTTTTTTCCTCCAACAATTGTCTGAATCCTAAACTGACTGGACAACTACTGCCCTTCGGACTTTGCCTTAAGCACTGCTTTACTTGTGCATTACTTGTATGATTCATTCGTTCATGTACTTTACCCAGGCTTATCCATGATAGATGACTCCAGCTCCCACCTGAAGGACACTTGTGAAATTGGAACTTCTGAAGTAGATAAAGCAGAACTGTAAGTATTGCAGTACTTTTCATTGTGAAATTGATTACAGTGTAGACTGCTTATAGCATAAGTTGCGGGAATTGTAAAAATCCGCGCTATAAATGGTACTGCGTTATAACCAAAGCATGTTTTTTTCGGCTTTTGCCTATGCCAAACGGACCACCCACTTTTCAAACACAATTTGTTACATATTTCACTCACACACACATGCAACACAATCTCAACACAGCAAAGAAACCAAGTTCTACTGACAAGTGCGACATCAGCGGAAGAACGCTGTTATTTTCGTCTGGAGATTTTTTTTAACAGCGCTTCGAACAATTTCGTCCTCTACAAGGCTTAAGCACTGAAGCGCTTTCTCACTCAAACTGTTCTTTGTGCAGTACATCTTCACTTTGTTGAGGTATTCCAAAGCGTCTGCACGGAACATCCGGGTCTGGCGTCGGGTCGACATCGTCGTCCGACTCGTCTTCGGTTGCAAGCTCCGTGCACTGCTGAGACGATCGCGTCATCCATGCTTGCTTCCTTGCAGACAGGAAGCTCCGACTCAGCGCCATCGACGTATTCTTAGAATGTGTCTGTGATGGAAACAAACTTGCTTTCAACGAGGCCGGACCACACGTCGTCGGTGTTGACCGTCTCATCGGCAATATTGTCGCTCGGCTCATCGGCATCAAGAGCCTCTTCATTGCACACGAAGCCTGCTTTGTTGAAGCACTTGCTTGTTGTAGTGGCTTTCACTTGCCACCACGAAGTGGCAACCATATCAATCACGCCCCTTAAATTCATTTTAAGAGGCTGCTGCTGCTGCATGCTCAGCAAAACTCTTTTGCAGATGCATTTTTGTAAACTGCTTTTATGGTTGCGATGACACCCTGGTCGAGTGGCTGACATTTTGCAGTCATGTTGGCAGGCAGAAACTTTAACTTGACTGCAGTCAACTTTGGCTTGATGTTGTGGGCTGTGCAATTGTAGAGAATGAGCACGACCTGTCGCTTCTTTGCCACCATGTTTTCATCGAACTTGCAAAGCCAGCTTGTGAACATGTCTTGTGTCATCTACGCCTTTTTGTTAGATTTGTATGTCACTGGCAGGCACTCTTGCTTTTTCAAGCAATGTGGCCTCACTGATTTTCCAATGACAAACAGGCGGTGCTTGTCGCTTCTATCCATGTTAGTGCAGAAGAACAAACACAGTTATGCGCTCTTTTGAGGCCTTGCAGCCAGAGCAGGCTTCGCCTCTCAGTGCAAGAGTGCGGTTGCGCAGAAGGTTATAAACTACGCCAGCTTCGACGGCATTGTGTACATCTCTATCCGTATACGTGGACAGCATGGTTTCCAAATTTAAGCGAAGCCAGACCGATGGACTCGTCGTTGACATCACTGCTTTCACCGCACACCACTTTGCAGCTGATGCCATGGTGATCCTTGAATCGCTGGATCCATCCATTAAGTAGGTTGAAGTCGTCGTGGCCTAAAAGAGCACCAAGGGACTTGGCTTTTTGTTGGAGCATGGGGCCACTCACTGGTATGCTGTGAGCCCTAACTTCACGGAACCATATGAAGAGCGCTGCGTCCACATCTTCATACTTCGACGCATGTATTCTCTTTTGGACATGGAAGACGAATCTTGCTGCAGTTGCTGCCGCAATTTGTCCTTGTTCTTGTATATGATTGACACGGTTGTGCCAGAAACGCCGTATTTGGCCGCCACCAACACCTTCTTCAGCCCACTTTCTATGTCCTTTATACAGTAGAACCCCACTGTTACGTTCCTCGCTGCTGCGTTTTCCCGGCTGCTCCGTCGTTTTCATCCGGTCCCGGCATAGCTTCCATAGGATCCAATGTATAAGGAACCCCGCTGTTACGTAGTAGCTGTGAAAACGTTCCCGCATGATGCGTCGCAACTCGAACCCGCCTGGGCTAAAGTAGGCAACGCACTCCAACCGCCATTTTGGCTTTTGACGAGTTTTGACCGAGCTTGGCCAAGCTTGGCAATGGAACTGGCTGCAAAAAGCTGTGCGCCAATTCGAGAGGCCGCCACTAGGTGGCCATTCATGAAAAATGCTCTCACTATCATCACTGTGATTACGGTCACCGCATGGTTGTTGGACGGGTCGACTCACGGAGGAAGGAAACTCGGGAGAGGCCCTGACGTCACTCTTTGTGAAGCTGAAGTGAAGCCGAAAGTTGGCGTTGCTCGTGGCGTTGCTCTGCCTATCGGGCCAGCTCTCCTCTCTTGTTTACATTTCTCTCACGCCACGCTGCGCGCAACCGGGCTGCTCGGACGCGCGCGCTCCACAGCAATACTAAACAATCGTTGGCATGATTACGCCAAAGAGGGCAAAATTTCCCGCGGATATTCCTTCGTCCGTTGCCATTGGCGTGGCGCAGTGACAACGCGGAGCACGAGCCGCATGATGCCGGGGAGTTGCCAAATCCTAGCTTTGGAGAAGCCGTCGCGGCTATGGACCTCCTCCACAGGTACGTCGCACCTCACAGCGACGCCGACAGCAATGCGGCCTTCCAGGCTATTGAGAAACGTGTGGTGATTTCTAGTGAGCGAAAGAAACGGCAAGTCACCATTCTAGACTTTTTTAAGTCCTAAGCGCACTCTGTGGAAATAAATTGTCCATAGTTGAAGCTGCACTTTTTCATTTTTGGAGCTTTCCTCACTGTTGCGTTTTCCCGGCTGTTACATTTTTTTTCCCCGGTCCGGTGAAAAACGTATGAACGGGGTTCCACTGTAACGCATTCCTTCGTCTCTAGCGATAAGGCATGCCTCTTTCACACCGCTTGAAGACGCCGCCGCTGCCGTGGTGACAAAAGCCCGACAACACACGTTCACAGAGGACCACTACGACACGACAAGATCACGACGTGCACACACCAAATGCAACAAAGAGACTGAAAAATAAAAAAGCAGTGCGCTGTTGCCACTATCGCTTCTACTCCGCACTCCGTGCAGCGCGCACCCTGATTGGACGCTGCTATAGTGACGAAAACATTCGCCCTCATTCCTGTAAAGTCTCCCGCCCTTCTCCTCCTTTTTTGTTTTGCTTTTCACTGCAGGTCTCCACGCGTGCGCACATGCTCCCCCTTCGCATTTGCGTGCCTGGCAACCGTGCAGCCATGTGTGCCGTGCTTAATGCCTCCGAGAAAAGACCGTGCTCCGTGTGCCGATTTCATGGTCGCGCGCTTAAACAAACCACGCTGTAACCTGCATTCTGCTTCGCGCACCTACGCAATAAATGGTCTGCCTTACACATCGAGTTCTATGAGAGATATATCGGTGGTCAAAAAAACCCATGCTATAACCGGACCTGCATTAAAAGCGGTTATGTTATAAGGGGTCTGCCATGTACTTGCATTGTGTGCATGTTAATACCTTTGTCACACAGTCACCAAAAAAAAAAAAAAAACCAGTCAATGCTCTAAGTTTTGATACTATTCACGGGCTTCTGCATGGACAAACTAAAAAAAAATAACTTTTTGTTTAGATGGCAGGCACTTATCCTGTATGCTTGCCACTATTTATTCACCCACGAAATGCACACTCGTGACATCTGAAAGCAGCATACTTATGTTCAGCTATGCTAGTATCTCTGCAGGCAAGCTCATTGGGCTTTCCATGGGTGGCACTCAGAAGCACTCCAAAAATATATAAAGTAGTATACTTTTTCAATTGGATGCACTAGCATGAACTGTGCTGGCAACACTGGTGCAAGCCCCTGCGAGAGAATACAGTTCTGAGTGTTCCTGTTTATCCTGGACTGTGTCAGCTGACCTCTGGGGAGTTGCACACTTTCACTAAAAACTGCATATTCTTAAAAGTACTGACGCAAAATATATTTTTTTTCTTTCTCTCATTCTTTAATGGGCAGCTCTCAGGCCAGTAGCTGTGGTTTAAAATCGCAGCTCCTCAAGAGCATAACAAATGATTATTTACATCACTTTAAAGGCTCGCCAGTACAACCTGGCTTTGGATGGCAAGAGGTTAACCAAGGAAACTGGAGATGGTGGCTATGTGGTACCACATAAACTACTGACACATGTGCCTAAACTATAACCATGCTGACAATAGCTGAGGCAATGGACCTTTTCAGAAAAAGGCAGCGCCGCGCTTGGCCTCTCTTGGGGAGAGGGTGCGCCGAGCAGCTCCCGTCAATGTGAATGCGAAGATGTCATGCAAATCCCCCCCCCCCCTTCACAATGTTTTCACTTATCTTTTCTGGTTGTCAGTTGCGAGCTGTTAGTGTGCATATTGTGGAACCTTCAGCAAGCATTTTACAATTACATTACTGCCTTAAGCATGCCACACAAAAAGAGGAAAGGTGGCAGGCAAATGTGCTATGTAGCCAGTACAATGTTCAATAGGCAACAACAACAATAACCGAAGCTTAAGCAAAGATATGTCATGGCAAGAGAATTATATAGCTTCACCACATAACGGTTGTGTAATGTGGTGCAGCATCCATGCTTAATTGTTATGAAAAGGGAGAATCGCGAACAGCTGATACTGCACGCAACCCCCCCCCCCCCCCCCCCCCCCCCCCGTCGCGTGTTCTGGCAACCCCAGTCCACGGACCGCACCTGAGATCCTGCTTCATCTGCGTGATCATAATCTCAGGTGCTCTCCTGAGGCTTCGGCTTGCTAGTATTATTTTTATTTTCACATGCTAAATGATCTCGCAACAATACATTTTTATATTGCGATCTAGATTATATCAGCCATTATGGAACATATGCAATCATATAAAAGCGATCTTGCACTTATTATATTTGTAGAAAGATCACATTTTATAGGCTGGATCGTTCATTTTAACACTCAGCATTGTTACTTGCCTAGTTTGTCAAGAAAGAACTGTGAATGTGTCCTCTTCTGCACCTCTCAGATGTACCCCTGAGCAATTAAAGTAAACTAATCTCGAAGGCCATGCTTGCTGTATTGCAGACAATAGAAGTGACATAGCCAGCATGTTTTGGACTTCGTTTACACATATATAATACTTGCTACAATTACTTGCCTGGGTTTGTCAAGAGAAAAACTGAAAATTTGCCTTTGTCTGTGCTCCTCATAGTTAATATCTGAAACATGCTTGTAATGTCACTTCCACCATCTGTAGTGTGGCAGAAAGTGACCTTCGAGATTCACATCCCATAATTGCTTGGGGTTGCAACCGTGAGGTGCAGGCAAACACAAATTGGCAGTTCTTTCTTGAAAAAAAAATAGAGAAAGAACTAGAGAACTAGGTACGCCCTAGAAAAGCATCAGTAAAGAATTAGGCTTGACTGGCTTTGAATGCAAAAAAATGCAGTATGTAGGATAATGGAGGGGATTTGGCAATGTGCAGCCAGCTTTTGGCAGCACACGGTGCACAAGCAAGCAGTTTGTGATACCTTTATACCACCACTTCTGGTCTCTATGATGTATCGACTCGCTTCATATCCAAAGCCATGTTGCACTTGGCACATGTCCTAGACTAGCTGCACTAATGAAGGGTGGTGTAATTATTTGTTGTGCTCTCATGGAATTGAGGCTTCAGACCATAATTATGGAGTTGACAGCTACATTAAGAAAGAACTGAAAGTACAAGAGAGATTTTTGTGTCTGTACTGTCTGTGCAGCCGGCGAACTTACGTGTAACTTGAGACAAAGCGTAAAAAAAGCATGACAACAGAAGGGAATGAAGAGACAGCGCTGTGTCTTCGTTCCCCTCTGTCGTTTTCATGCTTTTTTACGCTTTGTCTCAAGTTATGCAGTACCGACTAGCCCACCAGTATGTTCTCTTAAACTTCTGTTGCATAGGCTGACTGTCTTGTTTTTCTTTTGTATTGCTATTATTTTCTTGTTGCATGATAGTGTGATCTGCTCACTTTCAGTTCCCCAAAAGCCCCTGTGGAGCATGAAGTGACTTTTTCTTCAAAGCATACCATATTGGAGGTTGGTGAGGCAGGGCACTGGAAGCAGCAGGCTGGTGAAGTGGACCGCAGCCATGTGTCTGTGATCAGCGTGGGTGACCATGAGGTGGTGAAGGACTCGTCTCTGGTCGTGAGCCCTCGCGAGGGCCCAGCATCGCCTCGTCTGGTGCTGCGGCAGTCAACAGCAGGGCCTCGCGAAGGCTCTCCTGAGAAGCGAAACTCATTCCCTCGCATGCATGAAGGTGCACAGCCACGGCCACCACTTGTCAATGGAGGCTCACACGAGGCATTGTCTCCAGAGCGACCCAAGGTCCGGGTGAATGTCAAGTTGCAACAGGGCTCAGCATCACCACCCCGTGTGGAAAAGACGCCTCGGCGGCCTCCTACCTCAGCAACAGATGCGCCAGTTGAGCGCCGCCGCAAGGAGGTCTCAGACACAGAAAGTGTGTCAACCTTGGACAGTGTAGGCAGCCGCACAAGTGGCAGTGACAAGGAGAACCGCAAGGAGGACTGGGAGGCCACCAAGGAAAAGGTGGGCGCTACACAGTGTTAAAGGGCGACTCGCACATTTTTTAACCACATTTAACTATTTAACCGTTAACCATTTTAACCATTCAACCATGCTAACCGCACTCTTGGTTACCTTCGTCGCAATTTCTCTATGGCCCCCCGCTAACTTAAAGCTACTTCTGTACAAAACACTAATACGTCCTAAGCTTGAATATGCCTCTTCTATCTGGGACCCTGGCTTAGATTGCGTAACAAATGCAATAGAATCTATACAAAATCGTAGCGCACGTTTCATTATTGCTAACTATTCTCGGACATCAAGCGTAACATCTATAAAGACTACTTTAAACCTCCCTCTCCTCTCATTCTGTAGGAAGTTAGCGCACTTATCACTGCTACACAAAATTTGTTACTACAATCCGAAATTAAAAAGTGAACTTTTCTCTGAACCTGCATACATATCATCTCGTATTGACCATCACCATAAATTGAGCGTTCCACATTGTCACATGAACCTATCTTTTTAATCATTTATTCCTAAAACTACCAATAAATAAAATCATCTGCCAGCCTCAATTGTTAACATAACTGATACATCTGCTTTTAGAACTACCATTGAAGAATACTTTTTTTAATCTGCATTTTTAAAATTTCTTTTATTATTGTAACCTGTCTTCTGTAAATGTTCTGTATTTCGTTCCACTCCCTTCTGTAACGCCTTCGGGCCTTGAAGGTACAATAAATAAATACATAAAATACATAAATATTAGGATATTGTCATTTTCAAATGGCATTGACAGTCCTGTCACCGGTAGGGTGGTTCAATTTGCTTAGAAATTCATCAATAATATTAAATAACCAATAAACAAGATACCACAGCCAAAACATGTAGGTGCTTCATGTGTAGTCACGATGAGTTGATGACGTCAGGTCCTACAGTACCCTAATGTAAACAGGCAGAACGTGTGCTAAACACAGCAGAATGCGTGCTAAACACGCAGTACACGTGGCGCTAACGCCAAACAAGCGAAGCTGATGATGTCTCCTGATGACACGGAGCTTTTACAGATTTTCCGGAGTAGACTGCGGTGATTTCAGTGAGGGTGGCTGTGTAGTCTCTGACGTCACAAACACAGGGTGGTAAGTAAAAAGTCATGAGTTGGGAACGCAACCAATCTTTAAAATTCATTTGCAAGAGAACTAAATGACTTGCAGCCATATTGTTTGACACAGATAATCAGAGTGCAAAAGAGAATGTATATTCAAAATTTTATTAATATCAGTGGGCCTCGAAAAATAGGCAGAGTTGCCCTTTAAGGGTTTTTAAATTATCTTCATTTTCTAACCTAATTTGATAAAAGTTGGCATGCTTGTTTAGTTTTTTATTCTAAACATGAAATTATTTTTCTGTAATTTATTATTTCATTATAATCTTCAAAAAATGCCCTTTGTTTGTAGAACAATGGACAAATAACCACCACAAACATAAAAATGGCACATGGATCAAGACTAAAAAGCATAAGACATGTAATGATGGAAGCACTTCTTTGATAGGTCGTTATTTCTTGGTTTATAGCACACGGAACTCCAGTGTTTTTAACATCGCCAAGCAATGGTCACACAAAAGACAAATATTAATAACTTTATAAATTTGTTCTTTTAATCTGCTCCCATGTGTGCTCCTAACATCTAGCTTCATGCTGCAAAAAGAATTATTCTATCTCTGGTAGGTACTTATGTACCTATCAAGTGAAAGGTCTGCTGGGGGTGCGGAATTAGTATCTTTAATGTTCAGAAAAAGAATAAAACAAACAAATCACTTACCCTATATTTTGAAACTCAATATATTGTGGCTGAATGATCAGCATACGAGACAAATAACTTGGCAGTGAAATAAAATGATAGATGGGGATTCTGAAAATTCAATTTTACAAAACTATGTGTGTTTTTGTGTGTGTGATTTGTTGGCCTAAAGACCCCTGCACATTGACCTCTTGAGCCTAATTTCCACATGAATTAAGTACAGTCTACGCTTGTTAAAATGGACCTGCATACAACAGACTTCCGAAAATAATGAACCATAATTAACCCTTTGAGGGTCAATGACATAAATATATAGCACCGCGAACGAACTCCAAAATGGTCGATGCCGCATATTTACGGCGCCGTCTGTATATTTAAAAAGTGCACCAATTTCCTAACTTTTTCTTTTCTGTCATGTGCTGCCACTATGTGGGAATACAGGGCATTTCTTTCGCGCACCTCCCTTTCTCACTTTTCGTTGCATGGTTTGTTTTAGCGCTAGTTTGCTCCCGCGCGTCTATATACTACCGCTAGCGCATTGGCGTGCCCGCGGGCGGGAGGCAGCTTGGGTTTTGTTCCTCGAGCGGTTTCAGCTTCTTGCGCTTGCAAAACTGGTGGCTATCTGGTTACTAATTGCTCAAAGGGCAACCGCTTGTTTCTTGCTCGTTTAGTGCTCACAGGGGTGCGCATAGGAAGGATGCCGCCGTGCATGCATTTCTGTTGCTTTTCTTTTTCTTTTCTTCTTTTATATATATATATATATATGTATATATAATTTTTTTTTTTTTTTTTTCTTGAGGCTCGTGAAAACTAATTGCCTCTGGTTGGCGATAAAATGAATATTAGCGGAAGTTTGTCACACGTTTTGCTTTTTTGACGGGCACACAACCACACAGTTTTCTTGAGTGCGCGCACCTACACAGTTCGATTACGCTATGGATGTACATATTAGTGTAAGAGCAGGAACATTTGAGTCTTGCAAAATATTCTAGTATGTGCATTTTCAAAGCTTTGAAGTATAACAATGCATAAAATTTTCAATTCTTATAGGTTTATTTTTTTATTGTTGTTATTCATGAATGAAGAGTACATATATACCAATGCAAAATATTTTTTTCTCACTTTATGTTCACCTTAGAAAAATTACGGTAAATTTTTAAAAAAAAATAAATTCCTAAGGAGAATTGGAATCTGCAATAAAAAAAATCGACCCTGGGCAGTCGCATCTGGCGAAAAACGTCGACCCTCAAAGGGTTAAGTCTTAGTTTGGTCTACCTATTTTATTAACCCAACGAAGTTCGCTTTTAACGCACCATGCTACAACAGACTATCGACTACAGCGGAAGAAATGAGCAGCAATTTTTTTTCAACATTGGGCTTTGAATTTTGGTTTGTTTTTCCGATGCTTGTCATTATTTGATTGCTTTTGCTTGTTCGTTTTCGTTTTTATTTCTCTGCTAATATTGTTTGAATGTGCTTGCTATTTCTTGTTTTGTAAAATGATCGACTGTGCCACTCCTGCCAGGACCAACATGGTCTGCAGCATGTGAAATAAAAATAAAACATACTTTTCCTGTGTCAACATAGGCTGACAGCTGCCTTGCGAGGATCAGCCGATGATCGGGGCTCAATATTGCACGCGCAAGGGAGGAAGGCGGGGCAGAAAAGCGCCGTTTACTTTTGCGCGCGAGCCGGGGGGGGGGGGGGGAGGCGAGAGAAAGGGGGTTCTACTCCGGCAGCTGCTGCTTTTGGTGCAGCTGCGGTATCTTGAAAGCGATCTGTGATGTGGACAAAGTGCGCGCCCGCGCAGGCGCTCAATCTTAAAAGCCACCTGCAATGTAAACAAAGTGCATGCCGCCCAGGGCTTCATCTTCAAAGTGATCGGCGATGTGAACGAAGTGCGCCAGTGCCAGTAGCTTCGCATGCGCTATGCTTTGGACGTTCGCGTTGACGCAAGAGACAGCACGAAGGTCAATTTGCTCGATGCTTCGCCTTTATGGTGAAGCTGCAATTTTTTTTTTTCTTTTCTTTGGGCGTTCGGCACTCACTCTTTGCAACAAAGTTGTTAGAAATTGCAACAAATGTTTCAAAAGTGAGGCGCTTCGGATATTACGGACTTCGGATAAAGTGGACACTTTTTGTCGGATTATGAGGGTCCGTTGTAACAAGAGTCGGCTGTATGTGCTGGTTATACCACATCATATCCAACGTAGACATTCTAGTGCGTGGTAAGGCTGCCATGATGTGTAGTTTTTTGGAGAGGAGCCACTAAGTTTTAATTTTACCGAAACTGACAACACATATTCCTACATTAATTCTGGCTCTTTCGTTGAAGTGTATTCTTGTTACCTACTCATGAACAAAAATGGCTCCCACTCTACATGTTGCTGTTTTATGTTGGATGTTAACAGCAAACTCTTGTTATTTCTTCGTGAGGCTTTTGTCTGAACCAGCATCCTTGCTTAGTCCTTGTAAATGAAGAAAAAAACATTGTTGACCAGTACGTTGCTAGGCCTTTTTTTTAATCATTAGAATACTACTACATAAGCTGGTTCATCTTTGTTTTGCATGGCTTGGACAAAGCCAAGCAAAGCTTGGTGATTGAAATAAATTTACTTTATAAGGGGGCAATTAACATTATTACAAAAAGCATTCCATGCATATCCTATCAACTTGTCTGCACTTCTGTTTATTACTTGTTTGTATGCACCGGCTTCAAAGCAAGTTATGTGTACCTATTAGGAATTGAATATAATTAGCCTTTTTTTTTTTTTCAGGAACGTAGTGCTAATAATGTACCTGCCATTCGCAAGAAGGCCCTTATGACTCAGAACAATGCAGTACGGCCAAAGACACTCAAGCGGACACGCAAGTTCGTAATTGATGGAGTTGTCATGACAACCACTACCAGCAAAGTCATCTATGGGGATCTTGACGAAGATAAACAAGCCAAAGATTACCATTTTCTCAGGCAAGTTTGGGTATGGCACCTGAGCATCTGCCATGTAGTTGTGTCATGCTTCACTCTTTCCTGTATTTCAGTCTTTTATTATCTTCCTTCACTGCTCTTAAATCAGGAGCTGTGTCAGGGCATCATTGAATATGTACCACCATTTGAAGGTTTGAGTAGTTGTGTAGATCAGGTTCATTGTCTGATTTTCAAAGAATGATTAAAAAACTCGCAAGATGGTTGCACATCACGGACCAAGTTTTGACCATTTACAGGGGTAGGACTCCTATGTCAATTGCACCATTTTCATACAAATGCAAATTCCTGTTCCAGACACAGAAAATTGACAAATTGTGCCACGCTGCACCTGGACGGCTTCGGCATGTGGGCTTCAGTAGTGATCGCGAACAGTGAGCAGATTCGTCCTCCGAAAAAGAGTGCAGCCATTCACATTCCGCACACTGCGCGATGGTGCCTCCCACACAGTTTCTCGTAATTTACGCGCTTATAACACTGGACATTTCGGTGCTGGCGATAAGTGGTCGGCGCGCGTGCAGCCACTTACCACAAGCACTCGCTGTTGTAGAATGCACATTTTTTTGTCATTGCTAACACTAATTAAAGATTTACAGGTGCTATTACTGAAGTTTGCATGCACTAGGCAGTTTCAGTATCAGGGTAATCTGCTTCAAAATTTAGCCAAAGACGTTGCTTAGGACAGTTACAGTACAGGGCTCATGTTGGCTTATCTGTCTGTGTTCCGCTGTGGTTGCACTGCCATATTCCGTATTCCATTATTCCACCAAAATTAAGACTGGCCTTCTCCAAACTACTTCAAAA
The DNA here is from genome assembly GCF_050947875.1 of Dermacentor variabilis. NCBI lineage: Eukaryota > Metazoa > Arthropoda > Arachnida > Ixodida > Ixodidae > Dermacentor > Dermacentor variabilis. Next base: position 46,156,638 of record NW_027460280.1, on the reverse strand, counting down.
TGAAATTTCATCTGCATTAAGTTGCTCCGAAATGAGATTTACTCTGCCCCAAAAGCTGCTCCAAAACGCAGTTTTACTTGCTCAAAAAATTGCTCCAAAATGACATTAGGCAGTCCCACACACGGATTTATGGAACTAAGCCTTATTGTGAAAGTAATGACAGAAGGAGAAGGGGTAGCAGGAGGAACGCAATGAAGAAAAAATTATACTTGGGTGAGAATTTCTGCAGATACTCTTTAAGAGGAAGCTTTAGCTCAGGAACTCCTATCTAAATACAGACCAATCTCCATATATCGAACAGATTCTATATCACCTGGAAAATCGCTTGCGTTTTTTATTTTTTATTTCGAACAGAGTCAGACGTAAAATGGATATATCGAACTCCGCCACCCCAGACCACATGTGCTCTGTTGACAGGCGGCAAGCTTTCTCGCAACACCCTCCAAGATAGTGGTGACACGATGGGCATTCCCGACTGCTGCGCACTATAGCTGCACATATTGATTGCGCCGAGGGTGCCGTTTGAACGTAGCGGCGCACGTAAGCGGTGGCTTGGCTAGTTCGACAATTTCAGCGACACATTGCATTTGCTGCACTGACTCCTCCTTGGTGCTGCGCTCTGCGCCTGCCGCGCCGTGTGAGGAATGGCGGTTTGCTTCCACAAAGACGCACGACAGCGCGCATTCACTGACCTGACTCATAAACCCCATGGCAGACGCCCCTTAATACTTTGTCATTGACGGTGTTTCAAAATGCTTCGGTTGATGGACATTGAGATAGCAGCAGAAGTAGCGGCCAAACGAAGATGCTGCCGAGGTTGATCCCGCAAGCGCTGATGTTGCCCCACTCACCTTCTACGCCGCTACTGCGGCGCAATAGAAGTCACCGGCCTATCGCTTGTGGATCGTTTAGACTATGTTGAGGACTCCGTGTTTAAGCACGTGGCTGTCAATAAGAAGCAGGCTACACTGCTGCAGCACTTTCAGCCAAAGAAATAAATACTTTGAGTGGAAGCTTCAAGGGAGTATTTACTGCACCACGATTGGTTCATTGATTGATTTGTACAAGTTGTTCACGCATTTTTTACGGGATTTTATATATTAAATAAAAAATCAAACCATTTCGCGATCACTGCGCTGTTCAGTATATCGAGGTTCGACTGTATGAGGAACGTAATTGTTTTCTTGGCAGCCACTGCACTTATTTGGATAAGGTTTGTCGCATTTAAAAGAAAATGTTAACATCTAGTAACTGTAAAAAGTAGATTTCCAATTATAGCATATGTATATATATATATACAGTAAAAGCTCGTTAATTCGAACCGCAAGGGGAAGCCGCTTCAGTTCGAACTAATGAAAGTGAAGGAGAACAACAGTACACTGTGATTTGGAACCAGTAGGGCATGTCAGAAATTTGGCGTGTCAGAAAGTGATGGCGTGTGTTGCGGGCACACGCCATTTTCAAGTCGCAGCTCTGGGTCTGACTGTGCCACACCACCGATGTGCACTGAAACGAACGTTAGCCGAGTCTTAACACCATCATAAAGAATCGCGACTGCCGGTACATCCTAAGCTGAAAACAGACGTGCACAACCGATGAAGACTGCCGAGACAAAGACGCTGAACATGTGAAGGTGGCGAAGGCCCCGATTCGTCGGTTCTTGATTGCAAGCGCAGCTGTGACGCACTTGATTCGCTGTGTTTTGATGCTTGCCGCACCATCTGCCGAACAACATTAGCAGCTATACAAGATTTGCAAAGCCTCCAAGATTCGCGACGGGCAAGAAGTCTCTGAGGTCACATAGAACGGAGAGGAGGCAGCCGCCGCTGCCTTCTGGCCGATGCCACGCCGTTTAGATTTTTCCCAATTTTGCCTTCTCTCGCCGTTCTCTCCGTTCCGGAGGCGTTGCAGCCTTGTGTGTAGGCAGTAAACGCATTTCTCTGGCCGTGTGCCAGGCGCCAAGCTGCCGGTACGGTGGCGTTTAGTTCGAATTATCCGTGGCGGAACCTTCTCGCGTCCGAATTAAAGGGCTTTTTTATACATAGACTTCTGTGGAGCTTGGCCGGACCTAATCGTACAGTTCAAATTATCCATAAATTCGAATTATTGAAGTTCGAATTAACGAGATTTCACTGTATATATATATTTTTAAATAATTAACAAGCTTAAGTGCCAAGTTCACAACTGTATAACTAAACAATAAAAGAAGATATCACAATTCTGTAAATTGACCTAATAATGCACCTAAAGCAGACAAAATTGATGTACTATGGCACTGCTCTGAAATACAATCAACATCCAATTTTTCGAATTTCCTAGGGCCCATGAAAACGTTCAAAAATCCAGCAGTCCAAAAGAATCAATGAATGTCTGTTATTGCCACCAAGGGCTCAAATATCCGCAAGCATGTGTGAAGTAACTCTGATGGCCTGCCAGTACACTTATTAAGCATATTGGTGCTCATACTGTGACGGGAGATGGCGAGTTCACATGTGTATAAGTAAACAATACATACTGTGTCTACTGACAGTGTCTCCTTGCCATTCTTTACCGCAATACATTGCATATGCATGATCGCACAATACACTGTACTGCGGTGAAGCTGACTTTTGGGGACTGGTATTACGCAATGCTTGACCCTTACTGTACTTTTCGCCTTTCGAAACCATCCGTGAGGATGACAAAGGCAAAGTCAGTCCCATTGTTGACAGCAACGAATTTGTTTAATGAAAAACACTGCACCAAACATCAGGAAGTTTGGCAGCGAACATGAAAGCAGCTAGGCCTAGCATTGCTGTGGTGGCTACAGCTGCCAGCGGATTAGTGTGCAGGAGTGCTGGTTTAGCGCTGTAAAATAATCAAAATGTCAGCGGTGGTGGCTTCAGTTAATGCTGTTTCAAACCTGCTGTCACAGCAAAAAGTCTAGAAAATCGGACAGGTAAGGGTTTCAGTGTCCAAAATTGCAGATCTACTTATATATCGGCTCAGTGGAGTTTGTGTCAGTGCTACGAAGGCATCCAAGTTACCGGACATGTCTGAAAATTGGGTTGTTGACTGTAGTATTATAAAATACCATTAGCATCATGGGACTGCCACAATAAATGTACTCACTTGTATAAGCACTTGATGGTGCTTTGTCAATAGTATCTTAAATTAGCAGTGTTTTTGGTTTTCTATGGTGCATATTAATAAGCTGAATGAGTGACAAATGAGCAATATTTGGTGCCAGTGCATTCAATATACTAAATTTTGATATTTGCTTATGTTGTCTTTGGTACTGATGGCTTCGTTTTGATATTTCAGGAAGCAGGAGCTAAGGGAGCTAAAAATGCTCCAGAAGATGGAAAACAAGCAGTTCCAAGACTTGGACATGAAGGAGGAGTTTGCCAGGGAACAGCAGCAAAAGAAGTTTGATCAGGAACTGACGGTACTGTGCTACATTTTCTATTATACATTAAGCTAGTTCATTCAAGGCATAAAATTCCACAGCTGTCCCAGTAGACAGCTTGATCATGTTGGCTACCAACTGGGTTTTATTCATGCAATAAAAAAAATACTAATCAAGAGCATGAAACCCAGTCTTTGCACTTCTCTGTTATGTACTATATGGTCTGTTAGGGTGGCTCAATAGCTGTGGCATTTTCCTGCTGAGCACGAGGTTGCTGATTCATTTCCCAGCCAAGGTGGCGGCAAATACAGAAATGCTCGTGCCAAAGTTTAGCCGCTCATTGATCTACGTTAAACCTCGATAACAAAGTAAACATAAACGTTTCTCGCAGATATCAGTGTATAACATATGTGTAAGTCGAGCCTGCTTATAATGAACCTGAGCGTCATGCGGCATCTGTTCGTTATATATCCTGAAGTTCATAGTAAGTGGACCACAGCTTTTAAAAAGTGGCTGGTCGAAGCAATGCTGGTCAGAGGTGCCGCCACATGATTTGGCACGCTGCTGAGAGCATTGTCGGGGCACGGTTTGTTCGAATGAACCATCGCAAAGTGCTTGCGCGTTCGAAATACCGGCCATATTCGCCCAATGGAATACACATAACTTTGACGAGACCATGGCATCAGTTCGAATAAACCAGAAGTTCGAATTAAGCATGTTCAAATTAACAAGATTCTACTGTGCAAAGGGCACACGCTGGTCGCTGGCATCCATATTAATGCACAGAAGTACTGTAACACGCGCTTTACTGTGCTCGCCACCAGCGCATGAGTCGCCTTTCATGGCGTGCGTCTTGTCCTGCAGCATCTGATGAAATAACGCAGTTTTGTCTGTGTTACACACGTCCTGCTCCGTGCAGCTTGCAATGATGGCTGTTTCTTACATGCGAAGTGGCAACGTCTTGGTCACTTACCGAAGCCGCCTCGCCGACAATCGATGTAGCCAGCCATTGCCCTGGCAGAAGTCGGGAAAATCTAGCAGGAACGCAAAGTTTTTCGCTTCGCCCAGCATCATTGGTCCACTTATTGGAATGTTGCGAGCCTGTGCATCAACAAACCACTTAAGGGGGGAGGCTACACTTGAAATACAACTTTTTTATTTGTGGACAGATCTGAACGAAATTTTCACACTTTGTGTATCTTAATATGCAGATTCTAAAAATATAATTAGTTTCGCCACAGGATAAGTAGTTTCTGATATACTCTAAATGCATTGTATAAGCTGAGTCCTTTGTTTGGAGGAAAATTAGCATCTAAACAGAAAACCCTAACACGGTAAATTTAGTATAAAGACTATCTAGAATGTTCAGGGAGTGCCATAAGGTATTATTCAATGTTCTAGGCTAATCTGAGTAAGAGTTAGAGCTCATCAAAGTTGTGAGAAAAAAATGCCATCTTGACATGTCAAGCATGTGACCCATTTCAAAAACTTTTTGAGAAGAGTGCTACTTTTAAAAGGTGCATATTGCTAACTGCATACATTTATCTTTCTGGCAAAAAAAAAATTAAGTTGATAGCTGAAATAGGACAGAAGCTATTTTACCTCCAAAATTGGAAGTCTGTCGGAATTGTTGTTTTGAGAAATCAAGGAAAAACATTCTGCAACATTTTTATTGAGAACATACCAATAAAATCTTAAGGAAATTCACCAGGGGCATAATCTGGATACATCCTATCTTTTTGCCGCTTTTTGGCGAGCTTCCTTGCGCTCAAAGAGGTTCTCGCTTTTTGCTGGAGTTAGCACTTCGAAGGTCCGGCGCTCCGGACGTTTTCCGGCGCTCGCTGCGCGCTCGCTACTTTCTTCAGTCGTGAAGGAAACGGTGCCTGCACGATCTGTGCCAACACGCGTGGCCTGGGCGGACGAAGTGTTGACGTTAGACGTGCCAGTTTGCAGCTCGGCACTCGATCCGGTAGAATGTCCAGGCAGACCAGCAGCCGGCAACTCCGCGAGTATCACAGGCCTAGCCGCCTTCCGTCGCGCATTCCACAGCCGCTTGACGCGTAGTAGCCTTGAGACGACAATCTTTTCCAGCCATCCGGGCAGCGAAATGAGCATCTTATCAAACGTCGCGAAGCAAGCAGCTGAACAAACGCTGACAGCGGCGCGATGAAACCAGAGATAAACAAACGTAGCGAGACGCGAGAGCGGTCGAGCGCGCGCGCCGACGAGCACCGGACCAATAGGAGCGAGGCGCGCGGGGGGTGTGCGCGCTTTGGCCAAGCGGCGCCACGGACGCATCCTCCAGAAATGACGCGATAGCGTCGGTTTCCCTTCGCCGACGCCATTTTGAACTGGTGCAAAATGCGTACAAAGAAAACAGCTTCAAAACAAGCGCAAGATGGCGGCCATCGGCCACCGCGTTCGCAAATGGTGACGGCGCGAAGTTTGAACATTTTTGACCAAATTTTGCTGATTTCGCGTTCACCCTGGCCCCTTTAAGCGCGATTTTTTATTATTTTCCGATTAAATTTAGCTTCTAGATTTCGCGGAGGGATTCTTGAATGTATAAACGTAGCGAAAATACACTTTTCCGAAAATCGACTTTTTTGTGATTTTTTGCCGTTTCAAGACCCGCGTCCCCCCTTAAGAAGCGCGTCCTCTGCGTCTGCATAGGTGGTCTTTCGCAGGCGCTTTCTGTTTGTCAAGTTGGCATCAGAGCTGGCAATCTTTTTCTTGTTCTTTAGAATCGTTGAGATGGTTGATTTTGATAGGTTGTACTTCACCAACTCGCAGTTTTTAGCACCTTGAGACAGTTCCATTAAAATTGCTTGCTTCGTTGCCATGTCCAGCACTTTTCGTTTCGTGACCACTGCAGGCATGGCATTCCCGTTCGCCATCCTGAATGGCGCCCGACTAGAATGAAGCGCGGAAGCGAGGAAGCATGGGAACTAGTGTGGAGAGGCCTGCTTCACGGTAACGGCCAGAGAACAAAATTTCTTAACTTTAGCCCGCGGCTGTAGCGCACACGCTGAGACAGCGAGGGAGTTGCAAGAAAGAGTGAGGAGAGGGGAGCGTAGTTGCGAGGATGGGTGGGAGGACGACCTTGGAAGCCACGCCACAGCGCTATTAGGCAGCGTGTGACGGCGGGGCAAGGGTAGCAGGGCACGAAACACATAGTTCGCCTGCGAAGGAGGCTTGGGAAAACGAAGCGTGTGGGCAAAGGGGTTGGAGATCGTCGTCATTTCGCATCGCATCGCCGTGTTTATTCGTCCATTTGCTGTAACCGATCAGCAGGGTTCGAAGACGCTCATTATATGTACGATTTTATGCCATTGAAATAATATATATTTTTATGGTCGCACGGGTCTCGTTCGTTTTAAGCAAAAGTTCATCTTAAGTGGGGCCGTTATATGTGGGCTCGACTGTATAACAAATACCGTATCTAATAGACATTTCCATGGCAGGTGCGACTTCGTTTTAACGACGTTCAACTGTATTCCAGTTGGTCAAAATGAATATGGAGCCCCCACTGTATGCCATTCTGGAATGTCGCTGCAGTTTTCACATGAAAAGTGAATGGAGTGTTACAGTTTATAGTGCCCACATACATCACGTACGTTTGAGATGGTGTAATCGCAACGAAGACTCCCTCCATGAATGTGCTTATACAGCGCTGAAATTGTAAACAGTGCAGTATGCATTGTTTATATTTATAGGGACCTGCAGTGCACAGCAGCAGATTCCGTTTGCAAAAAAAAATAATGTGGTAGGGTCACGCTGCACAATGCACAAAGGTGGAATACATGAAGGGACAAGCTGAGCGGCACCGGTATATGAATTTTGTGACAATGCAAAGTCAGCAAGCTCAATGTCATTAACTGTTAGAGTAGTATGTAGGTCAAAGAGGGGACCAATTCAGTTTTATGCACTGCACCCATACAGTGCACAGATATCACAGCATGTGCCGTGTGGCCACAGCTTGCGAGGTGTGCATTTAGAAAAAGGATTGTGGTCCATGCTGAAATGATTTTCGCTAAATATTTGTTTACAAACATAGTGCAAATTTAGGGGTGCGGCCCTTACACAAGAATATATTGTATACACGTTACACAAATGTAATTTGCAATTTTAACATAGACAAGGGATGGCAGTGATGTGTTGAATATTTTCATATGAGGTCTGCACACTCATATTTGAGGCAAAATGCATATATTGTTTATTATATGATTTAAGATATCATTCATGTATGGGCCACTCCAATCTTATCTGCTGCCGCTGCAATTGCATGATGTGGCACACTACACCATGTCCAACATCTTCATGCTGTATGTTTCACTTCTCATTGCACCGATTCTCCTGCACTTCATGTACAGTCAAACCTCGTTAAACCGTGCCCACTTAAACAGTAGTTTAGTTTTAAAAGTAGTAAAGTCAAATCCCGGACTCAGTGGCCATTGAACATAGTGTTTTGTATCCGCATAAACCGTACCAGCTTATTGCGTACATATCGGTTAACAAGTAGTGTTTCAGTCGTGGTTTCAACTTTTCGTCGCGCAAACATGGCGGTGCGTCGTCTCCATCGGGTGGCCCAACAGAACAACAACCCTCAGAGGTCGAAACAACGGCCTCCAAGCGCCCTGTGCGTTCGTGCGTGACGCCAAATCAGCATCAACGTCATTTCAGCGGCGTGCCAGAGCGTTGTGGCATCGTGCATGCGAGGACTCGCGTCATGCCGAAGCTCGGATAAAATACGACGCCGGATGCTCAGCATAGAAGAAAAAATAGACATTGTTTGTGCTATCGAATGTGACATGAAGAAGTTGGCGCTGGCACGCGACAGGGATCTGCTGTTGACTACGGTGTGTGGCATTTGAAATGCGAAGAAGTTGTTCGGCAGCACCGCTGCGACTGTGAAGGGATGTCGACTACCAGCTTCGACTTTTCGCCATCGTTGCCTCTGTTGTTGCCGAAGTGTCGGCTAGCGACAGTGATGAGGACGACACGGAAAGCGACAGCACAGGCGATACAGGCTCGACAGTAGCAGAAGCTGCGTGCTACGTCAGCCTCATTAATGCAATCGTCGTGACGAGAACAGCACCCCGCAATGAAAAAGGCGCCCCGCGACTTCTGCAGTGCTACCGCGCACATGCACGGAGAATACGTAACGCCAACAGGGAATCTGCCATGCGAGTGTTTGCCAAGAAGAGGGCGCTGGCTGAAAAGCTGGCTTGCAGCTTCAGTAGGTTTGAGGCCGCTGTCGTCGCTGCTGGGCCACCGCCACATCAAACAAAAATAACACTTTTGTCGCACGAAGTGAATAAATACTGCATTTTTCTTTCCCCTTTCATCGCACTCTCTCTGAGTTCCGTTTTTGACAGGTAAGTGGTCGATCTTGTGCTATTTCGGTTAAACAGTACTACCATTTAGTACATACTTTTTCCGAGCTCTGGCCAACTACAGTTTAACGAGGTTTCACTCTAAACGCTTGTGTAGTGAACTAGATGCTTCGCTTCACATTTCCTATGAAAACTCCCAGAGTTTTTCACCACTTTAATGGCATTCTTTCTCCTGCCAGTATAGGCCTGTACTTTGCGCACAGTGTGCCAAGGGCAGGCCTGTGACTAAGGACTATTTAGAGTGCATGCTTCTAGCAAACTGGGTTTTATCTGCCCCTTCTTTCAAGTTTCAGACCAGTAGCTAGGATTCAGTCGGGTTCAGTCAGGGGTTATATTGTCATGTGTGCATTGCTTTACTTTTTGTTGGTGACCATTTTTCACTGGATTATTGCTGTTATCAAGTTATTGCTCAGCACAAGGTAAACCTGCTGTATCCAAAGGTAAATTTCTTTTTAAGAGGTAGGCTGGCCCTCAGAGACCAACTTTTTTTGTTTATTGAGATATCTTAATGAAATTTTCAGGATAGACTCATAGCAAAAGCATTAGTAGAACCAAAAAAATTAATGCAGTTATGTTCCCTGGTTCTCAAGGTACAGCAATATGTCAGAATATGTCAGAATCTCATTCCAGGCCTGGAGAATTCTCAAAAGGTGCTGCAACTGTGAAATTCACTATGATGATTCCCAGATGGATACCTCAGGGCAAGACAGGGCCCTTTCTTTAAATTTCCTTGCTGAAAAATTTTAGCAGACCACCGAATTTAGTCTTGGTGATTAAGATATTATCACTCAAATCTTGATTAAATATCGCAAATCACAGACACAATATATATAAAAAGATGGGTTTGTCTTGCCCTCAGAAATTTATTCAGATACAAAATAAAAAAAACTACTGGAAATCTTCTGGAAATGACTGGAACAAGCAGCCTCACCAGCCAAAAAAGTCACGTTGAGAAAATGAGCTTTGAAAGTATTGAGCACATATATTGGTCTAAAATGACCCTGCAGCGTAACTGGAGATCTCCTTAGGCACCCTCTTCTTTTGCAGCCTTTCCACCTTCTCTTGTAATCGCTTCTTGGCCTTTTTCAAGCACAGAGAATCTTTGTCGGCTGCCCGTTGAATGGCTAGATGGCCAGGTGTTAGCCCCACTGATGAACATAGCTCTTTGGGGCCCTGTGACAGCCAGCATTATATCTTAAGACTGCCTCATGCAGTGCTGTCTCCACAGCAATCAACGACGCATGTTGCTCTTTGGGCATCAGGGACCACAGCACGGAGTGAAATGATTCTGATGCCTTCTGCTTCTTTGCTCCCAGGTAGCATTGCAGAAGAGAAGCCTGTGAAAGGCGCTCATAAACAGGTAGCAGTGCTTCTGCAACATAGCCTGGAAGATTGTACCGACGCTTCGGAGGTGGTACACCATCACTCTTGCTGGTGTTATGACGACACCACAAGTCTGCACCTTCAGGGTACAAGTCGTGGTGAGGATCCTCGTCCATTGATGTCACGTGGTGGTACGATGCCATCACTGCACATTGCATTGCAGCCACATCGTTGGAATTATTCCGTAGGGCCCATCCATAATAGTCAGTCAACTTGTCGATGAGGGCCTTTGTCAGCCTGATTTTCCCTCCTAAAGCCTTGTCACTTTTCTGCACAAGGTTGCGCAGTGCTGTCCCCATCCTCTTCTGGACGTGGGTCAGGCATTCCTCTTTCAAAATGGAGACCAGCCCATAAACATTTTCTTGCACAGGGGCAGAGAATGTGGCACTATCTCCGTCAGACACGAGCATTGTGTAACAGAAGTTGTGCTTTGGCACTGAACATGAGAAAAGGATGACAGCTGCCTCAACCTCCATCCTCCCAGACTTAGAGTCAGTGTTTTTCTGGCACACATGATCCTCCTGCCCGCTTGCGTAGTCTGGGTCTACAGGCTTTGGTCCTACTTGGCAACCAAGGCACTGGTTCGATAAAACAGTGGCGTCCAAGATGAGGCCCGTATGATATTCAATTATTGCACCAATATGGGACATGTGGCCATGCTTGTGCCATGTTCCATCAACGTTTACTGTGATATCACTGCTGAAATATAGATCCATTTCCTTGTAGGTGGTTTCCACAGCAGAAGCAGATTCTGTATAGAACTTGTCTATGCACTGTGTCTGCGGTTCCTTGAATTTCTTCTGAAGTGCTTCTGAAAAGTTTTATGATGCAGGCCAGGCCACGATGGGACACGCTCATTGCTGCCCAAAAGTCATTGAGGGCTGTTTGTCCCTTCCCTATCTGTTTTGTTGCCACAATGGCTCTTATATTCACGTCAAAGGCCATTGAGTCATACTGACGAGCAGAACTCCACGAGCTTGCAACTACTACACAATGTAAACATAGCAGCTCAAGCTTTGTTGCAAGTCCAAGTTCGGTGCCTCCTTGAACCTTCATCCCAGTCGCGAAGCACCGCTGGCACGGGGTCCCAGATAGCAGGTCGCCTGGGCCTTCCATTTGCACAAGGAGAAATATTTTGCCTTCACTTGTAGCAGTGGCAGCTTCAGGATCGCTCTCCATTGCTTGAAATTTTCACTCTGTCGCTGACATAGCACCAAGTCCTCATTGCACAGCAGCACATTTTTTTATCCACTGCCTCTTTCTCCTCGCACGCCAGGAAACGTGTTTTCAAGTGCACAGCGGATGACACGATAGCACTGTCTGAGGCAGATGAAAGAGAGGATGTGGAAGCTGCTGTCGATGAGCAGGAGACACCATGCGCACTCGTCATGACAAATTCTTGCGCCGGTGAAGCAGGAGTCATGTTGCTAGAAGCGTCGATGCAACCATGCTCTTGCCTAGATGAAGCAGAAGCTGCTCCACAGGAACCATCAGTGCGATCATCGTCGGTGCGCCAGTGAGCGGCGAGCTTCGCCATGCGGGCGAGCTTCATAGAACGCTTGCTTGCACCGAATGCGTGTAGCGTCTTGAGTTTCTTTGGGCGCATCGTGGCCGACCGCACAACAGGTCTCGTAAAGACGGTTGAAAATCGTCTCGTAAAGACGGTAGAAACTTAAAGAATATGCGAACGGCTGCAAAGATAAACGATAGCAAGCGTAACACACAAAAGGCGCCGGCGATGGAGGAGCCGAAGCAGATGACGGCCGGTCACATGCAGGAGACCACTAGTACGTCATTGCACGCAGCACCCAATGGGAGTCGTGGGCTCCCCCGCGTCCTGGAGGAGCACGCGCTTCGCCCAATCTCAGCTTCGCGTCTCAGCCGTGGGAAACTTGGAAGCTCTCACGAGCAATTTACACCTCTCACGCGCTGCCGCCGCTGCAGGTGGCGGGGAAAAAAAAGCACAAGAATGATCAAGAATGCACGAGCGGCGAGCGAGTGCATTCGCTCGCCGCTTGAGGGCTGCCGCAGCTCGTTGTAAACTTTATTTTAAATAGTTCTGCCATGAATTAGACGTTGATATTTACAGAAGTGGTAGTTTATAAGACATACTGCCCTAATATGTAGTTTTCCAAAAATCGACCTTTTCGCTATTTTTTGGTTTGCAAAGGCTGCGCCAAGGGTCGCGAGGGGGGGGGGGTAGGTCACCAAAAAAAAAAGAATCTTAAAATTGTTGCTAACATTCTGGCTTCCCCACGAGAGCATTGTTCACAGTCAGTAATGAAAGAGCCTCAACTTATCAGATTGCATCTGTGTTGCCATTGAAAGGTTGCTCGTCTTTCTAGGCACGAGTTCACTAAATAAAGAGCTAGATTCCTGCCTCACGCTTTCGGAAGTGTTTATAGATGATGTCCAAATCTCGCCTCCAGCGACGTCTCCCTCGGATTAGCAAAAGCTGGTCTCTGAACCCATACTTCTGTGTACTACAAGCGCAGGAAGCAATCGTGCTAGCCGGAAACACAACATGGTTGTCATATTTCGAACGCCATTTATTCTTCACCATCCATCACACCATTTTTCACCGCCATCACCATCACAACATGGCATTTACACCATTATTATAAGCCTTCTGTCTAAATTTTGTTATTCTTAGACAATATTTAGAGAAGTCACTATGATTGGTTGGAAAAGCTATTGGTAGGAAATTTTAAAAGAGGGGAGACATGGGTCTTAAATTAAAAGTTTATTAAATCTTTAATTTCGAGGCATGGTGCTGAATACTTGTACATATAGGGTCCTGAATATTTGGCTGCGCTTGTTCAAAAAAAGATTTTGCGTTCACCACTGCTACGTTCTTGCTCAAATTTTGCAGAACAGTCGCATTTTGGCGTTGACTTCGTTTAGTATAACATTTGGCACAGTTAATTGCCTGGTTTTTTAAGAAAAACATGCAAATTTACATGCGCTTATAAAGATGCAAGCTGCTGCCGCGAAGGCGTAAGCACAAACTTGTGTCGCCGCCTTCCGTCAGCTGCAGAAAGCAGCGTTTCAGGGAGAGCTGTCGCCTGTTCCAGAAGCGGGCAACACACGGCAGCACTCAGTTTCATACAATAGTACATTGTAGGAAACTCTATGCAGCACTCCCCGAAACACTGGCGCCTGTCGTCAGCTGCTTTCTGCAGCTGATGACAGGCGCCACAAGTTTATGCTTGAGCCATTGCGGCAGCAGCTTGCATCCCCATAAGCACAGGCAAATTTGCATTTTTTCCTTAAAAACCAGGCAATTAACTGTGCCAAGTGTTATAATAAAGAAAGTCGGCGCCAAAATGCGATCATTCTGCAAAATTTGAGCAAGAACAGTGCAGCAGTGAGTGCAAAATCTTTTTTTAGAATGCACGCAGCAAAATATTTAGGACCCTGTATATGTAATGTCATGGGCTTATTTCAAACATGAGGTCCATTTTTGTTTATATCTTTTGGTTCTAATTTTATGGGAGCTTCCTTTAATTAATTTTCTGAAAAGATTGGCAAAATATCAGTTCCTCAGATTTTGCTAAACAGGGTATCAATATTTTCTGTATGATTCAAGGAATGCTGCAATTCTTAAGACCAATCTTATTACCAGAAATCCTTGCAAACCGTTGAATTTCGAAAAAGAGATTCAAGGGTCCTTAAACGGCCCCTAAACCACCCCGAGGTCGGAATGTAGTTGTGGTATTGCAGTTTGGAATGGAGTCTGCAATGAAGACATAGTTGCGACAATTTTTTGAAATGGTGCCGTAATAGCGGAGTTACATGCATTTGATGAATGAAACGCGGCCCTCGCTCGTTTTGCTCTTTCCTTTGCTACGCTCCATTTGTAGGCTGGTCTCTCCTTGGCAAGTGCTCCTCCAAATGTCACGTGACATACGTCATTGCCAACACGCTTTTCAATCTGGTTACCATGACTCCATGCTTCTCAGATACCTGCTGTTGCTGCCGTGCTGGCCCAAGTGCCTGCGGAGCATGCCATTATGGACCCTTTGTTGCATGCACGTCTAGAAAGGCTCGCCAGATGGCATTTTTGCAGCCAAGCAGCACACGTGGATGCCTTCTAGCCATTGCAAAACGCCGTCAGACTCTGTTCACGAGCTAATCAGACAGACCACTAAGCATGACTGTGTTGGAATGCGAGCGATTTGGCACTTGCATTGCGGGCTGTAGGTACCGATTCGCAAGCACACACAAGCGAGCAGCATGACGAGGAAGAGCAGGAAGTACTCATACCTGCTAGCAAACGAACCGGAAGTCGCAGGTTCTTGTTCAACCGATCAACAGCACCTGCTCCTGGTGACATCACCAGATGCACCTTGGTGACGGTCACGACGAGCAATGGGGATACTGGTGTGAGGGTACTGGGTCGACGCCAGGTGGCGCAGAAATATTTTAGTATCGCTAAACGATTGCAATGTGGCATGGCCACAGCTATCAACGACAGGCTTGTTTAAATCGCCGTTGGCATCATGAAACTAGACCAAGCCAGATCAAGTGATCCAGCCGTGCAGCCATTTTGTGGGTTTGCTAGTTGGTTCCCACCATAGCCATCATGTCTCATTGCTAAAGCCCTAGGCTCTGAAAAAAAACCTGGCAGAAAGCAAGTCTCGGGCTTCCGGCTTTAACATGAGGAGAATGCAATTGATGTCATTACAAGGGGAAAATCAACTTAGAAAAGTGATCTGAAAAGACTGAATCGGGTGTCCAACTCGGCAACTGCTTAGCTGCAGCTAAGAAGGAGATTTTGCTGTATGTATATAAATAAGGTTTGTTTCCCCCTCGTTGAATTTTGACCTTCAGCATCCTTGAAATCCTTGAATTGCCCTTGACTTTTTAGTAAAGTGTTGTGTACGAACCCTCCTTGTAACTCTGCCTACCCTAGAACAAGAGTTGCGAGATATTAAAGCTGAAACTTGAGTGTTCTTCTAGTGCTTGAATTCGAAGTCTTAGAACTCTTTTTCTGGGGTACACAGAGCAATAAGGTTGGTCTTAGGACATTCCTTGAATTGTACAGAAGCCATTAATACCATCTGAGGAACTTATATTTTGCAAATCTTTGCAGAAAATTAGTGGAAGCTTGTATAAAGTTAGACCGAAATAAGATAAACAAAAGTGGACCTCATATTTGATAAGCATTCAAAATTATATATGTGTGCAAGTTTTCAGACCATACTTCAAAGGATAAAGATATTTAAATATTTTTGGTCTAGGACCCATGTCACCTCGCTAAGTTTGATCATTTTAAAACAGACACAAGCGCAGCATGTACATTGCCACTGGAAGTGCAGCACGCAGCAAGAACACAAGAGAACAAAATGTAAAGAAGGCAGGGCCTGTGGACGTATGTGTACGTTATGTAATCCTCCGGCTATGATACGGAACAGAACACAGAAAAGGAATTTCGCTTGCATACGCTAGACAGGACAAGTAGAGAGAGATAGTCACTGTATTGGCAGTGAGCCTCGCCTCCAGAATTAATAAGCTTGTGACACTTCAAATGTTTCTATCTCTGCTATTAATGAATCAATTTGAAAAATTGTAATAAAACACTTCCTCGAGGGCACAAAACAGCTTCCAGCGTATCACCAAAATTTGCAGTGGGGCCTGGTAAGGGGCCTTTTAAAGGCTACTTGTCCCTCATATTGTCCAAGGAGAGTCTGGTGTATGCAACTTTTTATGTAGTACAGTCAAACCTCGATATATCGAACACGGATATATCGAATTAATGCGTATATCGAACACTTTCTATATCACCTGGAAAATCACATGCATTTTTAATTTTTTATTTTGAATGGGGTTCCACATAAAATTTACATATCGAACTCCACCACCCCAGATCACGTGCGCCCTGTTAACAGGCGGTGCTTTCCCGCAACATGCTCGAAGATAGCGGTGGTGCGATGGGCGTTCCCGAGTGCTGTGTGCTATAGCTGCACACATCGATCACACTGAGGGTTCCGTTTGAGTGTAGCGGCTTGACTAGTTTGACAATGTCGTCGATGCATTGCATTTGCTGCACTAACTCCTCCTCCGTGCTGTGCTCTGCACCTGTCGCGCCTTGCAAGGTCTGGCGGTTTGGATGGTTACATCCACAAAGACGCGCGACAGCACGCGCTCACTGGGCTCACTCATACACGCCTTGGCAGACGCCACTTAATACTTTGTTATTGACAGTGTTTCAAAATGTTTCGATTGACGGACATGGAGATAGCAGCAGAAGTGCCGGCCAAATGAAGATGCTGCCGAGGTTGATCACACAAGCACTGATGTTGCCCCACTCCCTACTTCAACTGAGGCTGTAGCTGCTTTGGCCTTTCTACACCGCTACTGCGGCCCAATAGAAGGCACCAGCCTCTTGCTTGTGGATCGTTTAGACTGTATGTTGAGGACTCCGTGTTTAATCACTTGGCTGCCAATAAGAAGCAGGCTACACTCCTGCAGTACTTTCAGCCAAATAAATAAATACTTTGTATGAATCTTCAAGTTAGTATTTGCTGCGCCACGATTGGGGCGCAATCGAGGATTGTTGTTCGGAGCGCACATTCGGTTGCGCCGCGCGCGATTGGCCGACTTCGTGCAGCTGACAAAGTCTGCGCTGCCTAGGCTAACTGCCTGCGGCACAATCGACTGCGTGCTCCCGGCGGACGAAGTCGGCGCGGCCTAGGCCAATTGCATGCGGTGCAACCGAATGCGTGCTCCGAACAACAATCCTCAATTGCGCCCCAATCGTACAATCGCACCCTTGGTTTGTTCATTGAGTTGCAGAAGTTTGTGACACGTTTTTTATGGGATATTATATATAGAATTCTGGCTATATCTAACTATTTCGCTATCACCGCGCTGTTCGATATGTCGAGGTTTGACTGCGCATTGTTTTTTGCCAAGAGACAAATCCTTCAATTGATACTGCCTTTTTTTTACCTTCTACAGTGCCTCGAAAATTTCATTGTGACATAACCTAGAATAAAGGAACTCAGTCCCCAGTTGCATTCCTAACTAATTCTGGCCCACAAAATGACACAAAATTAAGTAGAATTAGGAAATCAAGTAGCCAATATTCTTTGAAACTTCTAAACTTACAGGGAGCTCTGTAATGACGAAAGGAATATGCATTGTCTTGGTGTCGTAGCACAATGTTGTTAGTCCCACAATTTCACTACACTATTCTAAAAAAACAAAAGCAAAATGGCAATAGCATTCACTAGCCATGACAGTGACAGCAGTACACGGGTATGCATGGCACTGTCTGGCAAAGGCTGCTAGCACTAGGTGCAATCTCCATGCCTTTGTGTATGTAGTAAATTTTACAGTGGCAATTTAGGTAAGTGTTTCACTGCCATGCACAGCTTCTTTACATCTAAACTTGCTGCTTGATTTGAGTTGTACACGTGCAATGTACAGCTGAACTAGTCCCAATTGTTTATGTTCCTGAATCCTGAAGAGAGGCCTTTTTTGGGTGGCCGTCCCTGTCTTTTTATTTTTTTCCAGACACTTTTGCGAGATTATGACAATGACTTGGAGGCACTGAACCGCACTCAGAAACAGCAAGTGGAAAAGGCTGAGCAGCAGCAGGACCTGGACTTGAAGTATGCCTCCAGGCGTATTCGGGCAGAACAGGTACTTTTGTGAGCCGAGTGAAAACAAGAAATTGCTACGATTTTCGTTGTTTGGGCAGGAGCATATTGGGAGCAGGTGCAAGGGAGCAATATTTTGGAATATTAAGTCGTAGTGCTGAGGTGTTGTTAACACGACATGGAAACTGAATAACAATCGTTATTCTGAAAAGTTCAGTGTTGTGAAGTTCGTAGTACTAAAATACTTTTACATTGAAATTATAAGCATTCAACTGGGAATTTCTGAGAATTTCGTTAATGTGATGTTTATAGTATCAAGGTTTGGCTCTACAATTCTCTATCCCTAACTATATGCATTGACTTTTGTGAGAAATGTCAGCACCTCCTTTTCCCACTGAGACTGTTCATACGATTTGTAGTGGCTTCCCCAAAGAACAAGCTGACTTGCTACATTGATTAGAAGTACAAACAGCAGTTGACATATACAGATTATTTTGGCAACTAAAATGGCGAAAATTTTAAATGTTGTTGCACCCTTTCTTTCAGCTTCTATCAATTCTTGCAGTCCTGTTAGCACAGAAATAATAGAACTCTGTTGTAATTTCCTTCAGTTGCCCTTTACATCTTTGTTATCAATTCTTTCTTGTACGCTCAACTATGGCTTGCATATACAGACTTCCGTTAATTTGACCTTTAGATGACCGACGAAACTGGTCAAACTATCTGGTAGGTCAAATTAAACAAGAAACAGAAAAACGCACTGCTGTGTCATTTGATAGTACCAATTCTAACATGTCCCCGAATCAAACACACACTTACCTTTTATGGGTTCAAAGTAGAAAACAAACTTCGAAATGACATTAGCGCTCCTAAACAAAGTAAAAACTGAATGCACACCCAATTTTCTGACAAGAAAAACATAGCATGCCTCTGAATCTGGCAATAAAAAAAAAAAAGACGAAACCAGCAAACTTTACATTCACTAAATGAAAATTTATTTTTTAATGTCCATCATTGTCACTCTCAGACACCATTTTCTCACTATCTAGGAAGAAACACATGTTGTGCACCCTACCATCTATAGCACGTGTGATATTCTGCATTTATCAAATGACTCCTCAACCATTGCAAAGGAGATTGTGGCCCATGCCTAGACTACCGTATTTTTGCCTATATATATGCTCCAAGAATTTTAATAATTTAACAGCAAAGTCAGGGTGTGGGTCATATGCGAATTTCACCTTAATGTGTGACTTCATGGCAGAGTGGCATGCACTGCCATTCAACGCGCCTGCATGTTGAAGCTCCCTTCTCTCTTCCTTTATCGCCACCCATTCTCTGCCTCTTTACGGGTCACCATGTTGCATTTAGTAGTTATGTGTTATATGTGTTGTAGTAGTTGTATGTCACCTGTTATCTGGTAAGAGCAATGGCGATGACTCAGGCTAGACTGCCTCTAACAGTAGGCTGTTGTCAATGGGGTTTTGGTTTCGGTTTCACATCGGTTTGCGCTGCCCAAGCAATTTTCGGACGAATTTCCTTGGAAAAAGGGTGTGCATTATAATCAGGTAAATACAGTAATAATTCATTGTGAGCTATCGTTTTCGCTTTCAAATATTCCTGGGGAAGGCGAAAAATAGGTAGTTCTGGCTGAAGATGACATATGTTCAGAGCATTCACTGTACCCAAACCACCGCCCAAGACTGACCGTGCAGCAATTGGAGGCACCACTGCAGTCATTATTGGGGTCGGGTGTGTGTTTGGTGACCAGCCAAGCTTGAATTATCTGGCGAAGGCTAACTTCTAGATCGAAATAACGAAAGTTTGGTTCCATGGAAATGTGTAGGTGCCAGCCAGGACCCTTGGTCAGGATCGAATTAAACAAAATATCAAATTAACTAGGGTCGAGTTAACCGAAGTCTACTGTGTTGTAATAGTAACTATATAGTAGTCTTTGCAATTTATGCTCTTCAGATTTCTCACAGAGAGCAGAAAGTTTCGTAGCATATAGTACAGTTAATTTCAAACGTCACAGACTTCAATTTGATTGTATCCATGAAGTCTAGTGATTGTGGTTTTACAATTGCGTACCGTAAAATTCCGAGCAAGCCCTCCCACCCGAGCAAGTTAATATTACCTGCAGAGTGGGGTGGGGGCACTGTCCCAGGATGGCACCAACGAGACGGGATCCACTTCAATTACAGGTTTGCACGAGAAGTGGGCTGGCAACTTGCTGGTCGCGCTGTTGCTTTTTTAGGGGACCCACGGGTGCTCAGGAGGCCAGAGTAGATAGTAATGAAGAAGGTCCCCTAAGGGAACCTCACTATAGCATCGCAGTCAATAACAGAAAAAGTAGGAAAGTAAGAAAGAGAGCTCGCCATGCAATAGGCTACATAAACATGCAGGGCTGCCGAAGAAAGGAAAAGTGGGCAGAGATTGAAGAGCAGTTAAATAGAGAACAAATAGGAGTGTATGTGGTTACGGAAACGCACCTTAGAGACTCGGAAGAGCCTCCAGTGATTGAGAATTATTTTTGGGAGGGTGCAACAGAACTAATCAGAAAGAAAGGGAGGGAGAGTCGGAATGGGCTTATCAATCGGGGAGCCAAATGGAAAAGAGTAAATTCAAAATGTCAAGAGCACCTTTGGTTATCAGGTAAGAGTTAGTGGAATGCATAAGTACTGATATTAAGGGTATCGAAAATTATGCTGAAATTATCCTATTAGGTGACATGAATGCCCACATACAGGATTTAGATGGCTATACTGACAACAACGGGAAGTCCATGCTAGACCTTTATGAGCAACATAACCTCACTATCGGGAATACAAGGCCTAAGTGTGAAGGGCAGAGCATGTGGGAAGTGGGAAACCGGGCAATCCATCATTGATTACTGTCTGATGACAGAAGGAAATCATGATATGTTGAAAGAAATGGTCATTGATGATGAAGGGTATAGCAGCATAGGGAGTGACCATAAACGTATAATCTTGAAAATGGGATATGTAGTTGGGAAAGAGAGCAAGGAGTGCAAAATGGCCAGTTCAAATTTGAACGCTGAGCAAATAACAAATATAGTCACTAGAGTCAAGCAAGAACTTGGCAAACGGCCAAATAAAGAGTGGGAATATAGTGCGCTTCTAAGTGTAATAACGACAGAAATACGGGAAGAGAAAGAACATGTTCATTGGAAAGGAAAAAAGAAACCGAAAAGCTGGTGGAACAGGGAAATACGAGAAGCGATCGCCGAATGACAGAAAGCATCCCGAGAGCACAGGCAGGCAAAGAAGGCGCAGTTGCCGCAGGATGAAGTAGCCAGTAAATGGGAAATATACCGGAAGAAAAAGTCTGTGGTTCAAATACTGGTGCAAGCAAAGATAAAAAGGGAAAGCGAACATTGGTTGTCAGAAATACGTGAGAAAAAGAAGGCCACACCTAGAATATTTTGGAACCACATAAAATTACTAGGCAGGAAGTCAACAACAATACAATAACATATCCTAAACGAAGTTGGAAACAAGACTGGAAGGAGAAGCGGCAATAAATTACGTCCGAAAAATAACAGCCGAATCTTTCCAAGGCAATGACAAGGTTGTATTTGAAGAGAAAAAAGAGCATGAAAGAGACCCAGGTGGAAAAAGGGCTGGTGCAGACAAATTTTAACTGGAAGAAAGCCGAAGAGAAAATTCCTGAGTGCACAGCCACAGGGCTAGATGAGGTTCCCGTTAGGCTGATTAATGAACTAGGACCAAAAAGTAACAAAGCTCTGGTGAAAGCAGTGGAAAAAACTTTAAAACATAGACGAATACCAGACAGTTGGCGATGAAGTAGAATGAATTTAATTTATAAAGGTAAGGGGGAGAAAGCTAGAGTTCACTCATATAGACCGTTGACCATTACATCGGTAATATACAGGCTAGCAATGCACGCAATCAAATTAAAGCTGCAAGCATGGGCAGAGAATAATGGCATTTTGGGAGAACTTCAAAATGGCTTCAGACTAGGTGGGCGTTTGGATGATAACTTATTTGTTCTTACTCAGTGCATTGAAATATCAAGAGTAGAAAGCAGACCGTTATATGTGGCCTTTTTAGACATTACAGGAGCCTATGACAACGTAGACTACATTTTGGAGGATATTCTGGAAGGGGAAAATTTAGGTGACGATTGTCTAAGCTTTTGAATCCCTGGTTCCGGACAGGCTGCCATTGGAATCTGAACCTGGCAATGTTTAACGCTAGAACTTTATCTAGTGAGGCGAGTCTAGCAGTGCTATTGGTGGAATTAGAGGCCAGTAAATGGGATATAATAGGGCTCAGTGAAGTTGGGAGGACCAAAGAAGCATATACAGTGCTGAAAAGCGGGCACATCCTGTGCTATAACGGGGCTTAGCAGAGAGACGAGAACTGGGAGTCAGATTCCTGATTAATAAGGATATAGCTGGTAACATACAGGAATTCTATAGCATTAGTGAGAGGGTGGCAGGTCTTGTTGTGAAACTTAATAAGAGGTACAAATTGAAGGTCGTACAGGTCTACGCCCCTACATCCAGTCATGATGACCAGCAAGTCGAAAGCTTCTGTGAAGACGTGGAATCTGCTATGGGTTAAAGCCAAAACAAAATACGCTATACTGATGGGCGACTTAAATGCCAGGGTAGGCAAGAAGCAGGCTGGAGACAAGTCAGTGGGGGAATATGGCATAGGCTCTAGGAATAGTAGGGCAGAGTTATTAGTAGAGTTTGTAGAACAGAATAATATGCGGATAATGAATACCTTTTTCCGCAAGTGGGATAGACGAAAGTGGGCGTGGAGGAGCCCGAATGGCGAGACTAGAAATGAAATAGACTCTATACTCTGTGTTAACGCTGGCATCATACAAGATGTGGACGTGCTTGGCAAGGTGCGCTGCAGTGACCATAGGATGGTAAGAACTCGAATTAGCCTAGCCTTGAGGAGGGAATGGAAGAAACTGGTACATAAGAAGCCGATCAATGAGTTAGCGGTAAGAGGGAAAATAGAGGAATTCCGAATCAAGCTACAGAACAGGTATTCGGCTTTAACGTAGGAAGAGGACCTTAGTATTAAAGCAATGAACGACAATCTTATGGGCATCATTAAAATTACATGCAATACAGTACGGTAACGCACTTCACTCCTTCAGTGAACACTTCAGTTTTACGTGCATCTGCTGATGTGCTTTTTGTTTGTTGAATTACTGTCATTGGCATTGTGCACCAAGTATATTCAAGTCACATTTCCTTTGTTCTTATATATAAGCTCTTCATCGGAGCTAAAACCCAGATGATAATGGCATTAAACATATCAAATAACATAAGAAGGCCTTTTGTTAACAAACTACAAAGGAGTTTTTATTTTTTACTACGCCCCATAGCTCTAACGTCAACTGTCTGCAAATTGATAGAAAGAATGCTACACACAAGAATGCAGCACTACATCGAATATGTACAACCGGGTTTGCATCCTGCGCAGGCAGGTTTTCGGCCGAACATGGGCACACATGACTGCCTCTGGTTGCTCCGCAGAGTGATCAACCGTAAGTCTCGCAAACAGATGCCTGACTATATTCTTGCAGTCGATATGCGTAAAGCATTCGATAACGTGAAACAAGAGGCCATCTTACAGGAACTGGCAACCAGGTACCCTAGCCAAAGAACATACAATTGGATACGTAGCTTCCTCCAAAGCAGACCAATCCAGCTCCATGGCAAGGCACCGGGATGGAGTCCGAAGACCTATTACTTGGATAGGGGAGTGCCCCAGGGCTCCATCCTCGGACCTATGCTATTCAATCTGGCCATGCCACGTGTGGCAGAAAGTCTTGAGCGAGACACTTCAGCCCGTTTTACTATTTACGCCGACGATATAACAATATGGACGGAAGCGGCGGATTATTCCGACATACAGAGCATGCAAACTGAGCTGCAAGCAGCGATCCTGAGCCTTAGCAACACTTTAGATAACCTCGGACTGCAACTCTCGCCAGAGAAGACAGAATTGATCAGCGTAGACGGAAAGAAAGCAACCAATGTAAACAAGCAGATCACTTTACACATCGGCCAAAGCGATATTACTTCGGGCAATGGACAAATTAGGATTCTTGGAGCACAGATTGCTAGCTGCAACAGCCCCCAGCTATGGATTCGCACACTAAAGCAAAAATGGAGACCGCTGTTGCACATGGTTAGACGAATATCGAGCAAGTATGGCGGAGCGCGTCAGAAAGCGTGCCAAACGCTTGCAAAAGCGGTCGCGGTTGGAAGGATTCTTTACGGGGCACCCTTGTACGAATTATCTGAACGGGACCTCGGCGACATCGAAAAGTTACACAGGGCCACCCTCCGTACGATCACTGGGCTACCAAAGCACACGAGGAACGAGGACCTGCTCAAGCTCGTAGCGATTCCACCCATACGGGACATAATCAGTGAAGCACGAATTCGAATGCGATCCCGGTTGGAAAACACGACCCAAGGAAAACAGATCATGGCATGGGATAAACAAGTCCATGCGAAGCCAGAGCCCGCGGAAGCGACCATAACGCCACCATGGGAAGCACCACTGGGCATACGGAGGCAACAGCGCCCTATCGCCAGACGAAACGCGGAAGCTAGAAAAATATTTGAAAAGAGATTGGGATTAAGCACGCCGCAGCACACCACTGACATCTACACGGACGCTGCAATCACAAACGACATAGCAAGCATGGCCTGGGTTAGCACATCTGCACCCCAACACAATGGCTATCACACATGTCAGCTTCCTGGGGGTGCAACCTTGCACGCTGAGCTCTTAGCTATATGGGGAGCGGTCAACACCATTCCCATTGACATGGGAGACATTGTAGAGCAGAGTGTGTGAAATAATTATCGGATCCTTACTGATTCGTACGAAGCAGTGGCCGAATTAACGGGGCCTACGACAGATGATGCGGTGGCCAACGACACTAGAAAAAAGCTAAAGAGAATACAGGACAATGGGACAAATGTTGAAATCCTATGGACACCGGGGCACACCGGCACGGATGGGGGAAACGCAGCCGCTCACGCAGCTGCCGCGCAAGCGGGTGGGCTTGATTACGCGTACAGCTCCCCACACTCCATTTCCTCGCCAAACCCCGTGGACCAAAATCCATACCTAAAGATATTGGCTGCAGGCTCTCCTAGCAGAGCACTGATGCATTACATTCGTACTAAAATAAAAGCAGACAGTAAACGGAGATTATTAGAAGCTACACCAGTACATTTGTTTGACGACAAGGGCGGGCTTACCCGCACGGAAGAGGTTTTCTTGAATAAGGTTATGGCCAACGCTGCATACACACCACACATACTTGAGAAATGGCACCAACCCAGACAAGCTACGATTGCGAAGACTTACACCCGATGTACACATTGCCAGGAGTCATGCAGAGCAGACTTGCAACACCTCATTTGGAGCTGTGCAGCTTTTTCACAAGGGAGATCCAACATTCAGCATCTACTACACGGAGACATTAGAACACTAGGAATTACAATACAAACTAACCCTGAAACACAGAAAGCCATTGCGACATATGGCAGACAAAGTGGCCTGTTTCGAGTAGTGTAGAGGGGGTCGATCAGCCCATGTGAGAGCGGCGGAACTGAACATGCACCTGAGCCTGCATAAAGCGGAAGATCCCAGACTGAGATGAAGAAGTGTTTCAGCCAACAGTCTGAATACCCACATTCCCTTCCCTCCTAATCCCCATCAGCGGCCTAGAGCCGTCCCCTTCCTTAAAATAAAGGCTTTATTCATTCATTCTTTGTTTAGAAGTGATAAACTACTCAATATTCAAAGCCCCCCCCTTTCCCCCCTCTTTTTTGCCAAATGCAGTAGAACCTCATTCATGTGTTTAGGGGGAAAACATAGTAACCAAACATTCGTGCAATCAAAGTCACTAAAAAATTTGGCTGACACATCTGTAGTTGACATCTACGTAATTTGAAGCGTTGCACGATGTGCTGCAAGCTTGAGTGGTCCAAGAGGGGCATTGACGTTTTTGCAACTTCAGCAAGCTTACGTTTGCACTCCTCAAATTTGGCTTGGGTCAGCAGCTTCTTGGGGGCGTGGCATTTTGGCGGGAAGTTTTGACATGCCAATTCGGTGCAAATCGTTGCGGACAAAAAGCCGACATGTGTCGAGCTGGTGGAGCTCCCGTGACCCAATACGCACGTCGTCATTTCCCATTGAGTAGTGTTTTGAAATCAAACTGTTGAGCGACACCAGAAATACGAAGGCTACGATGCAGCCAGAGCAAAACATGACGTTCACTTTGGGAATGGCAACCTTGGGTTATCGCCTATTAAAAGCTTGCAGTACACTTAAAGTGGCACTACGCCCCACGTGCTGTAAAGCAGATTGATGAATAAGCTGATCACAGTGAGTGGTGATAACTGAATGCAGTGCGTGAGGACCTGGGATGATATTTGCTGGTACTACCAGAATAAGAAACAGTGTGTGCCAGCATTTTCACTTGAGACGGGCAGGCTAGTATTCTGGGGAAGTTGCTGCACAAGTGGCTACTGTTCTCAATTGCACACGTCTCGCATCTTGTTTACATGAGATCTAGCAGCCAGAAAATGGATCATACGATCGCAGTTTGGTGATGTATTAAACGTTGGTGCCAAAAGCTTGTTTTCTGAGTACCTGTTAACGCTAAAAAAAAGAAGCGTAACTGTATTGGGTCATTTTTTGGGTTCTCAATTGGGAAGTTGGCGCCGGGAAATTTTGCATAACAGTATTATATCAACGAGTTTCTACTGCAGTAATATTCATATCCAATTAGAAAATTTTGCTATTCGCACACCCCTAATTAAAAAGAATGTTTACTGGTTGTTCGTGACAGTGTTTTCTTTTAAACTGTCAGGCATTATGGTACTTCATGCTTGAGAATGTATTGTCTGGGCCTTAAAAGTCCTTGTAAACCATTTAATTTTTTCTGCAAAACTGCTACAAGTCCTAGTGCTGGTTCAAGCTTTTCTTTCTCAGACTTCTAGGCAGTACCTGCAGAGTCCTCGTGATTGGTCGGTGACTGTATCTATGAGTTAATTAGCACTGAAGAGCAAGTTGCAAGTACACTTTCATATAGAACTTCAGGTGACCACACCACTGTAGGGCAAACTTCAAATATATAGTTTTTTGCAATGGAGCTGTCTTTTATAGCATTAAACTTATGTTTAGTAAGCAGGTAAGATGTAGGCTTAGGGTATTTGGGTTTAATGTATTGCATTTTGGTGCAGGTGGGTAAATATCTGTCTCTTTAATTATACTCTGCTACATTGAATGGACTTGCATTCTGGTGAGAATGGGCAAAGATCTGGCTCTTTAATTACACTCTGCCACATTGAATGGACTTGTGCTCTTTGTAGTTTGAAACATGCCTTTTTGCAGGAACGAGAGCTGAAAGCATTCAGAGAAAGCTTGAAAAATGAAGCAAAGCTCTTGAAACAGGAAGTTGAGCTCATGCCAAAGGAAAAGCGAAAGGACATGTTTAGGGTTCGAAAAGAAAAAATGGATTTGGATCAAGCCGAAAAGGTAACTATAAGTTTATTGTGCTTGGTACTGACTGTATGTGGCCAGTATCCTAACCCTTGCCCTCTCCATGTGTAGGAGAGGCTTTTTGTGGAGAAACTGAATGAGCAGCATGAATTGTCTATGAAGCGGCTGAGTGACAGCCATCGAGAGAAGATTGCTCTTCTTGAGAAACAGTTCCTACAGCAAAAGCAGCAACTACTACGAGGTTAGTGATCCTCTCTAACTTTTACTGGTTGTGATAAAATAACATACGAAGTGCATCATTGCCTACGGTTTCTTGCATTCAGCATCCAGATTGGATGAATCGCCCTGATTTGGCATTGGTATTTAGACTTCATTGGCTTTCTTTTAGAGTGGTCTTCTTTGACTTCACATTCTCTAAATGTTTAGCAGTACAAACCACATGTAAATTGGCAATTTGCAGCATTCATTGAGCAGCAATGTAAATCACTGTGTTGTATTAATGGTTGTTACCTGTGCCTGAACTATATGCACTCAACAGGCAACCATCTGGATGGGCAAAAGGTCTTAATAAAAATGAAATCTGACCTCTATGCTCTCTCTGCAAGAACACTCGCCCCACTGCATTTTCTCAATCCCATGCTTGCCATGCACTCACCTTAGTAGAGATGCAAATGTGTGTGCTGAAGTTTTGTCACTGCAGTGCCCCCCCCCCCAAATATCTATCGCTCTTTTTGTGTTTGCACCATGTCTGCCCTGTGTGCCATCTCAT
Organism: Dermacentor variabilis; assembly: GCF_050947875.1. Lineage (NCBI taxonomy): Eukaryota > Metazoa > Arthropoda > Arachnida > Ixodida > Ixodidae > Dermacentor > Dermacentor variabilis. The sequence goes on along the minus strand of NW_027460280.1, from coordinate 46,128,553 downwards.
GGTTTTTAAACAGTGGCATCTGCTTTAAAGTACACATCAATACAAAATTGAGCTGCTAGGAGGCTCGGATGTGTTGGTGAAAGAAATGAAATGAAGCCAAGTTGGATTGATGTGTCCTAGCTGTTCGCCATATTTTAGGCTGCCATTACAATTTATATTGACTGAGGTGGTAGGGCTGCTTTACTGGTTGTAAAGTAACTGCTGAGCTGACTATGACTAATGAGTGCTCATGCTCATTTTAAGGGTAATGATTTCTCTTCTATTTTCACTGAAGTGCTTGCTTACTTTTTGCCTTCATACGTTAGTCAGCATTCTCGTATCCCAGATTATGTGCACGCCATATTATGGCTTACATCAAGGTGGGGGGCTTGGCACTTTAGAAAAGTGAGGGAATTTCGACCTTGTGTCCCTTTTCAGCAAAACTACACTTTGGCCTTTTGGTATAAAAGCCCAGAGTCGAATTATGGGGTTTTACATGCCAAAACCACTTTCTGATTATGAGGCACGCCGTAGTGGAGGACTCCGGAAATTTCGACCACCTGGGATTCTTTAATGTGCACCTAAATCTAAATACGCGGGTGTTTTCGCATTTCGCCCCCATCGAAATGCGGCTGCCGTGGCCGGGATTCGATCCCGCGACCTCGTGCTCAGCAGCCCAACACCATAGCCACTGAGCAACCACGGCGGGTCCAGAGTCCCTCCTACCAGTTACGATATGCTAGGCACATGATGTGACACAGCATGCAATCAGGCATGCAGCTCACAAAAAAAACAAAAAACAGTTAAATGGGTACCAGCAACGTTGCAGACCATGATACCAAATGCCACAACGCCAGTAATCACAAACATACATGCATAAATTGGACCACTGACACTTGATTCACCATTCTGGATGGGCTTGTTGGATAATTTTGCAAGAGAACAAGGTATGGACAAGCACTTAACACGTCTTGGGCACCATCATAAAGTAGGTACAGTGAAACCTCGTTAAACCGTAGTTGGCCGGAGCTCGGAAAAAGTACGTACTAAATGGTAGTACTGCTTAACCGAAATAGCATGAGATCGCCCACTTACCTGTCAAAAATGGAACTTGTAGAGAGTGTGATGAAAGGGGAAAAAAACATGCAGTATTTGTTTACTTCGCGCGACAAACATGTTATTTTTGTTTGATGCCGTGGCGGCCTAGCAGCGACGACAGCGGCCTCAAACTTGCTGAAGCTGTGAGCCAACTTTTCAGCGAGCGCCCTCTTCTTGGCAAAAACTCGCATGGTAAATTCCTCGTTGGTGTTGCATAATCTCCGTGCACAGCCACGGTAGCCTTGCAGAAGTCGCGGGGCGCCTTTTCAGTGCAGGGTGCTGTTCTCGTCGCGACGATTGCATTCATGAGGCTAACGTAACACGCAGCTTCTGCCACTGTCGGGCCTGAATCGCCCGTTCTGTAGCTTTCCGTGTCATCCTTATCACTGTCTCTAGGCGACACTTTGGCGATAACAGAGGCAACAATGGCGAAAAGTCTGGCCTTGTAGCCGACATCTCTTCACGGTCGCAGCAGCGCTGCCGAGCAACTTCGCATTCCAAATGCCACACACCGTAGTCAACAGTAGACCCATGTCACATGCCAGCGCCGACTTTTCACGTCGCGTTTGGTAGCACGAACAATGTCTAATTTTTCTTCTATGCTAAGCACCCGGCGCCTTTTTTATCAGAGTTTCAGCATGACGCGAGCTCACGCTTGCACGACGCCACAATGCTCTCTGGCACGGCGCCGAAATGATGTTGATGTGGCTTCACGCGCAAATGCACAGGGCACTTGGAGGCTATTGTACTGATCTCTGAGACTCATTGTTCTGCCGGGCCGCCCGATGGAGATGACGCACCACCATGTTTGCGCGACGAAAAGTGGAAACACTACGTGTTAACCTATACGTACGCAATAAGCTGGTACGGTTTATGCGGATACAAAACGCATTGTGTTCAATGGCTGCTGAGTTGGGGATATGACTTTACTACTTTTAAAATCAAAATACTGTTTAAGTGGGTACGGTTTAATGAGGTTTTACTGTACCCCTTTTCAAGCACTAAAACGTTAACATGGCTAATTTATTCCCCGTGCATGTTTGTATTGGGATCGTCTTCCTCTCTGTGTTGTCGCCATTAGAGATATTAATGCATTTAGACATGCTGCTACAATCCTGGTTTGTCAATAACTACATCTGTTCCATCATTCCTATAATGGTTGTCAATTCTCTTTGTATAGTTTTTGTTATTGCCGCTATTGTATTAACGTACTCACTCCCCTATCTAATGTCCTAGGGCCTTCAGGGTAATTGAATAAATAAATAGTCTTGCCTAATAATCGATCCATGGTGTTTGCAAAACTTTTGGAAGGTGCTAAACCTGCTTTTTCCAGCTAAGGTGTCACTGTATGATATATTGGTGGAAAGTTAAATGTGCTCTGACCAATACTAGATTTTGCAATGACAAAATTCACCGGCGATTATGATACTCCCTAATACGAAATTTTAGCGTAGCTCTATACGTGTTTTCATTTCACAATATATTGGCTGGCACAGACAATGTGGCACGACTGCCTCACTAATTGGGAGATCGCGAGGGGCAGTGCGTGAGCGATGCGTGGGCTTGATTCACAGCAGCCGCCACAGATAGACCTCCCAGACAATGCTCGCTACTATGATGCCATCTTGTAGCCATGGTCACCGCAGAGCCTGTCTTGCGCAGCACTACGCTTTTCTTCTCATGCTTTCACTGTACCCTCCTCCTCCACTTTCCTCCTCATGCTGCCTTCGCTATCACTATCTTTCATTCCCCGCTGCGCTCCGCGTTAACTCTTTCGTCCTTTGCTGAGCTCGTTCGCTAGGTTATGAGGGATGCCAACGCTCGCCACAGGAATGGGCACCTAAGAGCTGCACTATAAAAAGAAATTGTGCCTTTTGTTGCTTTTGTGTTTTTTAAGAAAGCACCTCCCTTGGCTCAAGAGTGGTGAGCACCGGAACGGCCTTGAATCAGCGCATGCTTCCTTCACCCCATCCCTTTGGTCACTAACTACTGGCATGCGACAGGTGTCGCTTCCGCACTGTGCTCTGTGCCGTGACTTTATTCGGACGCCCTGGAAAGCGCCGTTTTGCCTCAAGTATTCTTGCTCCATGATCCCTCACAGGTGAAAATGAATCACAGGTGAAAATGAATCACAGGTGAAATGAAAGGAATGTGAAAAATAAATAGTTGAAGTAATAGAATTGAGCAAGTGTGAAAAACTAGAAATATTGGTTGGTTGCCTAGTAACTTGACTCTCCACTCGGTTGCTATGGTGTTCTGCTGCCAAGCGCAAGGTTGAAGGTTTAATTCCCAGCCACTGTGACGGCATTCCAGTGGGGGCGGCATGCAGAAACGCTTGTTACTTAGACTTGGGTGCACATTAAAGAACCCTAGGTGATCAAAAAAATAATTTGGAGCCCCCCACTATGATGTCCCTGATAGCCCTCTCAGCAGTTTCAAGACACTAAACCCCACTTATTTAATTTTTGCTTTAATGTGATTCTTCAGAGACCACTGTTGACTAGTGCCAGAAATAGTGATATGCAATAGACTTCTTGGAAAATTTCATGGAAATACAACAATCCTGGGAAAATAAGGGAACATGAAAATGATAGTGTGGTAGATGTTATGCCGATGTGTGTTGTTCTAAAAGCACATGACTGGTTTGTAGCACGGTGCTGTGGAACAGTGTAAAAGTTCCTTTGTTCATTTGTGTTCAAAGCCTAGTTTTCAGCTGCTGTAGTTATTCTCCCATTACCAGTTACTCCAGTTACAATTCCAGTTACTCTCCCATCATGGTGCCTCAGCGCAAAGTTGCGGCCAGACTTGTGATTGCATTTTAATGCTGCCAAAATGTAAAATGTGTACTAAGATGTTATTGCATGTTGAAAGCACCTAGGGCGTGGCTGAAATAAATAGATTTGCAAACCAAAGCTCAGCCATGATGGAGCTTAGAAATAGAATTAGGTCTATAATTTATCATTTTTCATGTTGTCCTTTTGGTGATCTACCTGTGCATTTACCTCATTTTCCCAGTCCTCCTATAATCCTAATATAGGGCTGATGTATGAATAATAAGCTTGTGTAATAATCAATCTTTTGGTTTGAAGCAAACTCAAAGTGAATAGTAATTAGTGCATAATAACTTTAAAGTGAATAGTTCGAATAGTTGTGGAGTTTGCATTAAACCTTGATATACGTGCTAGGTGTTGACAAATCTTGAAAAAAAAAAGAAGTAATGGTTCTTGCAAAGAAGAAAACAGATTCATCTCTGGAATCAGTTTATTTTTAGAGTGCTGTTATTCAAATATTATTGTGTCAAAAATAAAAAACATGAAAAATTTGCCTACAGGCTTCTGCTCACTGTTGTTCTTCAGTCTACTTGAAGTTTCGTGATGGTCGAGGCCGTGGGGAACATTTCGCATTAGCCCATCACCTATCATCGTGATGCTTTGACTCACTGACGGATCCATCCCATGTCTTTGTATGCTTGACTGCGCAGCTCTGGCAGTTTAGGCAGTGTTGCACAAATTCAGCTTGGTGCTTTCTGTCTATATGCGAGCTCAACCTGTTCTGCCCTGTAAGTACACAGATGAACTTGGTAGGCACACTCACTGCTTCTGCAGCCCTCAGTCTAGCCTGTGTGCATGATATTAGACCTGATCAAAGATGAGTGGCAAACTTCTGCAACAGTTTGCCACCCACCACCACACCTGGCTTGGCTGTTAGGCTGACCAGTGCTGCTTCACCAGGTGTCAACAACCAAAGTCACAGTTTAGTGTCCAGTCAATGCAACTCTATTCGCAGCAGCTGGGCAGCTCTTGGGAAGCAAAGGAACCGTGTCGCCAGTGAAATGAAAAGCGTGTGGGACAACCTGAATGGTGTCTTCTTCATGGGTACCATTTTTAACGACATCGTGCATGGGAATAATGTCCCGAAAAATTGAGCCAGACACACATATTATGGCGTCCAAAACTTCCGTCGTCATTGTGCATTGGTTCAATGCAGAAGATGGTGGTACCTGGGGATCGGTGTTCGAATAATGGAGCAGGTGCAAAAATAAGCCAGCTTATTCGTCTTTGGCTTGTTTTGGCTATGAGTCATGTGATGCACTTTGCTCACTGAAGGTATAGCTGTGGAATTTGCATATTAATAATAATAATAAGGTATTAAAGTATTAATTTAAGGTATCTTAAATAAATAAATAATAATAATAATAATAATAATACTTTATTGATGTCTTGAGAATAATACAGCGCAAGAATCGGGCCTGCCAAAGCCGCAGTGGGCTGGAACGGCAGTGCCTGGCAGACAGCGACAGAGCCATCAGTAACACGTTACTAGTTTGTAGACAACAGTGAAGAAAAAACACACACACACACATGACAGGCTTCCGATCATGAGTTAATGAGTCTAAGAGCCTTTCTGAGACCATATTTCGTCTTCACATCTTGTGTGCTTTGGGGAAGTAAATTAAGCATTGCTGGGACATAATAGTTGTGGAGTGTTCGATCGTATCTCGTCTTACAGAGGGGTGTAACATAAAGATTCTTGGTCTCAGGCAACGAACAGGCACATAAGAAATTTTATACTGGCTTATCCAAAAATACTTTACGACAACAGTTTCTAGCAGCAAAGAATTGAAATCGGGTAAGGACAAAGTTTTTAACACATCAGATTTGGGGGAGCCATCATATGCAACATGCTTCAGAATACCACAAAGGACGGAATTGACCCGGTTTACAAAATGCTGAGTGCCATGACCAAATGTAGGTATCCCATACCGGATTACACTGTAGCATAAGGCATGTACTACAAGCTTTCGGACAGGCAATGGCATGTAAAATTTAATATTATACGAAACACTGGACACTGCCCAAATTGTCTGTTTTTAAATTTATGTTCATTTATTTTGAATACTTTGAAAAGTTTGAATATTGAAATTTGAGCCAAAGCAGATATCAAATAGCATAACATTTGCACAAGCCTAATAAATAAATAAATAAATAGGCAACTTATTTAGAGCCCTTTACAATATTGAAAGGTAACTTGTATAATGCCCATCCTCCTATGTACCTGCAAGGCTTGCTTGTACTTTAAGTGCAGCCTCTGGGTGCAGCCATCCACATGTGGAATGATCTTCCCAATGATATTGCCTCTGATAATAACCTGGATATGTTTCATCACAAGCTTGAGGTAGATTTTTTGCAATAGCGCTGTATCATGGGTTAGTCGTCCAAGTTCATAATTTATTTTGTGATGTATTGCATTTTCTTCTTCACTTGCACTCAAACGCTCTTTTAGTGCTTATTTCGCAAATGTATTTTGTTGTGTTGCTTTCTTTATTATTATTTTTTTACTTGCATTGGAACCTTGTTTTGTACTTTGCAATTTACTTGTTGCGTTACGTTTCGATGTTCACTTGCTTAGTAACCCTGTTCCATACTAGTTTGCTTGTACTTTCATTGTAATAACTAAACCCCCTTACTCAATGCCCTTCGGGCCTGTAAGGTATCTTAAATAAATAAATACATCAATTAGCATGTTCTACTGAAACGTCCTGCATGATAACTATCTGTGTTGCAGCACGGGAGGCAGCCCTTTGGGAGCTTGAAGAAAGGCACTTGCATGAGAAGCACCAGTTGGCTAAGAAGCAACTCAAGGATGGCTTCTTCCTCCAGCGGCATCAAATGCTCATCCGGCATGAAAAAGAGCTAGAGCAGGTCAAACGGCTCAACTTACGGCGTGAGGATGAGCTGCTGAAGCGCCAAGCCCTTGAGCGCCGTCAGCTGCCCAAGCGCATTCGCTCCGAGATGAAGACACGTGAGCTCATGTTCAAAGAAAGCCTTCGCATCAGCCTGCACGGTGGCCCTGACTCTCCAGATGAGGACAAAGACAGACTGCGCAAGGTACTTAATTTATTGGACAGTGTCCATGGCTTCCTGGTACTGCAAAGATTGATGAAAACAGGGTAGATAAGTTTTTTTCCTCCTGAATACATAGAAACGGAAAATGTTTCTTATGCCACTGCACTTCAACCTTGCCCTTAAAAAAGGAGGCCCCCTGATACAGATTTTTTACTGATAGACAATTTTCATGACGAGTTTCACTGTGCCACTACTGCTGCAAAGCATGCCATAAGCAGTAGCCCTTAGCAGGCTGAAGCGCAGCTATGGAAAGAAGCATTTTCTGTTCATACCATGACAAATAAGCACTCAAGATCAAAAGGCAGGGAGGTTTGGGTAAAAACATTGTACTACAATAGTGTTGTGGCTGTAAAGGCACACCCCCCAACTTCCCCCTAAGATTTGCTCGAAAAAACAACAGCATTCTTTTTGGCATTCACCTCAAAGTTGCCTTCAGCCCAAGTACAGGAAGATAGCCACAAGAACCACTGCCATTAGGCACCCGCAGGGTCGCTGCGCCATGTACTCTTAATGTGGTGAAATCGGTTTACTTTTATCAATTATATAGGTATATATGGTGCTATCGAGGTTCATCACAGACCCGAGGGCTGTCTGCTTTACCATGCAGCAACAGGAGTTTTCAGCATTGCTGTAAAGAAAACTGTACACATTGATTGCTTTATTTGTTTTGTCACAGGATATTAACAGGAAGAGGAAGGAAAAGCCATTCAGTGATGGTAAAACGGGTCCTTCACACTTTTTATGAACAATGATGGTAGCTGAAAGGCACAACACAATATCACAGTTCTCTATTGCTTTGAGGTCCATGTTGTTTTGAAGAATGATCTAGGCACAGAAAAAGCAGAAAGCCCTCATTTATACAACCAAGAGCTGCTAAATTTAGTACACTTAAATACAACACTGCCTTGTTTATACTACGTTGTGTTGACTAGATAGCAATTAGTATCAAAATAAGGAATGCTCCTCATTTGTTTTTCCTCACACATCTTTTTCTGCATTTTTCTTGTTTCAATCTTCTTCTCTGAACAAATATTTGCCGTCTTCATAAAGAGAGAATATTTACAACTAAGACACTACTTTTGTAATATTCTGTATTGACAAGTAGCTCACTATAATTATCTTGAACTTTTTAAATAACTGGTTGGTTGATGCCAAAACTGGTGTGTTGTCTGTCAGTGTCAATATCTTCTGCGTTCTTAATAATTCTGTCAAATTAGTTTCTGTAGCTGTTGTGCAAACCAATTAACAGTTGTTAAGGTAAGGACTAAATACTATTTTGTACATATTACATTCATACCTGCCAACTTATCCGAATTTTCCGTAAAATGTACGACCTTCTAGCAGTCTTACGATTTTACAACTCTTGCTTGAAACTTTACGGAAAATGTTTTATTTGTGGAAAAATGAAAGTGAAAATGTAGTAAAACTACACCCTGGTACCTTGTGCCGCCACGAAGGGGCAATACGTATGTGTAGTATCATTATCAGCAGCTGCAAGGTTGTAGTGACTTCTGTCGTCTACTAGGGGGGCCACGAATCCATATCCAAAGCTCGATAGTGCTGATAGCGCCTCTGCAAACCTGTTTCCATGCTGTTGCCTTTGTTCGCACGGGCGCGCAGGTTTGGACTTCAGTCAGCTTCAGTCACTGCAGTGTTGGCCTCACCTTTTGTGTGACTAGCTGCCGCATCGGACGCAGTGCGACTCCGGCCTGTAGCGGCTTCGCAGTGCAATGGCGGGCTCAAAGCCTCAACAATACTTCGAAGTGTTTTTGAAATCGTACACGGCAGAATTTCCGGGCTTCGTGCCATCGAAGAAAGGGGAGAAGTTCGGATTCTGCACCACGCGTGCCTGTGATATGAACATCTTGCATGGCAGCAAGTCTGACATCAATGTCCACATCACTTCGAAGAAGCATCAGGGATACGTGCAAGCCGCGGACAGCCAGCCAAGCCTAGCAAGTTTTGTACAGAGCAACAGCGAGCTCGGTGTGATTCGTGCACAATGCCTCTTCACGGTGTTTTTAGTTAACAAACATCCCGCTGAGTGTCAGCAATCATGCCGGACCGCTTTTCCGGTAGATGTTCCCCAAGTGCAAAGAAGCGAAACGCTACGCCTGTGGATGAACAAAGACAACGTCAATTGTTCGGGAAATGGCCGCCAGCATGGAGACTCCTTTGCTGGATGCCCTAAAGCAGCAAGTATTTTCGATCGCTGTGGATGACAGTAACAATAGAGATACGCAGCTTTACCCTATTTTTACGACATATTTCGTTAAAGAAATGAGTATGTCGAAAGCCGCGTTCTTTGCCTCGGAACAATCCAAGGGAAAGTGATGGGTCACAAGATTGCAAATCTGGTTCTGGACGGGATGAAGTCTCGGAATTTGCCTGTTGGAGACCTGTTGGCTATGTGTTCGGACAATGCCAATGTCATGATCGGCAAGAAAAACTGTGTTTCTACTGTATTGAGACAGGCTCAGCCAGGTCTGATAGGGGTTGGTTGCCCATGCCATCTCATCAACTTGGCCGCCTGTCAAGAGTGACAAGCGCCAACAAAGAAGGAAGACGAGGAAGAAGGAGTGAAGCGAGCGTGTGGAGCTGCCATCTTGGAGAAGAGGCGCGCGCAGAGAAGGACATGATGACCAGGGCGCAGCATTCCAGGAGAAGACGGCCAGAGATCGCCTCTCTCGGTCCTGCCCCAGTTCCTAGGCGACACATCGACGTCCCGCCCGAGTACCAGGCTCGGCGAGCAGATGTCCGACGTCCTCGGAACTACCGCTGGCCTGGACCTACCTGCCAGGACACGTCAGCATTGGCGCCACTGAGCGTAGACGCGCGGAGGCTGGCTACATCCAGTCACCGTCCCGTCTAGAGAACTAAGCTAGGCCGGCGCGCACCGGGAATGCCAGCTGGCACAAGCCGCGCTCTGCCGGAGCGCGACAGCTCCTCAGCGACTGTGCGTTCGTCACGTCGGCCGGGGCATCGGTGACGCCGGACACTAACAACGACTGACGATGACCAGATTACAACGATGGACCACAGACCGGGGAACGCCGATACCCGCGTCGAACAGAACCGGTACTGTAAGCGCCCCTACTACAGCGAATAGACGCACAGACGTTAGTAAACGCGGTAGTGCGAGCGTAAAGCTTAGCAAGGGAGGACGCATTCCGTGTGCAATGAGTGTCAAACGTTACCGTGTGTTACTGTTGTTAAAAGTCCATATTGAATGAATGTTGTGTGTGCTGCACCTTGTGTTCGTGTGTTCCTTCCGCTCAAGCAAGCGTACCAGGCGTTAACGTATGCGTGACACCGCCCAAAAAGGAGCTTCATGTCTTCCTGTAAAGGTTGATGAGGCTTTGGTTGACTCTCTCTCTCTCTCTCTCTCTCTTTTTTTTTTTTTTTTTTTTTTTTTTTTTTTTTTTTTAGCTAGAGAAAAGCTTGAAACGGAAAGATCGTAGTGTTCCAAAAAATGCACGGCGCCGAGGTCAGAAAGATGTTGAAGAGGCTGCTCGACCAGTGGACACCACTGTTCACCTTATTTTTTAAAATCTAAAACAAAGCAGTGCAATAAGCAGAGCTTGTTTCTGGATTCGCCAAATTCTGAAGACTTCCTCACAAACCCCCAAGAACCTTGCACTGACCCGAAAGTCTGCTGCACATCTTCACAAGACTGCTGCAGGCCTCGGGGAAAGAAGCACCGACGGTGATGAACTCTTGCTAAAGAGGAAAGGAGCTCATTCTGGACCTCAAGCAAGAAAACTGGAACTTCTTACCAAGGATTCTGGAGAAGCCAGCCACGTTACCCGTTAGGAGCACCTGTCTTATTTTTTGTCATCGGAGCTAAACAGGGCATGCTGTCTTTTTCTCCAAAATGTTATACCACTTTTTGAGAAGGCAAACTGCCTTCAGGCACAGGCTCCTCAGATTTATGTACTGAGGGGCCTCTTGAACCGCTTTTTCGAGGATCTCCCGACTACATTTGTGAGCCCGGGTGTTGTCAGTGCATGTCATTCATTGCTGGAAGTTGACTATGGTGCTGCAAAGAACCAGAAAGGTGATGAAGACATAGTCATTGGCAGCACAACCTACTCTGTGGTTGAGACATTGAGCTGCATTAAGAGAGAGCAGTTCTCTGCTGTATGTCTGTACTTAACGGCATGCGATTACATTCGCCACAAATTCCCGCTAGAAGATGTCAATCTCAAGATGGCTGAAGTTGCTTAAGTGCAAGCTCTGGAAACTGCTTCATTCAACAGCATACATCATTTTATTATGGCGTTCCCTTCTATCCTACCCCAGCAGAGTGGCGAATCAAAAGAAGCAATCGACGAACTTGAAGTCTAGTTTGCCAACTTGCAAGCATATCAGGTTCCAGCCAACATACTGAATGAGCCAAGGTGCGCCATGCAGTGGTCACAATTAGGAAGTGTTCAAAGTGTCGACAGATTGTTCAGGTTCCACAGAATTTCAATGGGTATGCTGGGTATCCTCTCCATTCCCCAAAGCAGTGCTGAATCTGAGAGAATATTCTGCATTGGGAACATAACTCGAACAGAGTTTCACTCATCTGAACCCTCGAAAGTCTGCTGATGGTCAAAGGGCACCAGAGTGGTACTTGCTTTGAGCAAACCTACATGGTGAAGTTTCTAAAGCAGGCAAAGTCGGCAACAGCAAAATCATTGCAAAAATAAATTGTGCCCCTGTGGAGCTTTCGCTCTTTACTCTTCGAAACACAGATTTCACTTGCGGTTGTGAAAAAGTGAGTAAGCTTGTCGCAAAAAGTAAATCCCTTACAAAAAAAAGAAAGAAAAAGCCGCCGCCCACCTTCCTCTCGCTGCGACAGTTTTACAAATTTCCAAATCTTCAGATTGGCAGGTATGCATATTAGTAACTTCACTGGCTTCAGGATGACGTACCAGATGCAGTTTAAAATTGTAGTTACATGACTTAGCTTCATTAGAATATTATTAACATGGTAATCCTTTTGCAAAGAATCAGAGGAATTAATGCCAAGTACTTTCGCTGACTTCAATATCTTTACATTTGAACATCTAAATTCAATATCACTCTGAAAAGAAACTTGTTTACCCTTGGAGTGAAAAACTATGGCTTTCATTTTAGTAGCATGTCATTAATATTTAAGTTAAAGAATAAAGGGCCAAGAATGCTTTCCTTGCAGTAAACCTGAAATTATTTTCCTATCTGATACTAAATTGTTTCTAAAAACAAACTACCATCTATGTTACAGAGAGCTTTCAAGTAACTTGACTATAAGTCCACAATTATCGTAATTCGACATGGTGTATATAAACAAAAGCTTGAGTGAAATCAAACAATATTCCTACCGCACTATATTTTTTTTTAAACTGTTGTAATATGTATATACTCTTTTTGATCAAGGAGGGGCAAGTTCAGTGGAGCTATTCTTTTGAAAACCATATTGTGATTGTGTTGTGACATATTTGCTATAAAAACAGAATTTTAAAAAAATTTCAGTACCTTTGGAAAAATATGGGACGAATACAGTAGAACCTCGTTGATACAATCCCATTTCGCACGATTTCCAGGTGCCAACATTCATGATCAAGAACACAATGACCCAATACAGTTGCACATCTTTATTGCTGGCTAACACATCCCCAAAAAAACACAAATCTTTTGGCACGAACGTTTCGTACATCACCAAACTTTTATCATATGATACGTTTTCCAGCCACTAGATCCCGTGTAAACGAAAGGTGCAAGGTGTGCACAATTAGGAACACTAACCGCCCGCCACTGCAGCTTACTCAGCCACTGGTGTACTGTGAAAACATTCTCTTGTACCAGCAAATCTCCTTGTAGGTTGTCGAATGCCGCATTCACAGCTGTCGTCGCCAGCACTATCACAATAAGCATCTTCATTTATCTGTATGACAGTGCGTATGGCATAGGGCTGTAGAAAGCATACTACGTGCTTTTAATAGGCAATAACTCAAACATGCCGCCATTCCCTGCTGCAGGCGGCAGCAAGTGAGCGTCATGTTTTGATCTGGCAGCATCGTATTCTGGCGTCACCCACCAGCTTGATTTTCCCTAAACAATAAACAATAAAGTGCAGTCTCGGGCTGCTCAAGCCCCACCAGCCCGACAAACATCGGTCAGCAATTCTCGCTGAGTAGGCACGTCAAACTTTCCTGCCAAATGGCCCTGCCCCAGGGAATTGCTGACCCAGGCCGAATTCGAAAAGCGTGATCGTAAGCTTGCCCAGCCATAAAAACGACAATGTGCATCTCTGGTCGCTCGAGCTTCACCAGCTCAGTTCGCACGCTTCCCATTACATAGATGTCAACTACAGTTGAGTCTGCCAAATGATTTTTAAACATACGATTTCGGGTTGTGCCTTTTCTCGGTTAGAATTTCTCAAATGTAAAATTAAAGTGGCTGTGGTATCTCTCTAAGTATTTTCCAAGATATTTACATAAGCAGCCTATACTCCTTGATTACGTAATGTCTATATGACTGCATTACAGGAGTACAGGCCGCTTAAGTAAATATCTTGGAAAATACCTACAGAGATTCCACAGCTACCTTAATTCTACACAAGAAAAGTAGAAAGGGGTCAGACAAGGAGACACAATCTCTCTAATGCCATTCACTGCGTGCTTGAGAGACGTATTCAAGCTATTAAACTGGGAAGGCTTAACAGTAAGGATCAATGGTGAATATCTCGGCAACCTTCGGTTTGCAGATGACATTGTCCTGTTCAGCAACACTGGAGACGAGTTACAACAAATGATTCAGGACCTTAACAGAGAGAGTGTAAGAGAGGGGTTGAAGATTAATATTCAGAAGATTCAGAAAGATAATCATGAATAGCAGGGCAAGGGAACAAGAGTTCAGGATCGCCAGTCAGCCTCTAGAGTCTGTGAAGGAGTACGCTTACCTAGGTCAATTACTTACAGGGAACCCTGATCATGGGAAGGAAATTCACAGAAGGATACAAATGAGTTGGAGTGCATACGGCAGACATGGTCAGCTCCCGACTGGAAGCTTACCATTATCATTGAAAAGGAAGGTGTACAATCATTGCATTTTACCGGTGCTGACATATGGGGCAGAAACTTGGAAACTGACGATATGAGCTTGAGGACAAGTTTAGGACCGCGCAAAGAGCAATGGAACAAAGAATGTCAGGCCTAACGCTAAGAGACTGAGAGAGAGTAGTTTAGATAAGAGAGAAAATGGGTATAACTGATATTCTAATTCACATTAAGAGAAAAAAATGGAGCTGGGCAGCTCATGTAATGCGCAGGCTAGATAACCGTTGGACCATTATAGTTACAGAATGTGTGCCAAGAGAAGGGAAGCGCAGTAGAGGACAGCAGAAGACCAGATGGAGTGGCGAAATTAGGAAATTTGCGGGTGCTTTTTGGAATCGGCTGGCGCAGGACAGGGGTAATTGGAGATCGCAGGGAGAGGCCTTCGTCCTGCAGTGGACATAAAATAGGCTGCTGCTGCTGTGAATGATGGCGGTGGTGGTGGTGGTGGTGTTCTCTCGGTTAGTGTGTTTCTTCTCTCCACCCACTGTGGTTGCCTAGTGGCTACTGTGTTTGACTGCTAAGCGCAAGATCGCGGGATCGAATCCCGGCCACGGCGTCCGCATTTCGATGGGGGCGAAATGCGAAGACACCCATGTGCTTAGATTTAGGTGCACATTAAAGAACCCTAGGTGGTCCAAATTTCTGGAGTCCCCCACTACAGCATGCCTCATAATCAGATTGTGGTTTTGGCATGCAAAACCCTATAGTTTAATTTTTACGTTTCTTCTCCAATTTTTTTTTTCTAACATGTGAACGAGATTCTTCTTTCTACTGGTTGATAGTCTGCAATATTATGTTTGTCTCCTTTCTTAAGGGGAGAGCTATTACTTGCATCATTTGTATTTTAGAAAGGAAAATACTAGTCACAATACAGATATTGAATGTACAGACTTATCAATAATGTATATAACTGGTTTTATTTGCATGCCATCGGCATTACAGCTGCGACTGTTGCAAAAGCCCATGGTGCTTCTACTTTATATAAGTGAGCCTAACATTTTGAAAATGCTCTTTATGGGCCTACAAAGACATCTGAAAGCAAAAAACTTCATTGACCTATAAGAATATTCTTCCTAGTGGACATCTAGAAAAATGTATATACAAGGTCATCTTTATCAATATACCCAAAAAGGCACCCATCTCTTTATTCATTGTGCCTAGCCAAGCATTTAATTTTGCAAACAAGTTGTGTTTTGTCCAGAAAAATTTCTACTTCAATGCCAAACACTACATCAAAAGTATTCAGTTGTGTGAGCGTCATTGAAAGATTCAAAGATGCTGAGGCTAAGTCAAGGATTTCCTTTTTCCCCAGGGCCCACTCCTTTCGTTACTGTCAAAGCACTTCATGTCAGCTGGGGCACTGCTATTCGGCACCTTTGTCGTGCAGTCCAGCCAGCTAGACATCCTAGTGGTTTGACGTGCCGTGGTGGAATGTTTCTGATAAATACTGCATTCTGTATTTAGAGTTTTGCAGCTCTAATAGTGCGTACATACTTTCTGTGTGTGGTGGTGCTGCTGCCTAAACATGGTTGCTTCCTTGCAGTGGTCTAGCAGGCTCTTTCGGAAATTTAATTCAGCCTCCCAGCTGAACCTTGTAGGACCTTCGTGTAAGAGCTCTCTCTAAAAATACAGCAATTAAAAAAAAGTACAAGAGCATTTAGAGTTAAAACTTCCTTTTATACTTTAGCTCACAGTGCTGCCTGAAAACAAAGTACATAAAAAAACCTCCAGCCTTTGTGATTTCTGTAGACTAATGCAGAATTTTCTGGTGCCATCAGTTCCAGGAAGCAGAAAAGAAGCGATACAAGGCTGAGCACCAACGCCAGGAACTCAAGCATAGGCGCCAGCTTGAAGAGCTGAAAGCTGCTGCTGATGCGACCATCAAGGAGCTAGAACAGCTGCAGGTGGGCACTTCAGAATTCATTTTTGCCGCTGATGCTAACTTGTGCAATACCTGTCTTCTTATGACACAGTTGTGGGGAAACTATTTGCTTTGTCTATACAGTGCCAGTTTAATTGCATTTATCATTATAGCATAATAGTTGCACAAAACAATTGTCATAGTAAAATAATTAACTAAGTAATTGATTGGATAAAAATTAAAGACAATGACGGGCAACACAATTGGTTAGTGATTCTGAAACATGCACACCGGAAGCGCTGGTTTATGCCAGAGACTGTTTTTGTTGTTTTTTTCTGTGTGCTTCCATGTGCACTTAAACCCTGTTGACATTTTTTCAAAGAGGAAAATGTAACAGCCATCTGTGCTTCTGAAGGCAGTAAAACCTTGATATATTGAACAGCGCGGTGATCGCGAAATAGTTTGATATAGGCAGCTTCTATATATAAAATCACTTAAAAAACGCGTAAAGAACTTGTACAAATCAATCAACGAACCAATCGTGGCGCAGTGAATACTCACTGGAAGCTTCACACAAGGTATTTATTTCTTCGGCTGAAAGTAGTGCAGTGGTGTAGCTTGTTTCTTATTGGCAGTCACCTGCTTAACCATGGCGTCCTCAATGTAGTCTAAACGATCCAGAAGCAATAGGCCGGTGCCTTCTATAGCGCCGCAGTAGTGGCGAGGAGGGCAGCTGGCGCCGTGGAAGCTGACATAAATACCTCGGATCCGGCCGAACGAGTTGATTGTGCTTAAGCCAAGAATTACCATGTATCTCCACGCTGTGTTCGGCTCAGGCAGGATCGGTACTACAGTGCAAGGCCTCACGGGCAGTACTGCGAGCACCAGTGTCTCCGTGTGGCCGGTATGGAATCAGAATATCGTTGTCATGGGTGTGAAGACAGAAACCTTGGCTTCGAAGCTCATCGGGGACGTCACGCTGACAACCGGGGACCGGCAAATGCTGTTTCACGGACATTTAAAATCTGCTGGAGAAACCTGCAAAGGCGTAGTCAACGTTGCAGCCAACGAAACTTCGGAATCCCTTCGGCGCAAGCTCGAATGGATTGATGGCGAAATCCTGTACATGCAGAAACTAGGAACATCTAACGTCGCCATGGTGACTTTCAAGGGACGATGCGTTCCAAGATTCAGTCACTACTGTTCAGAAAACGTGCCAGTGCACTACTATAAGAAGACAATTCCGGCATGCTACCAGTGGGGTACGGTTGGCCACTGACCAGGTGCATGCCCCAACCCTGACAATCAGCGTTGCATTCACTGCAGTGCAACAGTGGACATCACCCTGGACGGCCCAGCGGAGCACAACTGCCAACCAAAATGTCTCATTTGTGGAGAAAACCACTTGACTGGCTCTGCGGAGTTTGTGGGAAAATTCAGGAAGGCGTGGAAGCCCGCTCCACACCAGCTGAAACAAGGACAACTGGGACAACACAAGCAAGGAGGACCCCCAACATCTCCCAAGACTGGCGTAAAGAAATCACAGGGTCCTAAAGCAAAGCAAAACTGGACAGCCCAAACCAAGCAATGTACAGGCTAAGCCGAGGCCGAACCCGCCTAACTTCCAGGCCAGGGATTTCCCCCCATTGGTAAGCCTGCAGCAAAAGGTGAGCAGGTGGTAAGGGGTCCCCTCTCAGTCTCCCATTACCACCTCCCCCTCCCCTTCCAAAATCGAAATTAGTAAACAGCTAGAAATCATGCAAAAATGGATTGCCACTCTAGAACGCGAAAACCAGGCGCTGAAAGCAACGCAGGCTCCACTACAAACGGAGCCGGAGTCTATGCAGGCCTCGACCATCTCAGACGAGGAGCAGGAGCCTGGGTCGGACCTATCAGGCTATACTAGCGTTTCGCAAACCGTAGTGGCCACCTCGAAGGAGACAGAAACATGTCTTAGCAGGCTGGAAACAAAATTTGAGGAACAGAACAACACGATATTGGAGAAAGCAAACTCACGGTGGAACACATTACAGTGGAACCCCGTTCATACGTTTTTCACCAGACCGGGAAAAAACGCGTAACAGCCGGGAAAACGCAACAGTGAGGAAAGCTCCGAAAATGAATGAAAAAAAGTGCAGCTTCAACTATAGACAATTTATTTCCACAGAGTGCGCTTAGGACCTAAAAAAAAGTCCAGAATTGTGGCTTGCCGTTTCTTTCGCTCGCTAGAAATCGCCACACGTTTCTCAATAGCCTGGAACGCCGCATTGCTGTCAGCGTCGCTGTGAGGTGCGACGTACCTGCGGAGGAGATCCAGAGCCGCGACGGCTTTTCCAAAGCTACGATTTGGTAACTCCCCGGCATCATGCGGCTCGTGCATCGCAGTCTGTGACTTCACTCGCGACCGAGATCCCAACGATCTCGGCGATGCTCTGACACTCTGACGTCATGACGACAACATCCACGGCGACGTAGTCGTCGTATGTGACCGCCATTTTGGCTTTTGGCGAGTTTTGGCCGGGCTTGGCTATAGAGCTGGCTGCAAGAAGCCGCACGCCAATTCGATGGCGGCCTCTCGAACTGGCGTGCGGCTTCTTGCAGCCAGTTCCATAGCCAAGCCCGGCCAAAACTCGTCAAAAGCCAAAATGGCGGTTGGAGCGCGTTGCCTAATTTAGCCCAGGCGGGTTCGAGGGGCTAAGTTGCGACGTATCATGCGGGAACATTTTCACAGCTACGACGTAACAGCGGGGTTCCTTATACATTGGATCCTATAGAAGCTATGCCGGGACCGGACGAAAACGACGTAGCAGCCAGGAAAACACAGCAGTGAGGAACGTAACAGCGGGGTTCTACTGTATTGCACAACAGGTAAACCTTGCAGTTCAGGTGGCGATACAGAATCTGAAGCAGAGTCTCGTGCCGATATTCACGGCCAGCGTGCTTCAGACCGTCCAAAATTGGCTTACTCCCCTATTGGAGGAAATCAAAGCTAGCAATAAGATGTCGGAACAACGCCGACGCAAAATTGTTCTTCGTAACCCGGCAAACTCCGAATCCGAGGCTGCTATGGAGCAAGCCATTGCATATCAAATCGAGGCTTCCATGCCTACTCACGCTCCTACGCTGGCCCCAGTGGTGATGATGCCACCCCCTTCAACAATAAATTCATGATGGCAGGCATTTCTAAAGACAGTCATAAAAAGTCCAAGCAAGAGAAATTAGAGATTATCCAATGGAATTGCCAGAGCTTTAGAGATGAGAAAAAGAGGGCCACTCTCCATCTCTACCTGCAGACCCTAAATTCAATGCCGGCGGTCATAACATTACAAGAAACCGGACTGCAGGCGAAACTGCCTGGATACAACTTATTTAAGGGGGTACGTCTGCCTGTATTCTCACACATAAGGAGTGTACGGCTTGTCAGATATACCTCGACCTCTCGGAGGGGCATGTATACAGGATGGTCAACGTCCTACCTTATAGAAGACGAGACCCTAGCTTATACATTCTTAGTGCTTACAGTTCCCCCAAATCCAAGTGAAGCGTCTTCAACGGAATCTTTTACAAAGCAATTAAGGAAGCAGATAAGTACCCACTAGTGATTGTGGGTGATTTTAACGCCCTCAGCTACCACTGGGGTTACATCCACGAAATCCCAAAAGGTCGCAAATTGGCAGAACTCATCTCCACTCTCCGTCTATCGCTCCTTACAGACCCGATGCAACCTACTAGAGTCGGAAATTCAGTAAACCGAGATACGTGCCCGGATGTATCATTGGTTAAAAATATATCGCATGCAACGTGGGAAAACTTGGACGAGATGCTCGGTAGCGATCACTGTCTCCTCAAAAGCACCATTTCCGCTAAAGCAGCCCGCAGAACTTGGAGCCATGCCAAGCTCACAGATTGGACAGCTTTTCTCTCTCAGACAATCAATCCCCTCTGTTTTGGAAGCGGGAGGATACACAGAAGGGGCGAAACAGCTTACTGCAACCACCTCAATGTGTCTCACAATTCTACAGACTACGGAAGACATTCCTGCAGTAGACAACCACCTGCTCCACCTTTGGGAGGCCCGCAGGAGTGTAACCAAACGCTGGTGGAAAAACAAATTCAACCGCAAGCCCAAACTTCGAATAGCTAAGCTGAGTATGCAAGTGGCGAAATAAGCAGTGCAACTCAGTTACTCAAACTGGACAGAACGATGCAATGCGGTAACTCGAAGGCATCATAGCACCCCTTTCGGAGTCTCATCGACCCCGTGCAAACCAGAGGAGAAACACAAAAGCAGCTCAGCCGGGCCTTGCATAGCTTTCATGGAACCAACTCCCAGCTAGCTGATGCTCTTTGTGATAAATACCTATGCTGCACGCTGGACCCCGGACAGAACTTCATACGAATACACGGGCAGGGAAAACCATCAGCTCGATGCTCCATTTGTCATGCATGATCTGAAAGCGGTGCTGGCCAGAATGCGCAGGGGCACCGCGCCGGGCCTGGATCATATCACGGTAACACTTCTAGTAAATCTGTCAGATGATGCCTATCGTCATCTATTGGAATACATTAATGCGATCTTGGATGGCCAACCACTCCCAATCTATTAGAAAACAGCGTTAGTCAACTTCATCCCCAAACCCAGCAAGCTAATTATCACAGACACCCTCAGACCCATAACACTCACTTCGTGTGTAAGCAAACTCATGCAAACCATGGTTAGAATCTGCCTCTCTCTGTACCTCGAAAGTAAGGGATACTTCATGGATACCATGTTTGGTTTTAGTTCGTACATGTCTGCACGAGACATCTTCCTTTAACTAAATCGAGACATCATCCAACCCATCTATTCGATGCACAATGACAGGGCAATTCTTGCTCTCGACCTTAAAGGTGTGTTCAATAATGTTAACCATGAGAGCATTCTGACCAACTCAAGCGACACCCATTGCGAAAGGAAAGCCTGTGCATACATCAGAGACTTCCTCTCAGATAGGCTGGCGATCCTCCGCATAGACGATGAGGAACATGGTCCATTTAAAATGGGTATGCGGGAGACCCCGCAAGGGGCGGTACTCTCTTCGCTACTATTTAACATAGCCGTGATGAAGCTCCCACGAGACTTAGCACAGGTGGAGGGGGTAGGTGCATCATGCATTATACGCTGATGACATCACAATTTGGGCAATTCAGGGCAGTATAGGGGAAATGGAAGACTGTCTCCAGCAAGCCACCTCCACTGTGGACGCCTATGCGACTCAATGCAGATTGCAATGCGCTCCAGCTAAATCTGAGCTCCTACATATCCGGGCAAACTTAAAAGACAGGACTACCTTGGACTTGACTCTATCAGGGGGCTCCATCAGGGTGGTCTCTGAGATCCGAATCTTGGGCCTTCTCATTCATAACAGAACCAACAATGGAACTTCCTACATACCTACCTACCTACCTACCTCCCTACCTGTTCCCTTGTACGTTGTACAAGGGAACAGGTAGGGGAACAGGGGAATAGGTACAAAGGGAACAGGTAGGACGTATGATCCACCGAGTCTTAAGCAAACGCGGGGACTTACACGGTAGGGGCGTGCTTCGGCTCACCCACACCTTTGTAACTAGCAGAATTCTTTACTCAATTTCATATTTAAGAATGACTAAACACGAGGAGAACAGTGCTGATGAAATCCTCAGGAAAGTAACCAAACGCGCCTTAGACCTGCCCATCAGCACTTCCTATCAGAAACTATCTGTTGTGGGGGTCCTTAACTCTATTCAGGGGCTCAGGGAGGCCCACCTTACAAATAAGTGCACACGGCTTATGCAGGCCGCCCCAGGGCGTTGCCTGCTGGACCGCCTGTGCATTCAAGACGATTGCGAACCTGAACGCACAGAGCACATCCCGGAGCTTTGGCGCACCAAACTGTGGGTGCCTCCACTCCCTCGTAATATACTCGCAATGCATACTCACAGACTCTCAAAGGGCCTGTAAAAGCTACTTGGTCGGGGAAATCTCTCCGCTAGCCAACAAAATTCTGCGACTCTGCATCAGGGACCAAGATCCCGCTCCAAAACAGGCCATCAGGGCCTCCAAGGTAATGAAGCTGCACATGCAGCGGCCTGCGCACTCATTCTCCAGGAACCTCCTTGTTGCCCTAAACAGCCTGAATTGTCCTACCCCTCTACTACTGTTCAGTCCAATCCGAGATTACTTCTGCGAGCAGTGCCAGGTGTATCCCCCTCCGACGAAAGGCCTATCGAAAACAGCAGAACGCGTCCTACAGTGCCTTCAAACTACTACGTTGCTCTGCCCAACTATAGTTAAACATTTTGATTCAAATATCAATGGGCAATGCCAGACACTGTGGTGATTTGGCAGATATATATATCACATGGTCTGGGCCTGCCAACAGAATCCCAAGCTATCCCCTATTTCCCACCCCACTCGGGAGGACTGGGAGGGGACCCTGCTCAGTAGCTCCGGACTAGAGGAACAACGAGCTCTGGTCCAGCGGGCTCGAGCGGCGGCTTCGACCAATGACGTCCCTGAATAAAGACGGCACCTAGTTTAGTGCAGCCCATGCGCTTCACCCTCTCTGTTGAATAAAAGTTTTCACCACCACCATCACTGCTGCTGCCATCTCCACATCCTTCAATCGAAGCATCTTGAAACGCTGTCAATAACAAAGTATTAAGTGGCGTCTGCCATGGGGTCTATGAGAGAGCAGGGTATCTACCAACCGGGAAAACTGGGAATTCTCAGGGATTTTGTGTAGTCTGGAAAAACTTGGGGAATTTGCGCCTCTATCAGGGAAAATTAGCTGTAATTTTATTGAAAGGGTCGAAAGTTACGGTAATGCTGGCTCGAATAAAAGACAGGAATCATAATGAATCGTCTTTGACGCCCTGTCGTCGGCTGGAGGAGTTGCCAGTGTACAGTCAACAACCGACTTTCCGGAAGCCAGATAATTTGGACGGCTTCGTGGCACCACCACATACCCCATAGAGTCAATGTATTGGAAAGTCTGAAATTTCGGACCCAAGAACCCTTTACCATCCGATTTTCCGGACTTTTTCCCGTGACCGCAGGTACAAAACGGTATTAATCGAAGCCACCACCACTGCCGTTTTGATTACCTCGCCGCCTCGAATCGGCGCTCTCACTCGCAGATCCATTGGCAGCCTTAGCCACCACTGCGATGCAAGACTTGGCTGCTTCAACGTTCGCTATTAAACTTCTTGCCATTTGGTGCCATGCTTGTTATTGAAAGAATTTGTTGCTGTCAGAAATGGCACCGACTCCACCTTTGTGCTCCTCCTGATTGGCTTAGAAGCTTGGAAAGCATGGTGCGTTGTATAATGCCGGTTCCCGAAAGTCAGCTTCACCTCTGTACAGAAATGTTACTTGGTGAAGCATAACAAGCATGGGAAGGGGCTATTGCCACGGGACACAGTATGTATTCCTTAAAAGGGACACTAAAGTGAAAAATGATTTCTTCTGCATCAGTAAATTACCGTTCTACAACACCAAAACCTTCACTTTTGCAACGATAAGACGTTTGGTAAGCCAGAAAAAGCGCAAGAACGAAATACGGGTGGCAACGCCTACTTAAGTTCTCACACCTGGGGGCTGTGCCGTCTTGGATTTTGATGGCATCTTCTAGGGCCTACTAATTATTATAGCGGTACAGATTGACTACATTGTGTTCTAAAGGAACCAAATATTAAACATGGCAAGTTTCGGGAACCTTTATTCAGCCAACGCGGCCCAAATGCGAAAACATACTTTGGAATCCCTGACGTCACGCTGACGTACCGGCGCTGGGGTTTCGGCGCGAAATTCAAATACTGATACTTGGACCTTCATTTTCTCATCTAATAATCAAATTATTTTTTTTAATGACTACCTGCAGGGTTCTCAAACAGTGCTTCTTTAGTCTAAACTGATTTATTGCTCCGCTTTAGTGTCCCTTTAATTATACACGCATGCACCCGGTATCTCCTGTCCCTGTACGAGCACCGATGTGCCTAATACGTGTACCGACAGGCCTTCAGATCGTTTTCGAATGTGCCTGCGGCGGTTTGAGCCCTTAAGGGCAGTAAATGAGATGCATTTATTTTTTCCAACTGGCCCTTTTTTCGAACGTTTTCGAGGCCCCTGGGGAGTTCGAAAAATCGGACGTGGACTGTGCAAGACCAAGAAGACGCTTCAAACGGTCCGTGGGGCGAACAAGTGGTGGAAGGAGGACAAGAAAAGAAAGGACCTACGCATTGAGGAATGAATGGGAAAGGAAGCGTTCTGCCGTCGTTTTGAAGGAGTTTGAGCTGAAAAAATAGTGTTGGCTGATGCTGAGATAAAGGTGTCCCTCGTACAAACCAAAATAAACTCTTTAAAGCAGTTAAACACAACACTGAGGCGTCATGCGCGGGCTGAGAGTATGTCAGGACAGTTGAGGTTGACTTACGAGCTGTTGAGAGAGAATCTCAATCTCAAAGTCCGGGCCTCATACCACTGACCTTGCTATGAGTTGATAAAGATAGCTCATATTCGAAAATATTTGTTTCTGTATGCATCTCC
This sequence comes from Dermacentor variabilis, assembly GCF_050947875.1. Classification (NCBI taxonomy): domain Eukaryota; kingdom Metazoa; phylum Arthropoda; class Arachnida; order Ixodida; family Ixodidae; genus Dermacentor; species Dermacentor variabilis. The sequence goes on along the minus strand of NW_027460280.1, from coordinate 46,104,055 downwards.
TTTTTATTCGTATTTGAGAATGTCCGACTCGATTTGCAATTTGTTTCAACAACATTTTATTTGCTGTGCATTTTTGCTAACCCCTCCCTTCTATTCTCTTTTTGGATTACATAAACACTACTCCTTAGTATTCAAATTGGATTAAATAGTTTTTTTTTTTTCCATATGCTTACTAGAGAGTGACAGCATTGGGCCATATAGTTTCAGCCCGTCTTGACATAAAACATAGTTCTGCATCACTCAGGGAATATTGCAAAGGCATTCACGGAAAACCTGTGAACTCAGGGAATTCGGAAATGTCAGCTTGGAAGACACCTGGTGAGCATAGTGAACATGCGCTGTCGCGTGTCTTTGTGGAAGCAAACCGCTATTCCTCACAAGGCACGTCAGGCGCAGAGCTCAGCACTGAGGAGGAGTCAGTGTGGCAAATGCAGTGTGTCGTTTACATCGAACTAGCCAAGGCGCCGCTTCTGTACGCCACTACTTTCAAATGGCGCCCTCGGCGCAATCGATGTGTGCAGCTATAGTGCGTAGCAGTCGGGAACTGCCACTGCTATCTTTGAGGGTGTTGCGAGAAAACTCTCCGCCTGTCAGCAGAGCACATGTGGTCTGGGGTGGCGGAGTTCGATATATCCATTTTACGTCTGACCCCACTAGAAATAAAAAATTAAAAATGCATCCGATTTTCCAGGTGATGTAGAAAGTGTGCGATGTAAGCAAGAATGTTCGATATAATCGAAGTTGGACTGTACGTTTGTCATAGTGATGTGTGGAACGTTCAGAGGCTGAAAGACAATTGCATGCAGTTTGTGCCATTGGTGTTATACAGTAAAACCTCATTAATTAGGATTTCACAGGACCAAAAAAATGGCCGAATTAACGGAATTTCGAATTATCGATGGTATGTATCAAGAAAACAGCAAACAAATGCTTACTGCATGAACAGGCTTTTATTTACTGAATGAATCCGCAGATCATGTTTCTATTTTGGACAAAAGCTGTGCAGAAGCAGCAGTGTTCATTTTGTGACTGATTAGCGCTCACAGCAACGTTGACCTCACGACTTGCGTATGAGTTTGGCCGCGGCGCGAGACCTGTATCTTCATCTGAGTAGACATGCTTTTCACTACTGCATGCACATCCCGATTATTTTTTAGCCAGTTAGCTGTTCCGCATGAGATCGTCGTTTTGATTGTGATGTAGCCGGTAGGTTGGATGCCAGTGTGCAGCCCGCAGTAGAATAGCTCTTTATCCTTGACAGCTTCCACCGTATTTCTGACGCTGTGTGCCCATTGCACTGAGTCAAAACATAACTATTGCTAGCTGCAGCCACTGCAGACAAAACCGCAGTCACTGTTGATGCGATCATAGATGATGACCACACAATTCTGAAGCCACTGTTTGCCACAACCACTGCGGACGAAACAGTAGTTGCTATCAATGCGATCACGGTTGATGACTATGTGGCTCTAAAATCACGTGGCCAACTAGCACACTAAGTTGAAATGAAACTGTGGTTTGCCACAACTACCGTGGACGAAACTGTTGTTATCAGTGCTACTGACATGATCATGGAATGTCACTACACAGTTCTGAAAGCATGCATCCAATGCAGTGTCACACCCGGCACTAATTGCAAGAATAAAGGCTGTAAAGGCACAAATAGGCACGAAGTGTTTCAGTGTTCCTGTCAGCCCAGTTTGGTTTCCTGCTGACTATGATGATGCAAACTCTGCCACTTCGTTGCGATTTCACGCTAGCACCGCATTTGCTCTTTTCATTGCACATTTGCGCTCGCCGTGCTCCAAGGGTTGTCCAAATTAGCCAATGTGGGGCCAAGTACGTCCTAATTAGAGTTTGATGCCATGAAACGATGCACATGCCTGTTGGGACCAGAGGACAAGTCTAAATTATCTAATTTTCCAAATTAATGAGGTTTTACTATAAGCAAGTGCATTCGAGAACAACATGGTTGTGCATATTTACCATGAACATGTTAACTAAAATTGACTACTTTTGGTTTGAATTGACTTGTATTACTGGTGCTTTGACAAACAGGCAAGGCATCAAGTATAGACTTCTTTTTTCTCTCTCTCTTTTTCTAGAATGAAAAGCGTAAGATGCTAATGGAGCATGAGACCCAGAAGCTAAAGCAGCTGGACGAGGAGCATGGCAATGAGTTGCGCGAGTGGAAGGCCAACCTGAAACCACGAAAGCAGGTAAGACATTAATTGCCATTGCCAGCACACCCATTAAGGAAATTCTGCAACGCTTTTGCTCAATTATTGGTTCTACTCTGTTCAAGGAAACAGGCAGGCTGCAGTGCTCAAATTTATTGTCGAAGCCAATGTTGGTGACATTCATGATAGGACCGTGGTGTAATGTATTATGTAACAAAAAGAAAGGCTGTGTACATCGAAATTATGAATTGTTGGAACACTTTCTAAGGCATCACAAAATGGTTCATGCACATCATAATCAATCAGCAACAAAAATTGCCGCCATGGGTAATCCTGGTAGTGCACCGACTGTGGGATTGGTCCATGCACCTTGAGCAGTGTCGTTGACAGCGGCAGCCGTGGGTAGCGGTTTTGCAACATTGTGCTCTGCTCTGATTTTGCATCAGAGTAAAATGAAAGCCTGGCACTTGCAGGGCTGCTCCCCCACTTCAATACCTCACATCATGAATTGTCGGTGCATGTTGTTCTTTGCATGGTAGTGAGTGTATGTCATGACATATACCAGGTAGGTGCGTGTGTGTGCATGCGTGTATGTGTGTGTGTGCAGGTTTTTAAGACCATACATAATTTTTAAAGATCACCTTTGGCGGATACTAACACAAAACTAGTCCTTGAGCTGGATTTTTCAAAAGGCAGACATTGCTTGCATGAGAAATCAAAATGGGTAATCTTTTAAGTAACGAATATGCTTTACTAAAGTTCTAAACTTCGAACTTTGCCAGTCAGTTTGAAAGCATGTCCACTTGGGAAAAATTGCGAGGATGGTACTGATTCAAAGATATGCCCTCGCAAACTTGCAGCGAAAATTCACTGCTTTTATTTTTTTAACAAAGTACTGTTTTACAAATTGAAGCACACAAATAACTGGGACGCCAATACGTACCTGCATTCAGGCTCATTCTACGATTTCATGAATGATGTCGTTAATGATATTTCATTAATGTTTTAGGAATGTAGTCAGGTTTTATGAAAAAAAAGATTCTGTTCGCGAAAACCTCTCGCTTATTGGTCTCCGAACCTCCTGTTGGAAGCCTTCTGATGGTGCAAGAACGGAAGAGGTGGTAGCTGATATTAATGACCTTTACTCATCCAAATTCCTCTGTTGCTTATCACTTTTTGCGGTTCCGTGTTTCCTGCAGCTTTTGTGCTGGTCTAAAGGTAAACCGGTAACAAGTGCATATGTGTCCCACAAAAGCCGTGTGGTCATGGAAGGCTTTAAAATCCTTCCCTATTTGGTGCCATGGCCACATTATTTAGACTAATTTAAATGTTCAGAGGTTGGGAGGTTATCCAATGTATTTTGTTGCACATTTTGGGAATTTTCTCTAAACTGGTGTCATCCTGAAGATTCGTTCCAAGTAGATATGCCTTGAGAACTCACTAGCTACATTTCGTAAATTGCAATATGTGCCATGAAGTAAATAGTTTAAAACTTAATTAAACAATTTAGTTCATCAGTCGATTATGCATTCCAATTTATTGGGCAAGTAATGCCTTCCTCTTCAAGCATGTCAGTTCAAGGTCTGTGTTTGCGCTATCTGCTACAGGCAATTTTTTAAAATTCTGTATGGTCTAAAAAGACATCTGGTATATTTCATAGCATTGCACTACAATCTGAAGTCACTAAAATATTCGCATTCAACTGTAGTTGATAGCTACGTAATGCGAAGCGTTGCACAAATTGTTGCATCACAAGATGCCGATTCGAGCCAAGCTGATGGGCTCGAGCAGCCTGAGACATGCGTTGTCGTTCCTACTGCTTCGGCAAGCTTACGTTTGCACTCCTCGAATTTGGCCTCGGTCAGCAGCTTCTTCGAGTGGGGCATTTTCGTGGCAAGTTTTGATGTGCCCACTCATTGCGAATCCTTGGGGCACGAGACAGGGACACATGTCAAGCTGGCAGAGCCCAAGCAACCCAAGACACACATTGTCGCTTTCGTAATTTTTTAAGACTATGATGGGAAATATAAATGACGTCGAGCTGGGGGACAGCACTGGAATACAATGCCAGAGCAATACATGACACTTCCTTTGTGCCAGCTTTAGCAGGGAACGCTGCGCATTTGAGTTATCACCTGTTAAAAGTATGCAGTATGCTTCCAATGACACTACGGCCTATGCACTGTGAAACGGATCAGTGAAGATGCTTATCACAATAGGGTTGGCAGCGATAGCTGTGAATGCAGTGTATACAACCCAGGAGGAGATTTGCTAATACCAGAGTAAGAAACTTAGTGCACACCAGCATGTTCACGTGAGGTGGATTGGCAAGTATTTATTTATTTTTATTTATTTGCATACCCTCAAGGCCGCAGTGCGTTACAGAGGGGGTGGGTTACATTACAATGAAATAGTAAAACAAACAAAAGAAAAGTATTGCATCCTAATATACAGTGAACGTTTGTTAAGCCAAACTCGGTTAAGCCGAATTCTCACATATAACGAACAACATGGGAACGTTTGTTTGGTTTTCTATAGACTCAGTGGCAAAAAAAAAAAAGAATCGCTTAAGACAGACTGCCTCAGACGTGCGCTTTGGTTAAGCCGATCATTCGAAGTGACTGCCACCGCTTCTGATCCTGGAGGCTAGGGCAGCTAAGATGCGTCAATACGCCGCGCCCGAGTCCGCGCATCCAGGCCTGTGGAGCACATCACTCGTGGACAGAGGCGAAAACAAGTGGAGGAAACAAAGAAACAGTGACGTTTCACTTCGCGGAACACAGGTGATGTGCAAGTGTGTGGGTGCTACGGCACATACAGAGCTATCGGACTTCGGTGCGCCTAGATTGTCCACATCGCAGATCATATTCAAGACAAGGCTTGCCCAGCTATGCCATATGCAGCAGCTGCGGGAGTAGAATGTCCCCTTGTAAACATTCGCTTGCTGACTAAATTACTGTATTTACTCGAATATAATGCGGACTTTTTTTATTATTTATTTAGAAAACACCTTACAGGCCCTGTCGGGCATTGAGTAAGGGGGTTAATGTAACAATGAGCTGTTGAGTACAATGGAAACAACTCAAAAATAAATCTAACACAGTACAGTAGCTGAAATCAAAAAACAATACAAAGCACAGAATGCTCAAGCATAACAGCATATAAGAGGAGGGCGATTGATTAAAAAAAGTGCACACAGACGTTCACGAACTATTTTACAATCAGTTATCAAGATGATTTCATCAGGAAGATTATTCCAGTGAGATATGGCACGAAGTACAGCAGATAAATTGAAAGCAGTAGTTTTACCAAAAATGCACTTGAAGATAAGATGATGGTTATGTAATCTTGAGGACGTACGGTTGGGGGTTTCGAGGGGCAATATGCATGGCTTATCGGAATGAACATATTTATGAAGTAGACAGAGCAAAGCAACCTTGCGGCGGGTGTCTAGAGGGTGTAAAGAAATATCGAGCTTAATCTGCATTATACTGGAGTTCCGATCAAAATTCCAAGTGATATATTGGGCAGCCCTGTTCTGTATACGTTGCAGCATGGTTATTAAACATTCTTGGTATGACCATACGGCGGACCATACGTCAGGTATGCTAATTTACACAGGTCAGCGGATGAATTTTGCAAGTTGCGCCTCAGAAAGCCAAGCGTTTTATCTGCAGTTGTGCAAATTGTAGTAATATGCAAAGACCAAGAAAGGTTACTAGGGAGGTTTACACCAAGGTATTTGTAGGTGATTGCACAAGACAAAGTCGTGTTATTTAAGCTGTATGTGAATATGGAGCTAGTGCGCTTGCGTGAGAATGATATAATATTACAGTTGGAAGGGTTCAGAGACATTTTTCATATGTTACACCAGTCAGTAATAATGTGAAGGTCATGCTGGGGACGTATTCTGAAACGTTCGCCTCTGTGAAAGTTTCGCCCTGGCCACGCCTCCGCCAACGGCGCGCGCTGATTGGAGATTTTAGCAAAACCGGAAATTAAACAGCACCGTCTAGTAGTTCCGGCCTACGTCATTTTAACGTCATGGTGCCGATGGGTGCTCTCGACTTGTATTGAATAAATGAACACGTCTTTTGGCATCTCTTGGCATTCGGTTGCTGGTGGAGTGTAGTAGAGATAAGATAGGTGGTAGCTTATAGTAGCCTTTTCGGTAGCATTTCAGATGCACTGTTTCGCAGCGATGTTTGTTGATTCATATAAAATAAAACATTTCACACCTCCTTATTCAATTTATTTTACCTAAAGAGGCTGTAAGCAAACGTAGTCAGTGCGCAGAACCCGTACTGCGGCCACTACACTCGAAAACAACACACCCGAGCCACTCTGCACTCGCCGGGCGCGACCTCTCATGCAATGTGAAGCGTTCGAGAACGCGCATTGGTAGTGCACGCTGACGTCACGGGTAAGCAGTCGCTTGGCTTATTGAATGTGACTTTCGCGGAAGGCGAACGTTTCAGAATACGTCCCCTGCAAGGTGGTGTGATCATTAATGGAATTAATCGCTCGGTAAACAATGAATCGTCAGCAAACAGTCGTATGCAAGAGGAAATGTTTGAAGGTAGATCGTTAATAAATATTAGGAAGTGCAGAGGCCCCTTTGGTACACCAGACGTGCTCTCAGTAATAGAAGGACAATCATTAACAAGGGTAAATTGGCGACGAATCGATAAGTTTCCAAGCCAAGAAAGGATTAGTGAGTTGATACCTACCGTATTTACTCGCATAATGATCGCACTTTCTTTGTCCATAAAATTGACGCAAATTCAGGGGTGCAATCATTACGCGGGTTAAATTTTCCACGAAAAGAAACATTTTCTTTTTTCATCCCGCATTTGCTGCGGGATTACAAGCAGGCTGTCATCCTGCTGTCATCCGCTGTCAGTGCGGGACACCAAAACAAAAATGGCAGCCGGCGGAGCAAGCCGAGCGTGATTATTTTTCTTCTCGTGAGTACATTACATGCATTGAGACAGTTTCTTCCATATCAGTAATGAATAATATCGTTAATATCGGCGAGTTTGTGACAATAACGTAGTCATGTCCACTTTGAGGGGATAGAAACAGAGATGGGAGCGCTCAGCTGCCAGTGACATAGAAACACATGGCGGGCATGCTGCAGAAACTGTGGCATTTGTCTTCACTGCTATCCTAATATGGCACGTTTCCGCTAAGGGTGGGTGAATATCTTAGCTGCGTTACAAGTGTCGGTGTATCAGTGTAAACGTAGCCACTATCGTTGTCGCTCGTGATTTGTTGCGTGCCCACGAGTGCAGATGAGAAAAATCTAAAGGCGCCCTTTATGTTGTTGTTGTTGAGAAAAACGCCATTATGAAGCCTACAAATAATAAGCCGAGGCAAGTTTGGTCGTAGCTTTTTTTTTTTTCCATGGAAGTGCGGAAAGTGATGAAAGGAATGAAATGGGGGCATAAGAACGTTGGGTGCGTGCAGACCACTTGGTATGTCTTCAAGAGTCACTCGCATAGCACTCAACAGATGGTAAGCGCAATCATCATTAACTAGACTTGGCACACGACATATCGCTGCGAAAAGTTCAGGGTGCGATCATTACACGGGAAAGAAAAAAATCGAATTTTGACAGCAAAATTCAGGGGTGCAATGATTACGCGAGTGCGATCATTACGCGAGTAAATACGGTAGATGAGATATTTTAGAAATGAGCCGGCAATGGGGCAGCGCGATCGAATGCCTTAGAGAAGTTAAAAAAAATGGCATCTGTTGACTGTTGTTCATACTGATGTGCAGATCGCTGGTGAACTCTAGTAAATGTGTTTCATAAGATAGGCCTTTCCTGAAGCCATGCTGTTTCTGAAAGAAAAGGTTATTTTTTTTCTAGGTGCGAGTAAATGTGCTAGGCGATTATGTGTTCAAGTAGTTTGCATGACACAGATGTTAGCGATATTGGGCGATAGTTTTCAGGCCTATGTCTATCTCCAGTTTTAAAAATGGGGATAACATTCACAATCTTCCAGTCAATGGGCAAGACACCAGACAATAAGGACTGCTTGAAGATATTGTACAGAATGACACTTGAAATAGATACTGTGTTCTTTAATAACGTAGGGTTAATGTTTTTGATACCACAGGCAGATGTTGTTTTAAGTTTGTTAATGAGCCTAACAATGCCTTCAGTTGAGGTATTTATGGGTATCATAAATGGTTATCGTAATCCGGAACCAACTGGAATATCGGAATGGTCTTCCCTTGTAAAAACAGAAAAAAAAATGCATTGAATAGCGATGAACATTCCTTGTCTGAAAGAGGTTGTCTATCGTCTAGCAGGGAAATATCGGAACTGTGATTGGGTGTTATCATTTGCCAAAATTTTCGCGGATTAGTCTTCAGGAGAGAAGGTAAGTTGTGAGCAAAGTACATGTCTTCAGAAGCGCATAAGGCAAAAGTGTACTCGCTAAGAAAAGTCTTGTACTTGCTCCCATGAGGACTCTCACGGTTTATCGCATTGCGGTACAGACACTTTTTTTTTTTTTACGAAGTGTTCGCAGTTTTTCATTGAACCTTGGTTTAGTCTTGTCGTTGGCTGCCAAAACGTACGGAATATATTTGTCTTCAAGAGCGAGTAATTTGTATTTGTAAAGTATCTAGTTTTCCTTAACGAAACATTGGAAAAAAGACTGCAAAAATGAGTCATTGAGAAAAAAACTCAAGTTCGGTGTTGATGGCAGCATAGTTAGCTTTGTTATATTCCCGAATCTTTTTATACTGAAATCCAGTAAATAACATGAGTACCTGGCGTGTGTTCACTAAAATGGTCAGAAATTAACACAGGACACACGGTTTCAGGTGCCAAATCTAAAGGTTATTGTCACGGGTGGGTTGATTGATTACCTGAGAAAGATTTAAGTCTAGAGTTAATTCAATGAAATCGGTTGCATGCTTGCACGATGATGACAAGCATGGCCAATTGAGTTGTGAAAAATTGAAATCGCCAGCAGATAAAATGGGTCCAAAAATTGCATGCGCGTTAGAATCGAGTGCGACCCTAAATCTGCGTTACCATATTGCCATCGGCATTTCAAAGTGGCCGCTTCGTACACGCTTCGAGCCCAGCTGCCGTAGCTTCCTCCATGTGCTGTAGTACATGTGCTTAGGCTAGTATACCGTCTATCTTCCCGTTTTCTGCTTTTGCTCTGTCAGCATGAAAGTGCCGACTGCAAAGATACGCGATGCCACAATTAAAAGAAAAGTGATCATGTGTGCTGAGACGGACGGCAATCGGGCCACATCAAGGGCGTTCGGAGTTCCTGAAACTTGCGTGCGGGACTGGTACAAACAGAAGGGGCATTCTACTCCTATAGCTGCTGCGTATGGCACGGCCGCGCGGCCCCTATTTTGAAATCAATCTGCGATAGAGACTGAGTTCACCCATCTAGGTGCACCACACTGCATTCTCCTCGCTTAGTTCACATTGAAGCGAGAGGCCACACAAAGATTAATTCTCTCGCTCCTGCTACAGCACTTTCTCGCTCCAGCGTTTTGATAAGCATTTCCACAGAGTGAGACGTGTTCATGTTTGCTTGTGTGCGCGTGACGCCACGTTTGTTAATTTAGTCAGTAAGCGAATGTTTAAAGGTTTATACAGCCGATAAAACTACTATCCTTACTTTTCATATAGCTGTCTACTAATTTGCTATCGCAATCGATGCTTCACCTTTCAGGCGAAACTGCAACTTTTTCTATTTTTGCTACTTTAGTCTATTGGGAGTAAATCTTTGTTTTTCCAAATAAGAGAAAATTGTAGTTCTGTATGAAATGAGATGCGCATTACAATTGAGACCCTTTTCTTTCTTCCCTCCCCCCCCCCCCCCACTGAAAACAGGTGCACGTTACAATCGAGGGCGCGTTAGAATAAATATGGTAACAAGCATGGTGTCAGTGCACACAGGCAAACATGAACACATCACACTTGGTGACCGCTGATGCTGTCAAAACGGTGGCGTGAGGGATCGTGGCAGCAGCCATGAGCAAAGTGACCTTCGCGCTGGCTCTCGCTTCAATGCAAACCGAGCGGCGAGAACACCGCGCACGCAAAGCTACAAGCCATCGGCCCACCCAGACTGTGGCCCCAAAGCAGATCATGTTCAAGATAGAGCTCGTGCAACCGCGCGCACGCGGCCGAAGTACAACGTTACTCTCCTTCCCCTCCCCGGGACCATGCGTGTGACGGAACGGCACACCCCTGCCCCTTCCCTCCTCCTTTACACACATGGGATTGAGCTGCCATCGTCGGCTCATCATCGCACGCTTTCACTTGCACACACGGCATACAGTGTGCGAGGATGATGTGATCATGAGACGAACCCAATAAGTCCGTATCGCAAACGAAACCTGCAGCAACTGCCAGAGGAGGTCAACCCAGCGCACCTCCGCTTACCCTTTCCTCCACGTCGCTTCACCTTGTTTCTCCTTCCCCACTTTGCTCAACGTCATCTAGACTTTCCTCTAGGTTACGTTGGTTTGCCGCGTGCTTAGCGCACTTCTTCATACTTTCGCCAGCTCGTAGTCTGCACCGATGACCTATGAGGAGGCAGATGCCTCCTTGAACTCCCTAGTGAACTTTTTCCAGCAGCACGAAGGCACAGAATCTTTAAGCTCATTAGGTGAGGTGGCATCATTTGTGGCTGCTCGCTGATTTGCACAGAAGCGCCAGGTCATGTTGCTTATTATTCTTCTGATAAGACAAACAAATTTTCATGGTCCCTTCGAGTTTGTCTTAAAGGGAGTCTACTTTACGTCCTAATATACGTCATAGCATACACAAAATAGAACAAATAGTGAGATAGTAGATTAAACAAAATAAAAACAACAAAGAAAGCTAAAAACATCTAATTGCAGCTATACATAATACAGAAGGGGTGGGAACAAAAGTTAAGTACATCTAATTAGAAAAGAGAAGCCTTGAAAGACTTGCTATTCTCTGTAGCAGCAATGGAGGCGGGAAGGTGGTTCCAGTCTTTGATGGTCTTTGGTAAGAATGAATGTAAGAAAAAGTTAGTGCGACAAAAAGGAAAACCTACTTTGTTAAAATGGTCCACGCACGATCACAATTAGGTGGTGCTGAGGTGTATTCGGCTCAAAGAATTGGATTGTGAAAATAAATCTTATGAAAGAGAGAAAGAGAGAACTTTTCATCTTATTATTATGTTAGGAAGGCCAAGGTAAGATTTCATTGAGGTGACGCTTGAAGTTCGGTTATAATCCAATAAGATAAATCCTGCCGCTCTGTTTTGGATAGATTCTAATGAATCAACTTGAGTGTTCTGATGAGAATCCCCTATCACTGCTGCATATTCTAGTTTAGGTCGAATTATTTTCTTGTATAATTGTAGTTTAAGGTTTGCAGGGGCTTGGTTAAGGTTTATAAGAAGTACCGCAGTGAACGATTAGCTTTGTTAGTAATGTAGGTTATGTGATGACACCACGAAAGATTACTGGTGATTTGTACTCCGAAGGGGAAGCTGCTGCGGCAGGCACCTACTGTTCTCAATCACAAGTGCCTGGTACTTTTTCTTGTTTACACGAGGTCTAGTGGCTGGAAAACTGTACCATACAATCACAGGTTGGCAATCTACTTGAACGTTGGAGCCAAAAGATCATGTTTTCTGGGGGACGTATGAACCGGTAAAAGATATGCATGGGTAACTGTATTGCATCATTTTTTGCTTTCTCGGCCATGAACATTGGTGCTGGGAAATCGTATGTGATGGGATTGTATCAACAAGGTTCTGCTGTGTGTAGTTGCATAGTGTTGTACAGCCTCTGTCATACATAACCCGAACATGCTTTAACCTTTTTCAGTCCATTTTCGAGCCCCTCCCGACAACGCAACATGGCCGCAACGGTCCACTGTGCTTTCTCGTGGTTTAATTGCACATGCATTTTTTAAAATTATGCATGATGCGCCATCTCTTAGAAAAGTCAGTAAACTTCTTTGCTTTCTGCTACATTTTTTTCACACTAGATGGCGCAGCTGACGCATGTGTTAAAAGCTGGGATTGTGCGAGTGCTGCGTAACTCAGATTCTGTGCCGCTTGCTGCTAAGCATGGCTGCCGTCCCACCGAGCGCTTTTTACGGCGATGCCTTTAGCGAAAGCAGTGACGATTTTAGTGAGAATTATGTGCCTCCATCAGGTAACGAAGAAAGTGATTCTTCAAAAGCCAGCGACGAAGAAGACCACGCTGGAGACCATAGCAACAAGAACAACAACACAGGACCATGTGGAACAGGCTGGCAAGCCTACTTGTATAATTTTCGTGACTTTGCCCCTCTTCCCTTCACTGTGACGAACCCAAGATTCCAAGTAAGCTTTTCCAGTCTGAACTGTGAGTTGGACTACTTTCAGCTGTTCTTCACAGACCAGCTGATTGAGGAAATAGTGCGCGAAATGAACTGCTGCGCGCGTGAAAAAATCTCGAGTGCCAGTGTCCTTCCGAAGTACTCGAGTTGGAAGAACTGGGAAGATGTGTCCTCAGAAGAATTCAAAGCCTTCCTAGGTGTAATATCAACATGGCCTTGAATCCCAAACCAGAACTGAAAGAACACTTCAGCAATGACCTCCTCAAGAAAGTGCCTTTTTTTCCCCCATGTATTCCAGTGGAAGAGATTTCTTCAAATCTTTTGGATGCTCCACATTGCACCAAGCTCAGATGCCTCTCGTGGAAGCCAACTCGTGGAAGCAAGGTCAGGGATGTTGTGAACTACATAGATGCAATATGCAGAGAGCATTTCAACGCCGGCCCCAAAATTTGCATAGGCGGGGAGCACTGTCAGCTTCAAGGGCCGAGTCACATTCAAGTGCTATAATCCCCAGAAGCCAATAAAAGGGGGCACTCGTTTATGCACTTGCTGACTGCCAAACAGGCTTCATTTCTGCCTTTGAGCCATACTACGGCAGCACAACAATTGATAGCCTCTGCCATCCTGAGCTGCCCTTCGCATGCAGGATTGTGCTCCACCTGCTGGAGAAAGTGCAGCAAGCTACACTGGGCAGTGGCTATCATCTGTACACAGATTTTATACGTCCCCAATGCTTGCGGAAGAGCTATTTTCACAGAGTGTATTGCCAACAAGGACTGTGATGACAAATCGAAAGCAAATGCCTCAGCAGCTCAAGAAGCTGAAGAAAAGTGAAGTGGTGGCTTATCGCAAAGGAAACTCATACATGGTGCTTGCCTGGTGAGATAAGCGTCTAGTGACAACGCTAAGTTCAGCCGACAATGCATCCACAAAAGAAATATCAAGGAAGAAAGCTGGAGGAAAAACACTGACCCTGAAGAAGCCCATGGCGGTATGCGACTGCACCAAAAATGTGGGTGCAGTTGACAGGGCCGATCATTATTGTGCAAGTTATACATTTTCTTGTAAATCAATGAAATGGTAGAGGACGCTTTCCCCCACCCCCACCCTCTACCCGAAGTTTCAATTGTCAACGGCTTCATTTTGATGAGGATGCAGCTCCTGAAGCAGGGACAGAAAGAGCAGTGACACCTGCAGTACCGAAGGGACCTAATAGAGCAGCTGGTAGGTGATGAAAAGGCTCGACCTAAAAAGCGGAGCCCATCTGCACGTTTGGACTGTGAACAAAGGCTGGATGGAAAGCCCCATTTCATATACGAGATTCCCGGCCGAAGCAGCAAAGACTGCACTGTTTGCAGTGACCAGAAAACAAAAGGGGGCAGGAAGGAAACGGTGTTCTTCTGCAAAACGTGCAGCAACAATCCCATACTGCACCCAGGAGAGTGTTTTGAGCGCTTCCATACGCTGCCAAAGTATCGCTAAATGACATCGAGACAAAAAACAGCTGAAAAAATAAACATCCAGCGAGTTTTTCTTGCACAGCTGTCGTTTTCTTTTGTGGTACCCAAAACTAGGAAAATAGTTTCGGACTGGAAAGAATGTAAAAGTTTTGGACTGAAAGGGTCAAGCAACTTTTTGCTTATCCTGTAGCAGTTCTGCCAAGCAGTTCGTCAAAACGACTGTACAGAGCCTCCAAAAAAACCCTTTATGACCCAACGTGGCCTTCACCTTGACCTTCTACAGTCATACCTGTCTATATCGAACTCGCAAGAAAACTGCAATTATTTCGATATATCATGCCATTCCATAAGAAGTTTTAGTGAATTTGGCAACATAAAAGCACATCCTATTTGTGAGAGCACTGTATTGACGAAATTAGCTTAATTGCGACTTCCTCTTGCACAAAATAGAGTAGTAGAGCCCTGCTGATGCGTTCCTGATCCATAAGTTTTCTTGGGTATAATGTCGCTAAAGCTCGGTCCCGGCAAAACGCTCAGACACCCATGTATTAAATCCTCTTTGACGTGTTGTCGTTGTTGCATAATACATTGTGACGTTAATGTATAACTACAAGAAAATATCAATTGTACCATCTGTATAATAAAAATCTAAAAGGAAGTTGCCAACCTGCCATGCTAGACACCCGGTATCCGCACAATTCTAACCACCAGCAATGTGCACTTTTGACGTGCCATGGTCCTGGAAGAAATTTTGGAAATTTCGGACACCTTGCAGCATGCTGCTTAATATTAGGGCTCCGCCTGCTTGACCGTATGCCAGTTCAGCCACAGAAATGAGAAAGAAGTAGCTGTGGTTTGGCCATGGCCATCGTTTGGCCGAGAAAGAAGTAGCATTGGCCATGTCACCGGCTTTCCCTAGAAACCGAAACTAATGAAGTCTAGCCGATCCAGTGGTTGCCGAATGCATCCAAACTGCAGGACAAGCCAAGTCAAGGCGCTAAGTGTTGAAAGGCTCCATCAGCTGCATTTGCTGCTATCATGCGAGTTCCGCGCATCCAGCGTTCTTAATTTGCGTGTTGAATAGCAACACAATCCCGGGCAACATCTTCAAGCAGTTTCAAGTGACACCAACTCCACCCCCAATGTCAGAATCGATGAGGAGGGTGATTGAGGGAAGCACCGGACAATAAGTTGCAAAATACCGACAATCATTCGGCTATTGCAATGTGGCAGACTTTTCTTCTTCTTCCGGCGCTTCGCTGGTTTTAGACATGAGGAAGTATTGGGGGGGTACAGCTTAAGAGATGAGAAAGAGGAATTGGAAACAATGGAGTAGATCAAGTGAAGGTGCGTACAAATAAAACCCCTGTGCGCTTAACTGTGCTTGGTGGTTCCACATTTACTGGTGACCCGGACTATGAATGCGTCCTTCAGTGGATCAAACCCAGGCTCCAGGCGACCTCAACTCCACTCCTACTACCTCTGCAACCGGTCAGGTACCTTCTACGGGTTTTATAGGAGCTACAGCTACCATTATGCTACCACAGCTATGGCTCGCCGATCACACATTATGGTTCCTACAAGCTGAGAGCAAGTTCCGCAGTCATCACGTCACATTGTAGTTTCACAAATATGAACTGTTGCTTGAAGCTTTGCCCCTACAGGCCATGGCCGAGAGACGCGACATCCTCAACCAGCCACATCAGGAAACACCATACACGACAATCAAAGAGGCTCTTCTTGGCCGTCTCGTCCCACCTGCGCATCAGTGTATTCAGCAGCTCCTGAACAATGAAGGGCTCAGTGACCGACGTCCCAATCAGTTTCTGCATCACCTGCAACACCTCATTAGTAATGAACTAGACTCCTTGGGCATGGCCATATTACGTGAGTTGTTTCTGCGTCTTCCAGCCTATATATGCATGGTGCTCAAGCCCTTGTTGCAGCTTGCCCAACTGGCCGACGATATGATGGACGTCGCTCCGGCAGTCATAAAGACAGTCCGTAGCTCTCCACTTCCTGAAGTGGATTCCCTTCAAAAAACAGTAAAAGCGCTCGCATCTCAAGTCACTGACTTGTGTCAGGAATTGCGCAACACTCGCAACTTCAGTGACCGAGCCTATCCAACTCATCAGCCTCTCCCACTGCCTTCTATGCAATGGCCATTTCAACAACCTCAGCGCAGTTTTTCATCACAGGACCTGTGCTACTACCACTGATGTTTTCGTGCAGCTGCTCATCGATGTATGTCACCCTGTTTGTGGCGCATGGGAAGTACTCAGGCCAGTCAATAACAGCGGCGGGTGATTGTGGCCATACGTCAAGCCGCATTTTCCGTATAACTGACCAAAACACAGGACTGCGTTTGTTGGTTGACACTGGTGCGGAGGTCAGCATAATTCCTGCGTCCAAAGCTGACCGGCGTCTCCGCACAAAGTCAACCCCCCTACAAGCTGTCAGCTTTTCCGTCATTGCAACTTAAGGACGTAAGTCTCTTACCCTCGATCTCAGTCTTAAGAGAAGGTTGCCATGGCTATTTTAGATAGCAGGCGTCTGCTATGCCATCTTAGAGGCTGAATTCTTGAGCCGTTTTCATCTGCTCATGGACATAAGCCACTTTCGCCTGGCGGGTAACATCACGGGTCTGTCAGTCAATGGTTTTCTGCCGCACGCTACTGCTTTCAACCCTACTTTCATCAAACTGCTTACCTCACTGTATGCAGCTCTACTCGACGAGTTTCCAGAGATTCGTAGTCTCCAATGGATAAAATCGGTAAACACACTGTAACCCATTGTATTGTTACCATAGGCCGCCCTTTCACTGCCGCCCCTGCCAACTCGGTCCTGATAAGCTTCAAGTTGCCCGCAGTGAATTCGAGCATATGTTGTAACAAAAAATAATTTGTCCGTCATCCAGCTCGTACAGTAGAACCTCGTTCATACGCTTTTAAAAAGAAACTCAAGAAAAAGCATAAAACGGGCTATCCGAAGTGGCTAAAATATTTTGACAGACTCCACTATTGTTGATGTTAACTTAACGCGAAGCGTCACGCGGATCATTGCAACACGAGACGCCAACTTGCGCCGAGCTGGTGGTGTTTTGGTGGCCCGAGATGCGTTTTGATGTTTTCATATTGCGTGGTTTTTAGGAGGGCGACAGGAAACCGAAGTAAAATCGAGCTGGTGGACGATGGCAGACGATGCCAAAGCAAAACGTAATGCCCACATCGCGCCGTCTACTGCAGGGAATGGTGGCGCGTTTGGATTATCGCCTACTAAAGCATACAGGCGCATCACTGGTTTTAGACATGAGCGAGTAGAGGGGTAGGCTCAAGAGATGAGAAAGAGGAGTTTACAAATAAAACCCCTCTGCTGCTAACTGTGCTTGGTGGTTCCACAGCAAATTGGTTCACTTCGGTAATGTTGCCAAGGGATAAAGATTATGCATTGACTGTGCTTTTGTCGATCTGTAGCGTCAGCATGACAATGGTCGAAATAAAGACTGACCATGTCACAGGCAAGCATATGTGCATGCAGCAACACATTGATCACTTTTAAAGATACTCGATGATACAGTTAACCCTCGTTTAATAAAGTAGGTAAAATCAGCAATTTGCTTCGTTATATTGACATTTCATTGTATTGATATTCAACCTTCTGTAGAAACAAGTACCGTCGCCGATCGATTTTTCTTGCAAGGAAAGGGGCTGCAGAATTTTCCTAATTATCAGGCAACTGAAAAAAGCAAATTTAAATGAGAAAACAATTTATTTCGATGAATTTGGGAGTCGGCGATGAACGATATGGTTTCATGCCACGTCAGCAATATCTTCACATCAGCGGTACGAATTAGGCGAAGCCAGCCACGCTTTCTTGTGCACTCTACCCCTGCAGCTGACAGCAGGAACTCAGCGAATTTGAAAATGTCAATTTGGTAGACACCCTGATATACAACATTCCTGCAAATATGAGCTTTCTGTCTGTAGAAGTTCTTTATATACAAGGGAAAATATAAGCCCGCGTGGCAATTCAGCGATTTGCAAGAGCCGCGTGGCAGTTCTTAACTGCTGCGCACCTGTGCGGATCGCAGTGTCAAGGTACACTGCCAGCTGGCTTCTTGCGCAAAACTCCACTTTTTGCGCCACCGCCGGCAAGTGGTTCTGCCCAATCAACATTGACACCCTGCATATAAGAACTGCGACCTTTAGAACATACAGGATTTCTCTAGATCTGAGTATGGCAGCGATAAAGTGGTTCGGAGTTGAAAATGAAACTTGCCGGCGGATACCTGTTGACGTCTCGGTGCTATTTGACGCACTTTCGCCGTCTGTGCTGAAGTCCGATGAATTAAAATCATCTTCAGAGTCTGTGCTGCTACCATCATCAAAAAATTATGATGCAGACTCATCAAAATCCATTGAAATTTGCTCTTTCCGAAAGGCACTGCACGCGACACTGACGCCGTGTTGGAAGCTATGACTAAAAGGCACTTTAAAAATCCCCCACACAGTTTCTCTTTTAGGCGCTGGATAGTGCTAGCTGTTCAAAAGTGCTCCGAGCACAGCAAAATTTGAAGTTTAAAGTTTAAACCATCGATAACAGGTTATCGGTGGATATAGGCATGGACAGGAAAGTGTTAACATCGACTCACCACTCGTATTTGACTAAATGCTAAAAGAAATTAAACATTCGTCATCGACATCACCATTAATTTTGATGCAAAAGCGTCAAATGGCCCATTGAGTGAAAAAGTCAGTGGCATCTGCAGCAGCGAAACTTTCCATTGGTTGTGACGCCATGTCACAAGGGCGCTGATGTTGGCTTGCGCTTGCTGGCTCCGGCCTCGACGTAGCAGAGCGGGCGAAAGGGTACACCTGCTGCAGCAGTATTGTGTGAAGGTGGAATGCATTGCCACGACACCACGTCACCCTCGCTCTCACTCTGGGAAGCCTGTGTTATCCGTGCATTCCTGGATCTGCCTAGCCACAGCGCAGTAGAGCTACACAGGCACAACCAGGCTAAACCACCTTTTCTGATTGGGGAATGGCAGCTCGTCCAGCTACAGCGCAGTAAAGCCACCTTCTGGGGCAGTTTTGCGTTCAGTATATCGGCAGTGGCTGCTATTTATGTTCAATGTAATATTACTTTTTGCTAAGTTCTCATTGCAACTTTATGGTGTTTAGAAATGGTTCGATAGAAGGGATAATTCAATGTCATTGAGTTCGATATACTACAGTCAACATCCGATTTTTCGGACTTCCTTAGGGGTCATGAAAATGTCAGAAAAATCTATCAATTAGGAAAAGTGAATGTTCTTTTTACTGCCTCCAAGGGGTCAAATCGCCACAGGCACATCCGAAATAGCTCTGAAGGTCTGCCAGTACGCTTATTAGCCATATTGGTGCTCATACTGTGGCGGGAGATGGTGGGTGCACACGTGTATAATTAAGAAATACATACTATTGTAATATGAGGATTTATTATAAGACTCTAGGCACAGTCTAGTTGCACCGGCAGTACACAACGCTGATCGCGCGCACAGCCGACACAAGGGCATTTTCTTCGTCCTCCTCTTCACTACATGGCCCCCGGGAGAGAAGAGGAGTCCTCCTGGCGACTTACAGCGTAGGTAGGATGAGGGGGTAATCGTAAGGCTTAAGTCTTAAGTCGGTTTACTTGAACCGTGTCACGCCCGCGATGCATAAGGTTGGGTGATGGCGTCACAGGTTCTACAACGTAGGTGACAGTGGAGGTACGGTCTATGACGCGGTAGGGGCCACCATAGCGTGCAAGGAGTTTGGTTGAAAGGTCAGGGCTGCGAGGCGGGACCCACAACCAAACAAGGGAACCAGTCGGGAAAGGTGGTGTAAGTGCGCCACTGGGCTTCTTCGATTTTCCACTTCTGGCTACCCGCGGGCTGCCAGAGCCAGCCAGAGCATCTTCGTTTTTCTCTGGTTGCTCCGCCCACCGCGCTACGCACTTCCGCCGGGCGTTCGTTTTGCTCGCGCTGGACGGTTCTGGCTACCCGCGGGATGCCAGAACCTGCCAGGACGATTTTGGTCTGGCTGCTCTCTAGAAGTTCTCTGGCTAGCAGACGACTAAAAGAGGCGATGGGCGCTCGCCGCCATCTTTACGGGTACTTCACGGATTGCAACGCGGGTGCTTGAGGAATTAAATTTACCTCGCTCAGCCAACTGTCTACGGTCATCTTCGGATTTCCTTACCTCTAGCGTTATCTTTTTAGGTGCTAACGCACCGTTCCGCATGGCGAAGCGGTATGATACGAGCCATGGTGAACCGTTTGAATCTTTTGTGTGCGTGTCCCCAGCTGATTGCTTCTTCGCGGCGGTGAACAGCGTGCCGCGCTCTCATGCGTGCATGTTATCTGCATCGTGTTCCACGCAAGTTGTAGACGCTCATTCACACATTGCGGTACATTTTGGGTTCGTCTTTCTCTGGTGGCGTTCCTTTTCACATATCTCGCGTATGTATATATATATATCTCCTTTCCCTGCAGTTAGCGAAGGCTTTGCAGCTAGCCCGTGTTTGCTCCGCCTCTCCGTCGTATGCTGTGGCAGCTTGAAACCGATATGTGTTCGAACTGCAGGCCGTTGATCTAAGAATACACTGATTGCATTCGGTACATTTAGACACACGTACATTGGCTTATTGCTCTCATGATTGCGACCAATGTTGTTTTTCGTGTGAAACGTTTCGCTCGTCACAGGCGACGTGCATTTTCATGCGCCAGCCGCGTCCCCAGCTCCTTAAATGAGAAGCACCATCAGCCACAACAAACTTTATGAAATCGAAGCCCAAGCAGGTCGGCGCGAAATTTTATGCGTATGAGCTAGACGTACCCGATAACCTGCTTTTTCATGTCTTGCGATGACACAACGCCAACTCATCAATGTCGCCGGTGGTCGACGTGATCGCTGCGAGCAGGGATCCTCCAGCTATCGCTTTCGAGTATACAATCACGATTTCCCGTCTTGTCATCCGCCGCGTCATAGGCCATCTGTTGCGCTGCGCAAGCGAGGTTGGCCGAGTACGCGTCCTGCGCCGAGTCGCGCGAAAGTGATTGTATCCCTGAATGCAACAATATATTTTCAAGCTGGCAACGCATAAATGGGCCGACTATGCCGAGCGCGCGCCGGCCTCGACGGGCGCTGCCATGCTGGTAGCATGTTTACATTTGGCCAGGTGTACCGGCGTTCGATTTTGCAAACTTCAGGCAGGTTCGGGTTGTCTTGGGATCCCAGCCCATGTGACTTCCTGTCAGAACCGGAACTAGCTGGCTGCCAGCTGGCTGCCATCTGGCTGCCATCTGGCTGCCATCGGGCTGCCAGAACTCCGAAAATCGAAGAGGCCCACTGTCACGCAGCAGCTTTTGACGACCTTGGGCGGCGATCGTAAAGGTTCGCGCGAGCTGCCTACAGTCCACGGCATATTTGGTGACTTCAGATACAGGCATGCATTCGGAAGTGTCAGGTTGTTATGATAGCAGTGTGTCCATAGTACACGAGGGCTCTCGTCCATACAGCAGAGAAAAGGGCGAAAACCCAGTGGTAGCTTGTGTGGCCGTGTTATAGGCATACGTGACAAAGGGCAAAACAGTGTCCCAGTTGCTGTGGTCCGAGGCAACGTACATAGTCAACATGTCACCGAGTGTGCGGTTGAACCTCTCTGTCAAGCCATTCGTTTGCAGGTTGTAGGCTGTAGACTTGCAGTGAATGATGCTGCATGCAGCCAGAAGGGCTTGAATTACTTCGGACAGGAAGACATGCCATCTGTCGCTGAGCGGTTCACGTGGTGCGCCATGTCGAAGAACGAAGTTCCGCAAGATGAAAAACACAACTTTGCACGCAGAGGCTGCCGGGAGTGCTGCAGTCTCAGTGTAGCGCATCAAGTGGTCGACACCTACAATTATCCATTGGTTACCCGAGGAGCTGCAGAAAAGTGGCCCATATAGGTCTATGCGGACGCGATCGAAGGGCCGAGCCGGACAGGGCAGCGGCTGTAGCTCACCAGGAGGGCGCTGTGGAATTTTACGCCGTTGGCACGCTGTGCAAGCGCGTATGTACTGGTGCACGAAGTGATACGTGCCATGCCAGTAGAAACGCTGCCTTAGCCAAGTATATGTTTTCAGAACGCCGGCGTGACCATTGTGAGGAGCAGCATGAAAATTTGCGCATATGTTAGAACATATGTGTCGTGGTATCACAAAGAGCCATTTGCGACCATCAGGCAAATAATTTCTGCAGTAAAGGATGTTGTCGCATACAGCAATGTGAGTGGCTTGGCGACGATGTGTTCGAGAAGAGGGTGTGACGGATAGGTCGTGGAGGAAATTTGGCATAGTTGAAAGTGGGGATCCTTACACTGCTCGTCCGGCATATCAGCGACGTTGAAGGCTGACATGGATGCGAAGAGCGGAGACACTGAAGCCACATCAGAAGGTATCGGGTCAAGAAGCGGTTCAAGGGGCTGAACACGACCTAGTGATTCGCCGCGCAGTAAGGTCACAGGGTAGTGAGACGGGTTACACACAAGCATAGAGGATAATCCAGATACAGTGGTAAGGACAGCAAATGGGAAAGGTAGGGCTTTGCGACTGTAGAAAAATAGGCGACGGTGTAAAAAGTACTGTAGCGTTTGGCGCGGTAGAGCAAGAGACGGGCACAAGCACATACATTTCAGGTGTTATGTCCGTATCGGACACAATGGTGAGCTTGGAGGCTTTATCTTCAGAAGGGTCAGGCAGCGGGGCATCGGCAAGCAGGAAAAGTGCCACCTCGGCTCGGGCACAATCGATGATGGCACGATCGTGAGACTAGAAGTCCCAGCTGAGAATGATGTCATATGAACATGAAGACAACACGAAAATTCAACAACATAGACAATGCCGTCGATGACCACCCTTGCAGTACATTGAGCAAGCGGAGCTATATGCTGCACGGTCGCGGTGTGTGGAGGCTACGACAAAGCTTTCCATCGATAACAGAAACTGCATCCCCAGTATCAAATAAGCGCAGTTGTGGCGATTCCTTTGACCAAAACATCCAATAAATTGCATGGCGACTGTGCAGGCCTTGTAGAAGTCGCGAATCTTGCAGTTCGTGCTTGCGGAACTGCAGCAACTGGTTTCCCTTGCTAGGTGACTGGCGGCAACGTAAGGGGGAAAGCGAGCAACAACATAGTGATGGCGAATGATGGGTGCCAACAGGGCATCGAGGATGTGGCGAGAACTTCTAGTTGGGAAGCATCGCATGCTTGGTAGCATCGTGGGAATAGCCATATCCAGGCGTTGCGACAACAGCGTTAGCATTTGGCATGCGACAATGGCAGAAGCGCGCGACATGGCCGGCAACACCGCAAGGGAAACATATGGGCCGGTTGGGCCGGTTGTCGCGCGTGCGCCAAGGGGTCTGACTGGGCTTTGAGATGGAATTGAGGGTGACGCGGGAGGAAGTGCAGCTTGAAGTTGCATTGGCGCAGGAAACTCGAACGTCGGCAGCACATGTCGCGCATTGACTTCGGCATCCACGGGAGGGCAGGGTTGAACTAAAGGTAGCGACGCAGCAAGCTCCTCGCGAATGGCTCGCCAAATGGAAGCAGCCAGACATGTGTCAGGCTGGGGAGCTCTATCATTGAGAGGCAGCATAGACAGTTGGTTCGCCACCTCCTCACGAATGAAATCCTTAATCTCAACAGAGAGCAATGATGCTGGCGTGGAGTTGGAGCGAAGCTTGAGGCCCGAGAGAGAGTCGGCCAGGTGCAACAGCGCTGCGCGCAAGGACCCTTTGTCGATGCAGCTCATCGAAGCTCTGGCAAAGAGTGAAGACAGCAGCAACAGCAGTAGGGTTTCGTGCCAGAAGCATTTGAAATGCGCCGTCCTCGATGCCCTTGAGGATGTGCTTCACCTTGTCCTCTTCACTCATGGTGAAATTGACGCGGGCACAAATGTCCATGACATCTTCCATGTAGCTGGTCTAAGTCTCGCCGGGCTGTTCAGCACGGAGTTTTCGCAAGGCCGGGCGACCGAAGACTTCCGCAAATTTTGTTTTGAAAGCGGACCAGGTTTGTAGTTCCCGTTCATGATTGTGGAACCAGAGGTTCACAACGTCAGCAAAATTGAAGATGACGGTTCATAGTTTCGTCGGGTCATCCCACTTGTTGTGATCACTGACGCGCTCGTAGGTAGAGAGCCAATCTTCCATGTCAGTCTCACCTGATCCGTTAAAAACAGGAGGGTCCCGCTGCCGCTGGACGGCGCCGCACATGATAGAAGCGGCGGATGCTCCAAGCGGATTGTTGGGAGCCTCGTTCATGGTTGCGGCTGGAGCAGTTGTCAAAGTTCGGCTGTGAAGTTCCCGTGTGAGGTCGGGGAGTGCAGCACCTTCCACCAAATATAATATGAGGATTTATTATAAGACACTAGCCACAGTCTAGTTGCACCAGCAGTACACGAACGCTGATCGCATGCACAGCCGACACAAGAGCATTTTCTTCGTCCTCCTCTTCACTACACTATGTACTGTGACAAAGGCCTCTTACCACCCTTGGTATGCTTCACTGCAGTACTTTGTGTATTCCTGGCTGCTTAACACCGCTGTATTGTGGTGGTACTGACTTTTTGGAATCTGGTATTATGCAATGCTTTTTAGACCTGTGCCGTGCTTTCTGTCCTTCGAAGTCATTGGCGAGGATGACAAAGACATAGTTGGAGCCATTGCTGGCAGTGGTGAATTCTTTCAATAAAAAACACAGCATTGGCCAGAAGGAAGCTTGGGTAGTGAAAGTCGAAATCAACTAGGCCTAGTGTTGCGGAGCACACCAACGTTTATAGGTACTTTTCAGTTTCGCAACTCCTCCTCTTGAGCTGGGCGCAACTTGTTCCTAAGGGCTGTGAGAGCGCTGTGGTCGGGCTTTGCGCCAAGTGAGCGGCGCTGCTCTGCTGACGTGCATGCTGGTCGCGGATGTTTGCATTGCTTCTTGTGCTGGTAGGCAATTTTATTGCCTTGTCCTCGTTTAGGCCTTGTCCCTGTCCTCGTGCACGTGGCTGGCGGTCGAAGCCTTTTGTGCCCGGTCCAAGTTCTGCGCTCACGGAGACACGAGTACCTGCGACATGCGGGTCATCGAGTGTTGATATTGCGTGCACACTTTGGTTTGTAGGTCCACTTTTTTTTTTTAATCTCCTGAGATAAACCTTACTTCTGGGGCCATATTTTATGTCATATTATGGAACTTCAAGCCAATATGCCGACGTGTTTCGTGTCTGCTTCCACCAGCAGGTTCAGGAAAGCACCTACAAACAGCACATAATTCCCCCCGCTGTCAGGTCTGTGTTGTTACTTTAGAATTGGCAAAGAGCCATTTCCTGCGTGGAGACGTGTTTGGGAGAAATCATGCAAGGTATCTGATGTACAGTTTCAGGATGGTGACATAATCAAGTCGCATGTAACATGTTGCATGCCATAAGTGGCGAGGTCGTCGAAAGTGAGCGCAGTGCATGGAATGCATAAAGTACACAGTTCTTTGCTTGTTTCCAAACGTTCCAGTCTTTTTCTCCCACCGAAAACATTGAAGGTCCTTAAGACAAACGGAACTTGTGCATGAGCAAGTAGTAGATTCATGTTGTGGCCTGTCTGGAAAACATCCATGTCACCCCTTCCTTTGGACGTGCTCCTTCAGCTGTGGTGCCTAGCGCATTAGTATACCTCAGCTTAAACAACAGCAGAAAGAAAGAAAATGGTCACCCCCCCCCCCCTGAGTTCTGAACTGTGGCTTTTCTGAAATTCAAAGTTGGCAAATTGAAGATCTTTTCCATTTTGTAACACACATGTGCTTTTCACATGAATGAAATACCAAGAAAATTACCATGCAATCAAATCTACAGCGGTAGTGTGAAAAGGCCAAACTCTAGTCATATATTTGGGAGAGCCACTTAGTGTTATGTGATGACAGGTGCTTTATTTTAGTAGTGGTGACATCCATTCTGAGCAATCCTTAATTTGTACCTGAATGGTAAAGGTGGGATGTGTTTCTCTCTCTCTCTCTCTCTCTCTTTGCAATGTGAACTTTGGGATACTGTTGAACTAAGAGCTTACTACCAGGTATGTAGCTGGTGCAGCAAGAGTATTGACGTGATGTTTACAAGATTTGAAGCACATTCAGATCGCAGGGTTAACTTTCACACTATTTTACCATAGGTGAGTGCACCAAGATCTGGCTTATGTACCAGCCTTCATATTTCAACATTAAAAAGCAAAATTCTACTGCTTTAATATAGATAGCTGATGTCTGAACAGGGCAACATTTCGGCACAAGTGGGCATTCCTTCCTTTAACTCATTGTCATGTTTTGAACAGAAATTGCTGCTTATAAGCGTGCATGTAAGTTGAGAAAATGCTGCTCTCGTATGGACATTTGTAAACAGAAGTATATGAAAGATATGCAAGCTTGGAGCTCCCGAACTGCACTGGAGCCTGTTCGCACTTGGGTAGCAATGACGTAACGCTTCTGGTGCGCAGCCGGTTATGTGGCAATTAATGATAGTTGTATGTAACTACGCGGCTATAAAAGTCACCAAATTTTAATTACCTTATGTCACGGCAAGATTAGGTGTTTATTTGCATCACACAATTCATGCGTGGCGCGTCGAAGATCTCTTGGAAACGGCTTTCACTTTACTTAAAATGAGGATGCTTACAGAACACACCGCTTTTATTGAGACTTCAACAAGAGGCAGCTCATGTACCTATCTTCCTAGTTAGGTTCTGCATATATAAGAGAATAAAATGTTATGGAGCAAGACGGCTGTTTTATTCCACAAGCACCATTTTAAATGCCAGGCGCCATGAAAAACAACCATAACTGCACCAGGCTATAGCAGACGACGCTTGCACACTTGGCACCAAGGTCAACAGCAGCGGTCCACTTGCTGCGCATAGGCGAGACGAAGGAGTACGGAAACTGAAAAAGTATCTATAAACATTGGAGTGCACGACAGCGTAATATGACCACACACCAACTGCCACTTGGCCAAGCACAAATGGCTATGGTGGCAGCAGTGGCTAAGGCTGCCAGCGGATCAGCATGCAAGAGTGCTGGTTCGAGGCTGCTAGATAATCACAATGGCGGCCGTGGCAATGTCAGTGCCATTTCAGACCTGCGGAAACTATAAAAAGTTAAGAAAATTGGACAGCAAAGGCTTTCAGCATTCAAAATTTCAGATGTCCTTATACATTGGCTCACTGGGGTACATGAAGGTGTCCGAAAAATTGGTTTTTGACTGTACTTCACACAATCGCTGTAATGTTTTTCTTACTTGTGATTCTGGCATTGTGACTACAGAAACTGGAGGAAGACTTCGCAAGGCAATGTGAAGAACAGGAGCGCTTCTATGGCACAAGTACGTTCCTCAATGACTATGCCAACATGGATCGGGAACAAGTGACACTACAAGGACCCCCACGGACATTAGACACTTCATATCATCCAAGCTACTGAGTTTAGGATCTTCATATAGACTGCAAATACCTAACACGTGGTAGCAGTGTTTTTCTCGTTGCTTTAAGGCATAATTCTTGAAGTGCCTGTCAGTAATATAAGTTTGCTTTTATGGCGCATTGCCTGAGGGCATTTGTTCTCTGGGAACCTTTCAAGGACTCGTAATAGTTACTTGTTTCATACAGGAGAAATGCTCTACACCGCCATAGTCAAGAACAGGTGGGAAAATGCCAGGAGGACTCTTTAACATGTCAGGCACATTGCAATGTGAGCTACTGTGTTGTCAGTCGGTTATATGTGGTAGTAAAGTGTATGCATTACCAAGATGTTAATTAAATGTCATCTCTATCTTTTTTTTTAAGGTGCATAGCTCAACACAACTAGAAATACTTGAAGCTGATTCTGTGACATAGTTGCATGCGGCTTCATACTGTACATTTTGCCAGTGTCTTGTTTTTCACTAGCACAGGGGCCTAAAGACTTCAGTGCAGATGGTTTCTCACTTGGTTTCATTGCACAGAGATGCTCTGCGACAGTGCTTTGTGGTGCAATGGCTCGAAAGTGCCTCACTCTTTGAAACTTACTACCAGTGTCTTTTTTTTTTTTTCTTCCTCATTTTTATGTACTTTGATGTTCTCTGCAAGACACTGCCTTCGTTGTGTCATGGCCTGTGAGAAGTCCATCTCCACAAGCTTTTACTCGTTCACACTGCTCTATGATGTGACTTAATTGGACAAGTAGCAGTTCTGCTAGATTTGTGGAGAATATATCTGCATTGTTTTATTGACAGTGGACACATGTGCATCACAACATGTCAAAATGTCTAACTGTGCCTGTTTGGGTAACTGTAATGTTGCCATCTGCAGTCATTGTTCCTGTCGCAAAATATTGGGTGACATAGGTACTGTCACATTGTCTACATCTTCCAGCGTTCAAAGTATAGCCTCTTGTTTTAATGTCGCTGTGTACAGAAAGCAGACACCATCTATTGCGTGTCAGTGAAGCATGAAAAATGTGTAACTGTTCCTGTGAACTGGCAGAACCAGTGCTGTCTGTGCAGGCAACCATGCTTGGCTAGCGTAGGGCTTCTGTGAATTTTCTCATAAAGCAAACACAACTGCGAGCAGTGATAAAAGACCGAAATGGCCAAGCCTTCCAGTAGTGCAGTTCCAGGGTGTTGCCAGAATATGCTTTGTTTTATAGCTTGGCATGGTTGTGTGTGATAGGACTCAAAATAAGAATGAATGTAGCCCGTTTTCTGATACATGTAGGTTCGCTGTTAACCAGCATAAGCACTTAACATGCCATATCAGATTTGCCATCTCTCAACATGTTTGAGGATGGCTTTTACAGTACTTGTGTGCATATGAAACAGATGGGCTGCCTGCAGAGATCTTCCTTTGCTGTGCCAGTTGTCAAGGTCACATTTCCAGAAGTGCTTTGTTGAAACTGGCATAATTAACAGTTCCAACATGCTGTACATAGTTTGGTACATGTATGCGTAGAGACTACTAATTTTCATACCATATTAAAAAAGTGTGGTATACTTTTAGTACACAATATTTTCAGAAGCTTGCTGAGCATAATAAAGCTTTGACATGTTTTGAATGCTTCTCTTCCTGTTTGCTTTACAAAGGATTATAAACACTAACACTACATCACTTGATAATGCAGTTGAACCTCAGTGTAACGAAGTCAGTAAAATCGGCACTTTGTTATATCGAAATTTTATTATATATAAATTTGACCTTTTATGCAAGTAAATGCAGTCACTGATCAATTTTTATTACCCGAAAGGGGCTGTAAACATTGCCGGGTTATTGGGCTACCACAAATTGAAAAAACTTTAATGGCAAAAAACAAAAGTCGCAGTTTCGCCCGAAAGGCGAAGCATTGATTGTGATAGCAAGATATTAGGCAGGTATACAAAGTACAGTAGTGTTATCGGCCATATAAAAAAATTCGCTTACTAAATTGGCAAACATGGTGTCACGCATGCACACGCAAACATGAACACATCTCGCTCGATGACTGCGGACACTCGCGGTCATAACGCTGGCGTGAAGAGCGGCAGAAGCAGCGAGTGAATTGACCATGCTGTCTAGCTTCAACGCGGACTAAGCGATGAGAGCATAGCGCTCAAGAAACCAGCCGACGCCGCACCTGGCCTGGACTGCCGACCGCAGGTAGCTTTCAAGATGGGGCCCACATGGCTGCGTTCACCCACGCCATACACAGCCGCCGCCGGAGTAGGACGTCTCCCCCAGTGCTTTGTGCATGATGGAAGACCGCGCTTCCTCCCTTGCGCACATGAGATCGAGCTACCATCCTCGGCTCACCCTAGCACACTTTCACCCGCACTCGCAGCATACGACGCGCCGCCATGATGTTATCATGCTTGGACTTTATAGATCACGGCGATAAATATGACAGAAATGCACCTGGAAGTGTCCATGTAATTGCTATCGCAATAAAAAAAATTTTATTTTGTTGAATTTGAGAATCGGCGGCCAAAGATTTCATGCCGTGTCGACGATATCTTCACAGCGGCAGTACGAAGCACAGCCTGCAAAGCTTTCGCGTCCACTCCGCCGCCGCCGATAGTGTCACCCACAGTGGGACAGTGCTATCAGCAGACTGGTCTCCCACAGTTCGACCAATGCAGCATCAACAACCTGTCGGACGCCGCAAAGAAAGCTTAGCTTTAAAATCTCATGAAACCGTGGCGACAATTAACAACCAGTTGTTCAAGGCCACCATGTTGTAAGTTTGGGGTATCGCGTGCACGAGTCCTGTCATAGAAACCTAGCAAGATGCGGTACGGCAACTTACATTTCGGTGGCCGTTATGCATTATTTCTAGCATTGGTCCTATGAGGGAAAAAAATGTTTTGCACAAAAGGCGAAGCGTTCATAATGATAAGAAAGTATTAGACTACTATATAATTAAGGTTTGTAGTCCTATAATTGCAGTAAACATTCGCTTACTAATTAAATTAAGCATGGTGGCACGTGCCGCACGAGCAAAAACATGGGGCTGTATTCTGTAACGGTTCGCTTTGGAACTGGTTTGCTCTCACAAACACCATTGGTCGGTGCTTCGTTGTCATCCCTAGTGGGCGTGACAACAAATTTTGTTGTTGCACAAGTTGTCAATCATCTGGAAAGGAACCTGTCGTCTGCTACGAGAGGAACCGCAGAGAAGTGGTTCGCTTGAGGGTCGCGTGCGGTGGCGCACATTGCTACGGCAACCATGGCCGTCTGCTAGTCTCGCGCTGGCCAGCGCGACATAGGGATGCCGATAGTGCCTTCTTTTGTTGTGTTGCTGGCGAATGTTGGCCAAAGACAACAATCTGATGAGAAGCAACGGTGCGATGCAAACGACATCAGCGAAGGCAAGTTCCGAAGGCATTTTAGGCGCCCTGAAAATAGAATTTGATGGATTTGCAACAAGCTAGAATAATGCGGACCACAAGATTTAGTAGTGTTGACACTGCAACGTAAGTGCTGTGCATGCTATTTTTTTGCTACGGGTTGTTTTCAGCAGTGCGTCTGGAACATAGAAGTTATTGGGTTTCTCCAACCGTCAGTCAGTCGCATCATTACCGCCGTTGCTAGGGTGATTACGGTTGAGGGAGAAAAAAAGGGGTGCGAGATTTCTCTCCACACTGCAGGAGAAAGCCGTAGTCAAGAACGCTTCCTTGAACGCGGCAAGAGTCTCGAAGTTGTGGGATGTGTGGACGGAACTCTAATGGCAATCATCCACCCTAAGAAGCTCAGCCACGGCTAAACAAAATCCTATTAGAGCTGCAGCCTACGCACAGAGAACTGCTTTGATTGCTTAACGTATGGCGCATCACCTAGCGACAAAAAATATAGCAACGCAGATAAAATTAAACCACTAGCTGTCTCCGTCGGAAGCTCGGTTATTACTGGAAATTAAATGTGCAAGTGTTCTATACAAACAAATCTTTTTTTTCATCGAACTAGCAACATCCTTCAATTACTATATCGTTCCCAAAGTACAAAAAGAAATGATGATGTGACTTTGCGACAGAATGCCGTTCGTTCATTGGCCCTCGCGCCGCGACATCCATTCTTTCTCCGAGTGCGTTTCTCACAGTGTACTAGCTGCGAGGGGACATGCAATTTAGAACACATGCTCTGGCCCTTGTTACGAGAGTATAAGGACATCACTGAACAGAAGTGGGACTTGGCCATCAAGAGCTCGGAATACCATCGTCAGCTTTGGGCTGTCCCGAGATCCTGCGATGCGGCGGCTAGGTTCGGCCTAACTGTCCCTTTTAATTAAGTTCTTCGTATCTGTATTCGAGTGACAGCACTTTGACGTAACAGCCAGACTGAACCGGTTCCAAAGCGAACAGATTCCAAAGTGAACCGGTACAGAATACAGCCCAAGACCTCACTCGATAACTGCAAACGCGCTACCACAACGCTGGCGTGATGTAGAGCGCAGGCAGAAGCGAGTGAACGCTTCGTCTGCCTCTTGCTTCAGCGCGTCACCGAAACTGGTATTTACGCGACCCAGTAATAAACACCCGGGAAGAC
The DNA here is from genome assembly GCF_050947875.1 of Dermacentor variabilis. NCBI lineage: Eukaryota > Metazoa > Arthropoda > Arachnida > Ixodida > Ixodidae > Dermacentor > Dermacentor variabilis. The sequence continues at coordinate 46,071,981 of NW_027460280.1, read as the reverse complement.
AGCTCATTACGACATTGCCTCCTAGATAGGGTGCGCAGGCAGTGTTAAAGCTCCTCCATACTGCTACCGCCGCCTGTGAGTTCGTGGAGGGGCAGGCAGCGCATGCGAAGCGACTGCTGAGTGCCCGCTTGCCCGCATCCCCTCCCCCATTCAGTGGTATACGGCACCGCATGGATGGATGAATGTGGATGTATGTTATGGAGCGTCCCCTTTGGAACGGGGTGGTGGGTTGCGCCACCAAGCGCTTGCTATTATACTGCCTAATGTCCTAGGTTAAAAAAGAGAAAAAACACTATGAATTCCCGGAACAAAATTTTCTGATCATGTATTGCGAACTTTCTTTTTGTGCATCTCCGTTTTTTGTCGTTTCCCTACTTTTCTTCCACCAATCTTCCAATCGCCTATTACTAATCTATATTGCGGACATATTTACTTTTCCACTGCTCTCGCTGAACCCAAGGGCTTCAAGGAGGCCAGTGGGGCCTAAATCGACCGCTGGGCAGACGTCTTCACATTCTAATAAAACATGCTCCATCGTTTCCCTAGCATTACCGCAGCGAGCACATGCTTCTTCTTCCTTCTTATATCTAGCTTTGTGTTCTAAGGCATATTATCTCGCTTCGAAAAGTAATGAGCTTCCCTTTGAGTTATGATAAGATGTTTCTTTTCTGATTGTGTTTTTTCCTCTTAAGTAGTTACTCATGGCAGGCTTCTTTTCTATTGCCCCCACCCATGAGATTATTTTAGTGCCTCTGACTTTCCGCGTGACGTTCTTTGTTGCTGTGTTGCCCACCCTACAGGCCGCATACTTGCTGGTAAGCTTCCTAGTTCTCTTCCTCCACTGTGAATCAATGTTTTTCCTGTACAGATACTTCAACACTCTCCCAGCCCATTTACTTTCTTCCATATTCCTCAGTCGTTCATAATCAATTTTACTGCAAGCTTCCCTGACTTCAAAACTAGTCCAGCCCATATCACGCTGCACAGCTCCATTTGTAGTCTTCCCGTGAGCGCCCACTACGAGGCGTCCCACTGACCTTTGGTTCCCATCGAGTCCTGATTGTACCCCTGATTTAAAGCAAACAACTGCATTTCCAAACACAAGTCCTGGAACCATTACACCTTTCCACATACCTCGGAGCACCTCGTACCTATTGTATCCCCATAGCGACCTGCGCTTCATTATGGCTGCCATTTCTCTTCCCCTTCACTGTTGTTGTTTTTCCTGTGTTTCCATATATCTATTGCCTTCGTTTATCCATATACCAAGGTATTTATATTCTGTTACCCGAGATATTTCCTGGCCCTGTATTGCCACTGTCTGTTCACTGTTTTCATTGAATACCGTAAAGCCTGATTTTCTAACACTAAATTTCAAACGTAAATTGTTGCCTTTCTGTCCACAGATATTTGCCAGACGTTGCAAATCACTTTTCTTGTTAGCTAGCAACACAATGTCGTCCGCATAAAATAAACCTGGAAGCTGCTGCTTTACTACTGTACCCGCCTGTTTGTATGAGAGATTAAACCTGATATTGCTTCCGTCTAGCACCCTCTCCATCTTTGCCATGTACATCATAACAATGGGGATAAAGGGCACCCCTGCCTGAGTCCCTTGTTGATATCAACTTTCTCCTCTCTCCTCATCCTTGCCATTCAACGCAAACGGTATTTTCTAGGTAAATCTCTCTCAAAAGCTGTATACAATCATCACCTAAACCACCTTCTCCTACCAGAATAACCCACAAAATGTTGTGGTCTACGTTGTCATAGGCTCCTGTAATGTCTAAAAAGGCCACATATAACGGTCTGCTTTCTACTCTTAATATTTCAATGCACTGAGTAAGAACAAATAAGTTATCATCCCAACGCCTACCTATTCTGAAGCCACTCTGAAGTTCTCCCAAAATGCCATTATTCTCTGCCCATGCTTGCAGCTTTAATTTGATTGCGGGCATTGCTAGCCTGTATATTACCGATGTAATAGTCAACGGTCTATACGAGTGAATGATATCTTTCTCCCACTTACCTTTATAAATTGAATTCATTCTACTTCATCGCCAGCTGTCTGGTATTCGTCAATCTTTTATAAAGTTTTTTCTACTGCTTTCACCAGAGCTGCCTTACTTTTTGATCCTAGTTCATTAATCAGCCTAACGGGAACCTTGTCTAGCCCTCTGGCTGTGCGCTTAGGAATTTTCTCTTCGGCTTTCTTCCACTTGAAATTTGTCAGCACCAGCTCCTTTTCCACGTGGGTCTCTTTCATGCTCTTTTTTTTTTTCAATTACAACCTCGTCATTGCCTTGGAAAGATTCGGCTGCTATTTTTCGGATGTAATTTATTACCGCTTCCCCTTAACGTATATCATTTACTATGGCCGTGCTCGCAAGCTCACATAAACTATGAACAGGACAAGCGCAAGTTTGAAGAAGCAATCCAGAGCAAAGAACTCGCTCCCCAACTCTGGGCTGTCCAGCAGGTACACGATGCCGCGAGGAAACTCAACCTCCCGGTTCCGTCGTGGGAGACGCCCACTCTCTGAGAGCCCAAAGCTCTCGTGGCCTGCAGGACCTCGAATAAAGTTGATTTCCTTCCTTCCCCTTCCATTTTTTTTCCATCTTTGTCTAGGATATGTTGTATTGTTGTCAACTTCGTGCCTAATAATATTATGTGGTTCCAAAATATTCTAGGTGCGGCTTTCTTTCTCGCGTATTTGTGACAGCCAACATTCATTTTCACCTTTTATCTTTGCTTGAACCAGTATTTATTAGTATTTGCACCAGTATTTGAACCATAGACTTTTTCTCCCGGTATATTTCCCATTTACTGGCTACTTCATCCTGCGGCAACTGCGCCTTCTTTGCCTGCCTGCACTCTTGGGATGCTTTCTGTCGTCCTAACTACGGCGCACTACGCCGACACAAGCGCCGCCCCGGTCACCGCACATTCCATGCATCAGATGCGCCGGCGCCTCTGACGTGCCCGACATAACCACAGAAGTGCAGGTGACATGCACAGAGAAGTGGTTCTTTAGAAGAGAAAGGTTAGTACACGAGCACAGGCACCATCGCCACACTCTCCCCCCTCTCCCCCTACCAGTCTCTATTGCTGCAGTGCTGTCGCCACACATTTTCCCCCTCTCCTACCCGTCTGGACTGCTGAGTGTCATAGCCACACTCTTTCCCCTCACTCCTACCTTTCTCCATTGCTGCAGTGCTGTCGCCACATTTATTCCCTCTCTCCTACCCGTCTCCATTGCTGCAGTGCTGTTGCCACATTCATTCCCCCTCCTACCCATCTCAATTGCTGCAGCGTGGTCGCTACACTCCTCTCCCCGTACCCGTCTCCATAGCTGCAGTGCTGTCGCCACTCTCTCCCCCTCTCCCCTACACATCTCCATTGCTGCAACGCGTACCTCCCTGGGAACGCATGCGGGGGATGCATACCTGAGGGCTAGAGGTAAACAGCTTGGTTGTAAAACTGCAAGCATGGGCCGAACGTAACTGCATAGTAGTAGAACTTCGGAATGGCTCCAGAATCAGTAGGCAACTGGATGATAACTTATTTGTTCTTCCTCAGCTGTATTGAAACATCCAGAGAAGAAAAGAGACCGTTATGTACGTGGCTTTTAGGCATAATGAGAGCCTGTGACAATGTGAACTGCAACATTTTGTGGGATATTCTGGAAGGAGAATGCTTAGGCAACGACTGTATACAGCTTTTGAGGGAGGTTTACCGTAGAAACACTGTTTGCGTTGAATGGGAAGGAATGAAGAGTGAGGAGAAAGTTATGTCACCAAAGGACTAAGACAAGGGTGTCCTTTATTCCCCCTGTTGTTTATGATGTACTTACATGGTAGAGAAGCAGCTCCCAGGTTTGTTATGCGGGCGACATTGTGTTGCTTGCTCGCAAGAAAAGTGATATGCAACGTCTGGCTAAGAGCTGTGCACAGGAAGGTGAGAATTAAGGATTGAAATTTAGCTATAAAGAAATCATGTCTTATGGTATTCAATGAAAACAGTGAACAGACCTCCATTGTCAATGCAGGGCGAAGAAATATGTCGGGTAAAATAATAGAAATATTTTGGGATATGGATAAACGAAGGAAATAGATATATGGAAACATCAGATAAAGCTATAATAGCAAAAGGGAAGAGAAATGTGGACATGAAACGAAGTGCTATGCGTATACATTAAGTACCGAGGTGCTCTGGGTTATGTGGAAAGGTGTAATGGTTCCACGACTTACATTTGGAAATCCAGTTGTTTGCTTGAAGTCAGGGGTACAATCAGGACTCGATGGTAACCAAAGGTAAGTGGGATGCCTCGCATTGGGCACTCACTGGAAGACTACAAATGTAGCTGTGCAGGGTGATATGGGCTGGACTAGTTTTGAAGTGAGGGAATCTCAGTAAAATTGAGTATGAAGAACGACTGAGGAATATGGAAGAAAGTAAATGGGCTGGGTGAGTGTTGAGGTATCTGTACAGGAAAAACATTGATGCACAGTGGAGGAAAAGAACTAGGACGCTTACCAGCAAGTAGGCGGCCTGTAGGGTGGGCAACACAGCAACAAAGAACATTGAGCGGGAAGTCAGAGAGGCTGAAATAATCTCATGGGTGGCGGCAATGGAAAAGAAACCTGCCGTGAGTAACTACTTAAGAGGAAAAAACGAAATCAGGAATGAAACAATTTATGATAACACAAAGGGAAGCACATTACTTTTCAAAGTGAGATCGGGATGCCTTAGAACACGCACCTATAAAGCGAGATATAAGAACGAAGAAGCAGCATGTGCTGGCTGCAGTAAAGCTAAGGAAACGATGGAGCATATTTTATTAGAATGTAAAGATATCTATCTGCCCAGCGATCGATTTAGGCACCATTGGCCTCCTTGAAGCCCTTGGGTTCAGCGAGAGCAGTGGAAAAGTAAACGTCCGCAATAGGGATTAGTAAGAGGCGATTGGAGGATTGGTGGAAGAAAACTAGGGAAACAACAAAAAACGCAGATGTACAAGAGCACAGTTCGCAATAGGGGATCAGAAAATTTGGTTGTGAAAGTTCAGTGTTTTTTTTTCTTTTATTATTGTTTAACCTAGGTAGGACATTAGGCAGTATAATAGCAAGAGCTTGTTGGCGCAACCCACCGCCCCGTTCCAAAGGGGACGCTCATAATATCCATCCATCTGTCCGCTCCACCATGCTAAGCATATAGGTAGTGACTACAGTGACAGGGCCCGGCTCTTTAACCACAATTACATATGACAGTGAGACATATGGCAAAATATGAACATATATATGGACATGTTGAAATAAGAACGGTAATAGAGGTCCCATGACCATGATCGTATGTGACAAAAGATGGACATACCGTTTTTGCGATTTCGCTAAGTTCCATGTTTGAGGCCTTCCCGCATGCACAATACATTTTTCCTGTGCATGAATGTTTTCTCAGCAATCAGTGATCAAATCTCGATACATCTTGTGTGAAGGTTGGGCTGAAAAGTGGCTTCTTCATAGTGCACGTAGCTTGTGGAGAAAAGTTTAGGGTTTTTTCCCAGAATAAGAAGGCAGCAAAAGAAACGTTACTTAGTGTTTGAAAAACAGTACAAGTTGTTAGGCTTACATGAGAAAGTACTCAAGCATGACAAAAAAAAATTGTGCATGCAGGAGCGCCTCAGACTTGGAACTTTGCGAAATCGCAAAAGATAGCATTCTCCACCTCTTGTCATATAAATCTTTTTCCCAAGAAAACTAGTGTTTCATGCAGAGCTAAGGGTTATTTGTTTGTGTCAACATATTTGCCCATCACATATAAAAAATTTTATTGAAAACAGGAAATAGTCACGGGACCTTGATTACCGTAATCTGAACATGCCCATGTTAGTTTGCATATCTTGTGAACTTTACATATTTTCAAAAATTTCACACGTGAAAATTCTGACTAAACCACACCTTACTTTTTGGCGTAGCTGTGACAGACTCATATTTAAAGTGCAGCCACTTCAGGCACGCGTCACACCCAATGGCATTATCATGGACCCTTTGCTGACATGCAGTACATGTCCACGAACTAAGATTATGCTTCTGAGTAATTGTTGCAGTGAGCGCGGCTACCCATCATATAGTTCCGGATTTCACCTATCTCAACTCTGTCGTCCAGAACTGCTGAAGGAACTTTCTCATGGGAGACTTCAATTTCTTCTTCACCAATCTTGTGTCCACTAATAGCATTTGGTTGCATGGAACAACGTACCCTCCAAAATAAAAAAAAAAAACAATTTCGGCAAAGCACTAAAATCATATTTATTAGCTATAAACCACTGATTTGGTGCCTGTATTCTTGCTTGGTGTTCTGTTCTTTGCGGTTTGATAATTCATGTAACGTGATCATTTTTATGCATGCTGTAAAAAAATGTTTTCTGTTTCTAATGTGCTGACCTGTTGCATTCATCCTCTGTATTGATCCCCCTATGGTTGTACTGAATGTCTTATATTTCGCATCTGGACCCATCCACTAGCCTGCAGCTGTTGGGTCCAACAGTCTTTTGCGTGTGCACTGTAACACCGATGATGATAATAAAGTTCACTCGAATGGAAAGCGAACGGTAAAGAGCACATTAAAGAAAAAAGGCATGGCATATGTTCATGCTTGTGTAGCTCCAGACAATGAATATTTTACTGGATTAAGGGTTCTGCGGAGTCTGTAAGTTATGCAAGTTTAGTTTCTCATTGAAGGTACGTGTCCTGTATGGACTAGAGAAAAAAACGTGAGGAAGCGTCATGAAACGTTTGCGTACGACGCAAGTACACGTTCTGAATAGGGACCACAAAGTTAGCGCGATTGTGATTACGTACTTGTGGAGTTGACCAGACTGTTCAGTGGCATCAGTACATGTGATAAGTATGCCACTGCAATAGGGTAAGAACAGGCTGTTCGTGAAGTTAGACTGCTTAAGTTATGTTCGGGTATTGGTGGTTGATAGCCTTAGGTTTAGTTCTGCGAAACCTTTGCTCTTGCAGTGCAATGCTCGGGTCTGGTTAAGCTCAGGGGGAACGTGAACGCTCGCTTTGACGGCAGAAAATTTTGCGGTCAAAATTTGGGGTTCCCAGTTGAGCGGCTTACATTGAAATGTTGATAGGAAGCCCGGTGGGTTAACAGCTGATTCTGGGCATTTGCACACTGTATTGTGTTGCCGGGATCGACTCTTCTGCAGGTGCCGGTTGTTGTGAGATGGTTTAAGGGATTTCAAGTGCGCAGTGGCAAATGCAGAGAGCAAAGCCATATTCTTGCTCACCAGCCATTCTCTTCCTGCCCAGCGGTTATCAGCGCTGGCTAGTCGAGATTTTCCGGGCCGTGGAGGAACTGCTACGATCGGCCTGCAGGGGTACTGACCTGCGAACCTTTCCCAGCCCGCCGCAGCTGTTTTGATCGTCCTGTGGGGGTAGTGATCTTCGAACCCTTCCCGGCCCGCTGCGACAAGTCGCTTTGGAGAGCCAACAATGCGCCTCCTTCGGAGAACTGGCGATCACAGCAAAATTAATCAACCATGCGCCTCCTTCGGACAGCCAACGGCACCAGCAAGTCTAGCCACAATCGGCGGACCGAGTAAATTGTTATTCGATTCGCTGTTGCCTTCACGGTCTACTTGGAGTAAGATGACTCCTGGAAAAGGGTGTTTTGCGGTGCGCTTTCACGGGCCCCACAATTCATCACAGTCTGCTGACAGTCGCGGCGGCTACCTGAGGAGTCCGCTCTGCAATCAAGACACGCCGGCTGGGGTCAAGCGTGACAACCCATGTCTACGAGGACTCTCCCCGCTCGGTGTGCTTTGTGCTTAGTCTTTCGTGCTCCATTTGGGAGTCATGTTAGACTGTTGAAATGTATCCCCTGTCGTAATGTAAGTATTGTAAATAAATCCCGTACTCCTAGTTCTCGATGAGGGCAAGTTCCTCCCTTCAACAACGTCCAAAACCTTACAGGAGGAAGTGGCGTGCTAGTTTCTGCTTTTTATCCCACATGAAAATGGGCTCTGAATTTCCAGCTGGAAATCGTCTTTCCAGCCAGGTTTCCAACTGGAATCAGCCCTTCCAGCTAGAAATTTTCCAGAGCCAGCTGGAAATGGCAATTTCCAGCTTGAAGTGGAATCCACCTCAGCTGGTTTTTCAGCTAGAAGCAGCACTGCCAGCTGGAAGTTTTCCAGCTTCAGCTGGAAACAACTGGATACAGCATTTTTTAGCTGGAAACAGCGCTTCCAACTGGAAACAACTGGATGGAGCATTTTCCAGCCGGAAGTAGAATCTATCGACTGGAAAGTGGAGCTTCCCACTTGCATTAAGACATCTTTTGTATCTGCAACATGCCCATATTTAGCCCTAGGTGGTGTTTGTATCAGAACGAAGAGCTTTTACTCTTGCAGCAGCAAAAAAAAAAAAATTATTTTTATTCGTTTGTGTTGTGACACCAGCACAAACAATCGTAATTGCATGAACTGCATGGAAACGCTCGTCACTCCGGGTACCTTTGATCGCGATCGGGATCGATTGCAATCGAAAGTGTCCTGTGTGATCGAGTTGCCAAAAAAAATATTTCCAAGAAAAACTGCCACTTTTATTGAACCTTACTTGTAGTAGACCAAAGCGACGCGCTCTTGGTCGACACTGTTATCTTGCTACATAGCGAGGAGCTTGCCCGATTGGTCATGATGAGCCGTTGCGCAAACGGCTAGTGTTTACAGCATAGCAATTCCTTCCCTAACAAAAAAGCCTTAACATGTGGCACCTTCAGCAGTTCAGGCTGCAATGACCGCTGCTTCTATTTTTTCCTTTCTGCACGACGCCGCTACAATGGCCGCCATATTTGTTGAGCAGTTAGCTTTAGTCTCGTATCTTGTCTTGATGTACTCTTTTGACAGTAATAATAAAATAATAGCGTGTTATTGCAATTTCAGTATTTCTCAGAAAAGCTCGGGTTTTTATTCACAGCAAACAGCAGCATTACAAATGCAGGCCGAATATAAAAAATGTGACAACGCTACAGAGGCCCTAGTTTCGTACAGCACATGGCAGAAACTGTCATGGCGAGGCAATTTTGTGAGACAACGAGCGTCTCTCGGGTGTGCGTGTGATCAAGTTTTTGTGAGGAACCTGCATGATCTTGCGCATGAAGTAATTATTTTGGGACAGTTTCTTCTCTGGACGGCGTTACAAGTACAGGCAAGCGGGTATCAACGGTTGTTATTGCTGTACTTTGTGGTGTTGTGATTCACCAGTGTGGATCGAAGAGCACCGTTTTCTCCAGCCCCGATTCTACAATTTGGAGGTAATTATTTCACTTGCTTATGTTTTGAGCGTAAGTTAATGTTTATTTTTATCCTGAATGTTGGCACGCTTGAGCATGATATCAGAAGTCCCTGCTGTACGTGATGTTCGTATACAGGTTGATCATTTTTATGTTTTGCGGAATTTGTAGAAATGGCCTGTGGCAGATATCATAATTCTTGTCGCTGAGCGGAATTATTCGAAGAGGTGGACATTATTAGCATGCGAAATCGAAAGACATCTTCAAGTAATTAGCAAAAATTGACAAATTAACTTATTACCTTGCTGCACATATTGCAATGTACGAATTGTAGCCTGTGAGTTTGCAAGATGGATCCAACTTAAATGAATTTCCAGAATTACATCAGTTTCGATATATTATTTTCTAAAGTGTGAGACGAAATAAATGGGCGTTCCAGTTACTTTTGTGCTCCAATACATAAAACAGCGTTTTGTTAAAGAAGTAAGTAAACCAACAGCGCACTTTTACGGCGAGTTTGATGACACATATTTCCAACTGGTGTCATTCTGGAAAGTTAGTCCAAGTGGATACGCCTGGCAATCTCAATGGCTACAATTCGTAGATTGCGATATGTGCCGTAATGTAATAAATTAGGAAGTTCATTATTGAATTTTTTAGAATTAGTTGAATATGTGTTCCGATTTTTCGTGCAAGTAATCTCCTCCTCTGAAGGATATCTTCAACAGGCGACTTGTTAAAAATTGCATAAAACTTAAAATTATCACGCAGCATATGTGAAGTGCTTGCCAGTTTGCGTAAGCCCCTTTTGTCTCCAATAGCCCACTTGAATATAGTGCAGTGTTTGTGCCCAATGTTGCACATACGTACGTCTATTAAATACTAGTGCGTATATGTCAATCTGCTCAACGCAATAGAAGCACATTTATGGCGTGCTTTCACTGCAAGTGCGTGCTCGCAAGCACGTTGCCTCAAATGGCAGGCATTTGAATTGGTGCAAAACAACGATAACATAAAAGGACTGGCCCTCAAGCTCCTGTGTTATTCAGCAGAAAAATGCTTCTTGGGAGGCTGTTGAGTTACATCACACGCCTAGTTCAAAATACAAATGAGATCATTTGAATTCTATTTGCACTAAAGCCACAGTCAATGGCGCTAAACAAAACAATCATTGCATAGCTTCTGCAGCTCAAGTTGAGAGCCTCTTGAGAGCTCAGGTTGAGGCCTTGCGCCACATAAACTGTAGAAGGGGCTGTGATGAAGGTAAACTGTGGTACTGTCCAAAGGCTGTTGATACAATCCACGTGACTTTGGTAAAGGTCACTGTTTACTAGAACTGAGTGGATTAAAGTGATGATTGTTTTAAAGTTCACTCACTATGTCTAAATATTTCTTTCAGATGGTGTACAAGGAGATGTGCAAGTGTATTCCACATCTTGAGGGAGATGCAAGATATGCTTCCGCAATCCTTGCTGCAAGTTTTCAAATAAATGGTTGCAAGTTTCAGCACCGTGCTGTTTTGGCTGCATGTATTTTCACCGGATCAGTTGGTCCTGCGGCCAGTCACATTAGGAACTAACTGTGACTTGCGACAGCAAGCTAAGATCCATGCGAGTTCTGGCCACTTTGTATCCTGCTTCATGCGAGCTTACACCCTTGGATTTCACCTGGGCATGGCTCAACACCATGGTGTTGTCGCCATGGCTCAACACCATGGCGACCGGTGCTGTGTGCCAGCCCGATCTGTGGGACTATAGACCCACAGTCCGGGCTGGAGATTCTAGCTGGAACCTCTTCCAGCTTAATTACAGCTGGCATTTCTTGCAGCTGGATCCAGCTGGAAGACGTTCCAGTTGGGACATATTCTAGCTGGATCCAGCTGGAAGACGTTCCAGTTGGGACATATTCTAGCTGGATTATGGAACCGGAAATTTCACCCAGCTGGTTTTTTTCCAGCTGCCTTCCCAGCTAGAAAAGTATCCAGCTGGGTGAAATTTCCAGTTCCATAATCCAGCTGGAAGTAAAAATATTTTCACCTGGGATGCTTCTTTTTTCTTTATTTTGCTGTATCGGCCATGTTCTCGGGCCACAATTGCGGCTTTGTTATGGTTGTGCGCTCTCACACGTGTTGCTCCGTAGGTTTTGTACCGTGGCAAAGGCGTCGTGTGGACAGGTTTGCGTTAGTCTCCATGTTTTGTTGCGCTGTGTTATCTGGACCGTGCTCTCCCGGATGTTGCTGTGGCCAGATGGGACAGGAGGAACTAAAGCTCGTGAAATGGACGCGCATGCAACGCTGTACTTAATGTACAGTAATGACAACGGACGAAGGAGTATCAGTGGAAAATTTTGCCCTCTTGGCTCTGCGGCAGAATCATACTAACGTGCGATCGCAGGCTGAAACCAATGCCCGATGCCTTTCAGAATCTGTACATGAACGCCTTGCAGGTCAGTGATTCCTGCTTTTCGCAGCGCATGGTGCATTTGCAGCACGTAGAACGTACACTATGCAAGGATGCATAGTCCTGGTTTTAGAACATTCGTGTTCAGTATACAACTTGCTTTTGTGCATATTCAAACACATGTTGGTCAACTGTTGCTTGTTTTTCGCAATACTCACGACAGCACGAACTCTTTCAAGCAGAGCGCTTTCGAGGGTCATACACACACGTACTGATAGAGCTTTACGCAGAATATGTGCATATATTGCTGCACTTGCGCCGGCCAGTCGACGCTTCATCCGGGAATATGGAAAAGAAGCTGCTGCTTTGACTTATTAAGGAACGAACCCTTTATACCGCAGGCGTATCTTATATGTGCGCGCGAGAAGCGCAGGGAAGTGAAGGTTAGCGAATGCGCTGCAAGATTGAGCAAGGCTTCACAGAACGTATGCCTGTGAACACATCAAACGGCTGTTCTATGGTCGCACGTAGGCCGGGTCTACGCGCGTGCTGTTCTGCACCATGCGCCGGCTGTCGCAATGGTTCCTTGAAGCTTCACTTACTGTGGGAAGAAGGCACCTCAGGCCGCGGTCAATTTATCTAAACGCGGAGGCAGAAAGAAATGTTCTACGTCCTCGCCGGCGTGCTGTGGTAGTGATGCGCGGCCACCCGAAATTTGTTCAATAAAGCATGACGATTACTCAAGCCACAGCGAGAATACGTGTTTGTGCTTATGAACTCCAGATGGATCGCAAGTTTGTCGGTGTGTCGTACGTGCCTCGGTCCACTGCATTCTTGCAGTACAGTACGTGAGAATGCGTACATTTTTTTTTCTTTTTTTTCATATCGCCAGACGTTTAGCTCGCAAGTCCGTCCGAGTCTCGGGAAGTCTGAGGAGAGAAAAGCAAGTATAAGGAAGCGATAAAAAGATAAAGGTGGTCTTTAACAAAAAAAAAATAACATGTGAGGACTGGGCAGCGGCCGGTACCTGCGGTTGATGAGAACAGCTAGTTCGGTTGCCTGGGCTGATAAAGCAAGTTTATTTTCATAAAAGTCAGTAAAAGCAGCAGATTCGACCTCACGGCCTAGTCTGCGAAGTTCATTATGAACTTCTTTCAACACTCCTTAGGCAACGATAATGGAATGAGAAATTGTGATTACATCATTTTGTTTAGCACTGCTGCGGAGCGCGCGCGACCGATCGAGCCGCCCGGTTGCGCGCTGCGCGGCGTGGTTTCGTGAAAAATGTAAACACAAGAGAGGAGAACTGGCCCGACATGATGGCGGAGCAGCGCCAAGTTCCGGTTGCACTTAAGCGTGACGTTGCACGCGGTTGCACTTAAGCGGGCCCCTCAGTTTTTTTTTTTTTCTTTCTTTCTTCGTTCGTAAGGTAGACGCTATACAAGCACTCAGCAAAGTGAAGCGAACAGTGCATACATTCTTTGGAATCACAACACACATAACAGCATACGTTTCAATAAGGGACAAGCTCAAAACAGGCATCCAAACGACGTAATTGACGAGAAGGCGCTCCTGCGCCTATATACACTCTTAAAACGGTTGCACCCTTTGGGGTGTAGATTTGTCCCACAACAATAATCGTCATCTGCCTTGCTTGCGTTTCCTTTCCTGAAAACTCGGCGCTCGCTACTTTCCTGTCGAGAATGCTGCGTCACACTGATAACGCGGCGCCGTTCGTGACTGGGAAGTACCGGGCTCGCCACGTTAAAGAAATGAAACGCGGGCAAGACGGATGACGATTATTGTAACTTGTGGGACAAGATAAACCCCAAAGGGTGTACATTTTTCTAAGAGTGTACAATCTTAAACCAGATTACACCCTTTGGGTTGTATCTTGCCACACAACGATAATTGTCATCTGTCTCGTCCGCATTTCCTTCCTTTAACGCTGCGAGCCCGGTACACTCTAAGAACAGTTTACACCCTTTGGCTTGCCCCTTCTGCCACACAAAAATAATCGTCATCTGCCTTGATGCATTTCCTTTCTTTATCGCTGCGAGCCCGGAACTTTCCAGTAACGAATGGCACGCGCGTTATCAGCATAGAACAGTTTACACCCTTTGGAGTGCTCCTTCTGATAACGCACGTGCCGTTCGTCACTGGAAAGTTCCGGGCTTGCAGCGATAAAGAAAGGAAACGCATCAAGGCAGATGACGATTATCTTTGTGTGGCAGAAGGGGCAAGCCAAAGGGTGTAAACTGTTCTTAGAGTGTACTTCCAAGTCACGAATGACATGCGCGTTATCAGATGACAGAGCATTCTCGACAAGAAAGTAGCGAGTGCAGCTTTTTCAGGAAAGGAAACGCAAGCAAGACAGACGACGATTATTGTTGTGTGGCAAGATACGACCCAAAGGGTGTAGATTTGTTTAAGAGTGTACACTCTTAGGCAAAGTTACACCCTTTGGCTTGCCCCTTCTGCCACACAACAATAATCGTTATCTGCCTTGATGCGTTTCCTTTCTTTAACGCTGCGAGCCCGGTACTTTCCAGTAACGAACGGCACGCGCGTTATCAGCATACACTCTAAGAACAGTTTACACCCTTTGGCTTGCCCCTTCTGCCACACAAAAATAATCGTCATCTGCCTTGATGCGTTTCCTTTCTTTATCGCTGCGAGCCCAGAACTTTCCAGTAACGAATGGCACGCGCGTTATCAGCATAGAACAGTTTACACCCTTTGGAGTGCCCCTTCTGATAACGCGCGTGCCGTTCGTCACTGGAAAGTTCCGGGCTTGCAGCGATAAAGAAAGGAAACGCATCAAGGCAGATGACGATTATTCTTGTGTGGCAGAAGGGGCAAGCCAAAGGGTGTAAACTGTTCTTAGAGTGTAGAACTGTTTACACCCCTTGTAGTGCCCCTTCTGATAACGCACGTGCCGTTCGTCACTGGAAAATTCCGGGCTCGCAGCGTTAAACAAAGGAAACACATCAAGGCAGATAACGATTATTGTTGTGTGGCAGAAGGGGCAAGCCAAAGGGTGTAACTTTGCCTAAGAGTGTACATGCAATGCGAAGCACGTAGCGCTCCCCGCGCACGTTTCCCGGTAAAGATTACTGTTGCGCAAGCCGCTGCGGCGACTGCAGCTTGACTGTAGCATATGAAGCAGGGAGTGACATAACTACACTTTCGTACGTAAAAGAAGAACCCGCCTAGCAAATGATTTGTGCTGTGACAGTGCTACTGCAAGGCCACGTATAGTGAGGGCTCTTGAAGAGCAGCGTACGTACGAGGTGCGACGAATTTCGCTACCCTCTAGCTAGTACACTCTTTGCAGGTGCACGAAGTAGCGGCGCAAGCAAAGTCGCAGGCCGTTTAGGCTAATAATTAGGTAAAGTACACGTGAATGTTGCCGCGTAAATAATTTCAACCTATGTCGCAATGGGTACACGTGCTACTTGTAGTTTACAGCTTCGCTGTCCAACCACCTTCGCAGCGTGGATTGGAGACCATATTTTCGCGTAATGGGGCATATAATGCTTTCGCATTAGAGAAGTGGTTCGATGTGAAAAGGAAAGGTTGGCGCTATCTTCTGCAGCATTTGAGGGAGTACGGCTCAGCAATGAGGCATCAGTGCTGGCATGCGTCCATTGTGCATTCATCCAGCGTCTCTATGATGTCTCCTCGGTTCCGCCAAGTTCCGCTTTCCGCTTTCAAGGTGCCCTTACTTGAGGCAGTAGGCAGTAACAGCTGAGTGCTTCGTTGATTACGTGTCGAAACTTGTCATTTTCGCACCGGTACAATGTCCCGCTTTTCGTGTGTTGAAGCTGCTCCACCCGTCGAAATATTTGCTCTAATGCGAGCATACCGGGCTGATGCATTTACCCAAAAAGTGGATCTTGGTGTGGGAGGTAGGCTTCTCTGCATAGTATCCTTTCCCCGGCAACCTGTGGCAATGCGTCTTTTCGTGTTTGCACCTAAAGTTAAAGCTATTTAATCTGGAAAATTTCGTCTAAGAAATGATTTGGTTATTTGGTAGAGCATTACATCACTACCATTATGTTACCACCGATGGCATGAAACATTTTATTGGCTCATTGGGCTGCACGCAATGTTTGTTGGTCCGACTGCTGTGGCTAGCGTTAGTGCCATAAGAGCATTTCTTAAACTTCTTCCTCGCTTTAATAATTATTTGGGAGTATGATATGGCTCGAGGACGCACGCTGCACATAGCTCTTGTGCGTCCTCGCGGACGCCAGTAAATTCCGCAAATGTTTCCAACTACGCCATTAACAGGATATCGAGTATGATTTCAGCTGCGAACAACGAACAGAGATAGAGTTGATGAGAGGCTATTCAGTAATGAATACTTATTTTGCAGTCGTGTCGTGCGTTGACTTCGCTTGGTTGCGTTGTGCCTTGTAGACCGTGCACGTTGTTTGGTGGAGGTAACTTAGAGGTGGTATTATTTTTTAGCGAAGTGCTACGTGTGTACCGGCCGTAGGGTTCTCGTATTAAGCTAGGAGCACCGGACGTTTGCTTGTTTGTCCTTAACCTTTATTTATTTATTTTTATATGCAGAAGTACACCGCCGCTCGCTCAATAGTATAGCTATTATTATTATATTGTTGTTCAACACCCGCCACGGTGTTGCGCTGCTAAGCACGAGGTCGCGGGATCAAATCCCGGCCGCCGCGGCCGCATTTCAATGAGGGCGAAATGCAAAAACGCCCGTGTCCCGAGCATTGGAGGCAAGTTGAATATCCCCTGGTGGTCAGAATTAATCCGCATCCCACTACGGCGCGCCTCATAACGAAATCGTGGTTTTGTCACGTAAGAACCCCAGAATTCATTCATTCATTGTTCAACAAGTTTGCATTCTTCCGTGTTACACTTACGTTCGTAATTCAGTCTAAATTTAAATAAACCTGAAAGATGCACCAAGAAGCTTGCCGTTCTTGTTTCCTACTTTATTTTTTTTAAATTATTTTTAGTATGTTGTTTTGTCAGAATCGTGTTCATTATAAATGACGTGTTTTAACATTTCACCTCTTATCTGCTGCATTAAATCATAAGATGAAAGACTGAATGGTGCACATATTTTCAGCATCGAATTATCTCTCCTAGGGATATGACCTTGTGCATGCATAAATTATCTCTGCTTAGGAAAAGTGGCTGAAAGAGAGCTTGCAATACATGTTCATAAGTGATAGAGGTAAAGAGTTAATTTGAACTAAAATGTAATTGGAGGTGCATGAATGAATTAAAAGATGTTCAGGTGTTCACTGTCTTGCACAGGATTTCTTCTGCACTTGTTTGCTAATAAATGGAGTCATATCAAGTCACACAACTTTGTCCTTATTTTGTGTCACATATGCTGTAATGCAGTCCAATGTGCAAGTTTAGCCAAGGTGTTACTCACGCCATTTGGTCTGTTTTTGCATTTTCGGCTGTGTCTGGTGCAACGTCGCCTTTGTTTGAAGTTCACCTTTGTGTTCAAAAATTAACAATTTTATTTGGTGGTTCGACAGATATGTAGGCATATTTCTATAACTTTTTTTTTTCTCCTGCTTGTTGCAATGTCTTCGTGGTTATCCTGTGGACAGAACGCACTCTAGAAAAATGCCTAGTTAGAATGCGTGCAAGACACTAACTATATAACCCCTGTGGAAGCATTTTTACCTAACTACCCTCTTCTGTTATGAAAGATAATTATAATCACAGGCTAATGAATTTCACTGCATAACAATGACCTCTCCTTAAGCACTTTGTTTACCTTTGAGCTGCACCAACTGTGTTCTGATTATGCCCACAAGCTACCTAGTTACATTACTACATAGGATAGAACGTTGTCAGATTCTGTTTCTAATGGCAGTTTGTTTAGAATTAGATC
Organism: Dermacentor variabilis; assembly: GCF_050947875.1. Classification (NCBI taxonomy): domain Eukaryota; kingdom Metazoa; phylum Arthropoda; class Arachnida; order Ixodida; family Ixodidae; genus Dermacentor; species Dermacentor variabilis. The sequence continues at coordinate 46,054,386 of NW_027460280.1, read as the reverse complement.
CATGGGTTTTAGCCTTCTGTATGATAGATCTGTCAGCAACATTGGTGAAGTGCTTGTAGCTGTATGATGAGGCGGCTCAAGTTCATTGTGAGCTGCGCATGATAGGTAGTGGCTAAGTACTACACCAGGTTGGCCAAGCTCTGTTCTTATTGGAACAGAGTGTCTTTTTTGTCATTCACTGATCCTTTGTTGTTTGAGTCTATCAAACTTTCCAACAAAAGGTCCCTGGACAACCATCACAATAATACTATCTTGGACTCTTCTGAGTGCATGTGAACAGATGCTCAAAGGCACTGGGAAGAGTAGAAGTATGTTTACCTCACACCCGCACACAACAACAACAATCTAGACAGCGTGCGTTTTCACAAGTGATGGAAAGGTCGATGGCCTCTTTGTGTGCTCTGCAGAAAGTCAATAATAGAATCAAGTGCCATTCCAGGCTATGCTTGTTTGTTTGACAACACTTGCCATAGTTAGTGGTCTCTCATTTACTAAAATAAATGCTTCTTAGCTTTGATACTGAAGTGTACATTCCACATGATAAGCTATAGAAGCGCTGAAAAATAGTATTAGGTTTTAATTTCATGTGAATGCAATAATTGCAATAAAAGTACTAAACATCAGGTGCCCGCTGCAAATATGGTCTTAGCATTTCTGAGCATGGAAGACTTCTTAGTGTAATGGTGCTTATGTTTATGAATGATTATGAGGCTTGAACATTTGTCTGTTCGGTCTGATTACATCGTGCCTTTTTATACTTTTCTTCAAGCTTACAGGACTGAGGAAGCCAAGCCATGGGTTCTGCCAGTAGTACGTAAAGTTGAAAAAGAAATGGCTGAGGACTCTTCACTTAACCATGAGTACCTTGGTCAACTTGGCTTAGATGACTTCAGCAAGGCAGCTGTTAGCATGCTGCTGGGCAGTGAAAATCAAGCCATCAAAGACGGCCGAGTAATTGCCACTTAATCACTTGTGTTATGTCTTTTTTTTTAGTGTTGCATTGCTACCCACCTAAACAATATTCACAAAACTAAAAACAAAAAAAAAATCGGTTATAATTTGTTACATCTGTATCAGGATTGAACTCATAACTTCTATCTGATAGCGTTTGTATTTGTGTAAGTGTCGTATTTCAGCTGTTTGTCCATTTGTGTTATCCATTTCCCTCTTCTTCTGTCCGTGTCTGCACACCTAACTTTTTTCTAACGTAAATGTAGTACTTTCCTGGAAGTGTGTAACATGAAAAACTTGATTTTTTTAAGGCAATGGAGTTGTCTGACCATGTGCATGAACCTATGCTACAGTGTTTGAGAAGTCACATCACTGTAATTAATATTAAAACTTACTAGGTGCAACAATGAAACATTTAGGTGCAACAATGAAATGATATGTGTGTTGTGATGACAAGGAAAAAAAAGTTTTTTTTGCTTGGCTCTGTCAAAATTGGAGTTTGACGAATACATCGTGTTTACAGTGGAGTGAAGAGCATGAGAAACAATTGTTCAGGGGGAAAAAAAAAAATATATATATATATATAGAGAGAGAGAGAGACTATTTTTGCTTGTACAAATGTTTATAAGTATTCATTTTTCCCCAATACAATCACAGATTGGAATGCACTGCCGCATGATTCTCTCCTCCTTGCCCCTGATGAGTGATTTGGACCGTCAGAATGAATTGTCTGTGATTGCTATGTTATCGTTGTGCATTGCTTCTCTTATTTTATGGCTTTTTCTTATGCGTAAAAAATTTCGTTCAGTTTTATATAATCATGCATCGTCCATTTTTAGTGTCCTTTTGTCAATACGTATGTATATTTTTTTTTTCAGGTCAAATATTTTTGTTCTATTTGTATTCTGGCTCTGCTGCTTGGACCGTATTTGGTGCGCAGCATGTGATAAATAAAAAATAAAAAAATATATATATAGTTGTGGCATGTACATAATATGCCATAATAGAAAGGGACACAAGCAATGCAATTAGAGCTGGAGATATTACGACACAATAAATGTATAGCAGGTAACACTGAGTGAGGTTGCAACTTGCACATTTGCAGGAACTGCTGCCTTTGATGTTTACAGAGTGTGTCCTCTCAGCTGTTCGCACTAAACCAGATGCTTGACATGCTTAATTGCAGAGCCCACTCAGTTGTCTGTTGGGATGACTTGCTCAGACCGGTACTGAGTGCTTAGTGGAATTTGATTATTCTACTTTATCTTACATCTGATTTCTCTAGAAAGTAGCTTTTCAAAGATCAGGATTTCAGTGTTGTCTGGTAGGAACTAAATCATGATATCCAATATATTTTTGCTTATAACAAACTGAAATGTCAAGTGGATAACAGTGTTCAGACTTTCTGCTGTATGTGCATTTATTATTTTTAGGCAGTCGGCGTCCAGTGCCTCAGTGGAACTGGCTCATTGCGGGTTGGTGCAGATATGCTGTGTAAGCACGCGAAATTTACAACAGTCTACATGTCAACCCCTACCTGGCGTGAGTATTTTGTTCTTTACTCATACAGTGGCAAGGCATGACTGGGGTGGGGGAGAAGTATGTATAGTCCACACACCTGTGGTAGTGAATTGGAAGTTTCAGTGGTCCTAACAAAGACTGTTAGGGTTATGGCTTGGGCTAGTTGGTTCATGGTTCAAAAGTAGGGGGACAGCCCTAAATTGACGGAACACAATATGAAGAAAGGACGAACATGGCGCTGACTTACAACTGACTTTATTTTTTGACATGTGGGCATATATATATACCTTGACAGTCAAAAATATATGAAGGAAAATGAGACTAACATAACATGATACACTTATCCCTATCTTTCGTCACCATACATCGTCGACTTGCGTCACAAGCATGTGCTGTATTGTCAGTGAAAAAATCTACTTCTATTTGGGAAAGGGTTGGACAAGGTATACTAAAACAATCTTTTTTAGGCGGGCTATTTTTATGGGTTTCAATTATTTCTCTAGTTCTTTTTTCTTGTTTTTTGTTATAACGTTTGTTCCTGAGAAGATTGGAGTGCAACTACAATCCCTGCAGTGGCCGCTAATCACTTTGTTTATGTTGTAGTTATGCTCTTTTAATCTCTCATTTATGGATCTACTTGATCGTCTGACCTACATATTCCTTACCACAGGACAGCAGAGCTGAATAGACAACACTGTCAATACAGTTTTTTTACAAAGTCGTTTTCATGCCCTACAGAGCAAGTCTGCGACTTCTTAGCTATTTTGTTTACATTCAAACACATTGCAGAAAATTTTTTAGGAGCAAAAAATATGACATTTACGTTGATGCATTTTCCTATCTTTTTCAACTTATGCGCTAACTCATGCATGTAGAGCATCAAAGTTACTTTTTCTTCTCTGTAGTATTCTAATACTGCTTGGCTGTCCTGTGGTTTCCTCTTTAACTTTTTTAAAACCAATTCCGCTACGGATATTAGAAGCCGCTTTGGGTACCCTGTGATTTGAAGAAGGTGTATCTGCTTGCTAAAGCTATGTGTCATCGAGTGAAAACATGATCTGTTTAAGGTATTCATGAAATAAGTTGTTGCTATAGGCCTTTTTACAAGTTTTGAATGAGCCGACTCGAATGGAAGGAGCGGCTTGCTGGCGTGTGGCTCGTACATCCAGCAAGTACGAGTTTTAAAAAACTTAAGCTTCAGATCTAAAACTTAGCACCTAAAAACAGACAACCACATCACGCTTGTCTGTTTTCAACGCTGAAATACTGTGCAAGACTCTTTAATGATGGTACACTTCTGTGGTATTCTGGAACGTTTATAACTTGATGAGCATTCCAGATGGCAAATGCATATTCAAGTTTTGAACAAATAAGGAACTAGTGTGTAATTTGTTTAACATGGGGAGAGGAGCTTTATAACTGATGCCTTAAAAATTTAATAAGATTTTGTTAGCAGATAGGATAATTCTAGGTGCATGCACCAAATAGTCAAGGTTGTGAGATAGCACCTTCCAGAAGTGCTTGGATTTAAAGTACCTAGATGGGAAGCATAAACTGGTCAGCAGTGAAGATAAGCAAGAGAGCAAGAGACATTTAGAGTATTCATGGAAAAAAAGCAGGGAAGAGACTGATACAACCAGATCCTTTACAGCCATAGGAAGCTGTGCAAGGTATAGATAGTGAATTTTTGAGCAAGAGAAAGAAGCTTAAGTAGATGTATACAAAAATGCTAGCATGAAATGCATGTATAGCATACCTGATTAAATCAAGCAGGCTAGGTGACTATTTGTCACTGTCTGTTTCAAAAGGGATGCCAATAAATTGGCAGCAGTGGCAGCTTTTTGGGTACTTGAAAGGGGTAGCTGGTTTGATAGTCAGGGGCCAAAGAGCAGATTAGGATAATAATAAATGAAGATGGACTTGACTTTACATTTCATAGAATTAGGGACATTAGCCGGCGATCATACCAGGTTAGAATGTTTTATGTTCTACAGAGAAATCTGGTCATTAATGTTATACCCGTGCTATATGGGCACAAAAAAAAACATTAAATGCTTAATGCCTCAAAGTTCAATGCCATTCCCGTGGTGCCTCACATATGATACTTAATACCATAAATCCAGAACAAGATAGAGGTTCACAGGAAGATGGAGGCTTGAAATGATTAACAGTGATAAAATAAGGAGTGTCACTGAAGCCAATGCTTCGACAAGTCCCTTCATCAAAGCGTTTGCTGCAGTGGCATTCCTTGTTCTGCGAGCATTAATCACTTAACCCTTTCAGTGTCGCTGACATACTGTATATTTCCGCACTTCTGTCCCGCCATGTCACTGATGTACCTGTACATTCTCCACTCGGATGTGCATAGTAACAAGAAGTTGGCGAGTTCCTAGGTGGTTCCACCATCTGTTTTATATTTCTACAAGCAAATTTTCTCCTCTCCCTGGGTTTGCTCAATGTGTGTTTTTTTAGTAGCTGCGGAATGCATTCCTGTGCGAGTGTGGCAGTGCTGTGCGAAGCGGAAGTCTGCAGTTAGGAGGGGTGGCTCCTGGTCCTTGTGCACCACTGCGGTGGCAATTCTCCATTCGAATATTAGCGCTGGCTTGGAAGGCCCCCACTCTTGCGTGTTTCTGACATCTGTTGTATATTTATATCAAGTTCATTTTTTTTTTCTTTTTATCTCGTCTCCCGCTAACTTCATATGGTGCACCTCCTTTCTATCACTGGTGTGCTTTCTCCAGGATGGCTTTGCCCTCTGTCGTATCTTTCATCTGTTGCTTTCTGTTCTGTCTGTTGCTCTCTTTGCTTTGTCTGGTCGAGTTCAAATAAATGGAAGTGCTCCTTCTTTGAGCCTAGCCATGTGATCGCTTTTGAGATGGCTGCTCGCATGGCACCTTAAACTGGTAATTGTAGCAGTGGCTCTTCTGACTACGAATACGTGCCAAACTCTGTCTCAGATGACAGCTTCTTTTCTGAGAAAGAGGCAACTTTTACCAAGTTGGATTCTGAGCCTGACACCGTGAGAAAGACCTGAGAACGATGGTGTTTTTGAGTGTGCAGTGCTTTTTATTCCTTTTGTCAGATAGGACTGCGAGGACCATACCAAGAGAGCATTTGCCATTATTCATGTCATTTCTTTCCTTCTGAATAACCAAAATTAAACTGTTGTGTTCACTTTACAATATCCAAGAAAAAAATTCAATGCTGGGGGTGCATTACCTCCAAAAAAAAACCGACACTGAAAGGGTTAATGGCATTAAAATTCATCCATTGCATGTGCTATATTGGCAAATCCTCGTGCTTGCAGACATTAGGCCTCTCTCAGGGGTACATCACACCGCACTGGCGATGTCACAGTGTCACATCACCGGCGCACATGCTGTGACCCTGGTTGGCAAAACACAGCCGCCACCAGCTTTCTGCATGGTGCAGTCGCGCAGTGCTTGGTGCAGGTGGGCACCATGTGGACGCGTCTTTTTCTTTCTTTTTTTTTTTTACATGAATCTCCACAATTCTCTTGCCAGCCAGATTAGCAATATTGTGTGCCAGAGAACATCGGCATGTCGTAAACTGTGTGATGAAAATCTGGCGACGCTGGCCTTTTTTACTTGCGAACATGGATCACTTGGTCATTTGTGATGGATTATACAATGAAGAATATCGACTTTTCCATGGAAATGTGCCACATTTGTTGTGGTAAAGTGTGCAGCGAAAAAACAGCGGCAATATCAGATCATCTTTGCGTAGGGAAACATCCCACATTATGTGTGTGTGGTGGTGTGCTACGTGGTTAGCAATACATCTCACTTCCGAGACTGTGGATGCGTGTTGTGTGTAATAAGGCCAGTTGTAGTGATCAGGCACCGATAGAACTTCAGGACCCGTAATTCTTGAACGGGTGAGAATGAGATGCAATGATTAGTGAGCACATGTATCTTGGTGCCATGTGCGCTGTGTGCAGAAAAAAAGAAGAAAAAGAAACTTTCGTTTGAACATAATCACTCAACTGAAAGGTATGACTATAAACAAGCTCCTAGTTTGTTTTGACCACTGCTGAAGCTGTGTGTATGCATTTCACCACAGGGAATGCTCAAAAGGCAAACCAGTGAAATTATGTTTTAACGCGGACCTCGTCACCTTTATGGCATGGACTTCATGCTGTGATGATGCACATAAACATGCCAAAGTTGGGTCTTAGAAAGTTGACAGCAGCAAAGGGAGCCAGCAGACACAGCGAAGTTACCGTGCAACGGATTATGTACTCATATGTGCTCTTTTGCTTTGTACATTCACATGACCATGAGTACCATATTTACCGGTGTATAAGTTGAATTTTTTTTTTTCGGAATTTTTCGTCTGTGCGTTTTATAGAATGGTGCGACTTATACAGTTAAACTTCTATGTAAGAAGCTTCAGTATAACGAAATTCTCGATATAACGAAGTATTCAACTTATTATAACCTCTTGTTCATAGAACACCATGTATTTAGAACCTCAATTTAACGATGTGTGTTTGTATGCTATTTCAATATAACAAAATTTCTCTTCCGCTGCAAAGGAATGCCGAGATAATAGAGAGTTTTAAAATAGGGGCCCCAAGCGTTTGGGGCCCCAAAGAAATAGCGTTGAAGCCACTGTGCATGTGCGAGACGCAAACTGCATTGGGGTTTTGCGTCGGGCACGCAGTTTCACTGATTTAGAGGGAGCCCCAAATGCCGCCCCACAAGATTTACGTAAACAAACATGGCGACACCTATCAAAGCAACGGCTCTAACCTAGCACCAAACTGGGCTTGATTCGTGGTAACGCGTGAAGTTTGCAAGCTAGGAGAAGCTCTCAATTAGCGTGTGTTATGGAGATTGATTCATTAGATGCCGCTGATTCCTAATTCGATTGTAGATTTCGTGGCTCGTTGTCCTAACACAGCTTAGCTTGGCTGGTGAAGGCATGTAAAGTTGGTTACTCAAAACTAAGGGCAACTAATTGTTTCCTGCTAATAGAACAATCTCTAAATTGTAGTTAAATGCTAAAACACAAAAGTCAAAATTACTATTCTTATAATATGGTATATTTATTTAATTATTTCTAATAGCTTTTCTTGGTAGTGGCGCTGTCAGTGCAAGGCGCTATCTGCAAACGCAAAGCCCTATTCTAAACCTCTTCACTCCTGCGTGCCCCAACGCTAACACCCGCAAGGCTCTTTGGGGCCCCTAACTATTGGGGCCTCTATTCTAAAACTCTAATATATGGGAACTTCCGTGGGTGCAGATGGTCAATTACAAGCTGCTGCTTGCAAATGCACTTCTCAAAACGCGCGCGGTGCGAAGAGAACGAACGCCGAAGTGGAGCCGCATTATGTTCCAAATAGAGTCCATGTGCGATAAGATCCTATCGCGCACAGCGGACTTTGTGCATTAGGCGCGAGTGAAAGTGTGCGAGGGTGAGGCAAGAAAGTTGGTGGCTTCACGAGTGCCGACTTCCCTCGTGAGCAAAAGGAAACGGGGAGGGGAGCAAACTCGCGTGATCACGCGCGCGCGAGGGGCGGGAGAGGGGGCTGGGTGGTGGGGGCTAAGTTGGCACGCGTCTCGGTCGTGGCTGCGCATGGCTGTAAGCGCGGCCGAGCGCATACGCATCCGCGCACATTGAGAGGTAATCTGCCGCGTGGTCAAAGAATGGGCGTGCCGAGACGGCATGGAATCGTGTTGGAGGTTGCGTAATATCGAGTTTCGGCAACCCGTTGGAGCTAGAGGCAGACGAAGCATTCGCTCCCCGCTGCTGGCACTTTTTATGATAGCGTCGTCTCAGTGCGGGCGACGCTGTCAGCCGCAGGGGCGGAGTACACGCGAATGAGTGGCTGACTTCGCTTAATTCGTCCCGCCAATATGAAGATATCGTCGACGTGGCATGAAACCGTATCATTCGTCGCCGACCCCCGCATTCGTCAAAATGACTTGTTTTCTCATTCAAATTTGCTTTTTTCGTTTGTCCGATAATTCAGAAAATTCTGCGGCCCCCTTCTTTGTAAGAAAAATCTATTGGCGACTGTACTTTTATTTGCGTAAAAAGTTGAATATGATCAATACAACGAAATGTCGATATAACGAAGCAAATTGCCGATTTTACCGACTTCGTTATAACGAGGGCGAACTGTATTATTGAATAACTTCAAAAGTGATTGCCTGGGAATACAGCCCAAGTTATTAGAGAGTTTTAGAATAGGGGCCCCAATATTTTGGGGCCCCAAAGAGCTTTGCGGGCGTTAGCGTTGGGGCACGCAGGAGTGAAGAGTTTTAGAATAGGGCTTTACGTTTGCGGATAGCGTCTTGCGCTGACAGCGCCACTACGGCGTCAAAGAAAAGCTATTAGAAATAATTAAATAAAATATACCATTTTATGATATGAATAGTAAATTTGACTTGCGTGTATTTGCGTTAATTACAATTTAGAGGTTATTCTTCAAGCAGCAAACAATTAGTTGTGCTTAGTTTTGAGCAACAAAACCAACTTTATGTGCCTTCACCGGCCAAGCTTAGCCATGTTAAGCCTACGAGCCATAAAATCCACACTCGAATTCGGAATCAGCGGCATCTAAAATCTTCATAACACACGTTAGTTGAGAGAAAGCGATAACTGCAGTCACTTCTCCTAGCTTGCGAACTTCAGGCATTACCGCGAATCGAACCCGGTTTGGTGCTAGGTTAGAGCCGTCGCTTCGATGGGTGCCGCCATGTTTGTTGACGCAAAGCTTTTGGGAACGCTATTTGAGCTCCCGCTAAATCGGTGAAATAGCGTTCCCAACGCAAAACCCAAACACAGTTTGCATCTCGTGCATGCGCAGTGGTTTCGACGCTATTTCTTTAGGTCCCCAAAACGTTTGGGGCCCCTATTCTAAAACTCTCTATTATGGTAGCAGCTATGGCTGCATAGGAAAGACGCATTTTTGAAATAATTATACATGAAGTGGTGTCTATTAATGTTTTTAGGGACATTTCTTGAACTTTTGCCTGCTAAATAATATGTCTAATAATATTACGGTTGCCAAACTTACTGTAGCCGTCACTATCATGACATTTAATTTCAGTAAAAATGCATATGTAGCAGCAGTTTTACATACAGGGTGTCTCGGCTAACTTTAGCTAGAGTTTAAAAATGTGCAAATGCCACGTAGCTGGACAGAACAAAGGTAATGTTGTTTGCCGTCGCTTGGAGATACCCAAACTATTTCTTTCATTCCACCTAATTAGATGATTAATGTGAGTTAATTAACCAACTTCTCAAATATTATAATTAGATGAAAAGTGTCCTTGAAGAAATGGTAGAGTGACATGAAAAACCCCCAATACAGCTTTCTGTTGCTCAATACGTGCTACACAAGTGTTTTTCCGAGCGTGAAAGAAGCAAATGTACGCATAATTGCTGCACGGATGGCCGCTCAAGGCACTAGTAGAAACTGTGAAAAAAAAAAAAAAGAAAACCCCACACCAATTTAATCACAAAACTTGATAACATACCCCGCAGCAAAACTCGAAAACATTACTTGCAGCGCAAAACTCGGACTGCTCAGCGGTGTTCAATTGAACATTAATGCTTTCGCATTCACTACTCATAAGAAGTGCTTATTAGGTGCCCTCCGATTTCTATTCATCTCTTGGGTGATGCGGTCAAGCAACATATACAGCAAAGCTGTTAGCCTCTCAGTGGTTGGCATTTTTCGTGTCCGTGTCCATTATCGAAAATGTGGGCCGATCCTCGTGGCAGTGCAGGGCAGGAGCAGTGGCTCATACCCCTTTAAGGCAGAGGCTTCAAGCACTCAGCAAAGTGAAGTAAACTATGCATACATTCTTTGGAATCATGCATACAACATACAGAACAGCATACGTTTCAATAAAGAACAAGCGCAAATCAAGCGTCCGAACCCCATAAATGATAAGTCTCGCTTGATAACAATGCAAAGCATGTAGCACTCCCTACATACATTTGTCGGTAAAGATTACTGTTGCGCAAGCTGCCACAGTGACGTCAGCTTGCAATGTGGGGAGTGACAACCCTAGCCTTTCGTATATAAAAGAACCAGCCTAGTGACTGATTTCACTGTTGCAGCACTGCTATGGGTGGCAGCTTGCTGTCAAAATGACCATTGCTTCCATCACTACCACTGCTCTAAAGCAATAAAGCATTGCATACCCCCCTCAGCAGTTGTAGTGGTGGTTTTCAACAGCTTCACTGGACACCCACTTTTGCAGGGCCGGGATGGCGAGTCAGTTTTTTTGGAAGGAGCTGGGCATGGCGGGCAAGTGCATACAGGGCCTTCAAACAGCTATGTTGTGAACATTTTTTGACAGTAAACATTCACGGAAATTTTGAAAGCTATTATAAATTTTACGTTGAATGTTAGTCATGATACTTGCTCAATTTAGTTAATTTTTCTCATTAAAACAACACAGATTGCATTGAAAATGTTATAACCACCACTTCGCCATAAATGGCTTTTCTATATAGGGTCTAAACAGTGTCTTCAGTTTCCTTTAGTATCTCTGTTTTCTGTAGTATTTTTGTGCCATTTAGTTTTTATTTTTATGTAGCAGCCATGAGATGTAGCCCTTAGTGATACTGCACGTTGGGTTGTAGTGCTGCCTGACCATATGATGACTCAAATGTTATTTAAACAGTGGAGGAGTGTTTGATGCGTGATTGCTGCTGTGCTTAGTCAGGCTTATGCTTTTGCAATGCAGTAAAAATTGTTTTTTTTTTTCTTCAGCTAATCATGCTCTAGTATTCAAGTATGCTGGCTTTCAAAACATCAAGTATTACCACTATTGGGATGCCAAAAATCGTTGCCTTGATTTTAATGCCATGATTGAAGATCTGCAGGTACAGTTACCATGTTCGTTTCTTAATTGTTTAAAAACAAGTGTTTTATGTGCTTGGCTTCAGTGAAAACTAAGATCACGTATCTGCAGCAGTAACAGGATTTTATGTCATAAAAATTATTTGGAAGTGGCTAGCATTGAAGCAGGGAGGGTGGTGATTCTGTGATGCCAAAATTGAAGGATTTCCTACTAATTTTAGCTGCCTTCTGTGGTGTTTACTGGGAGAATTGTTCTTTTGCAGGTAGTAGGTTTTTTGATGGTTTTGAGACAATATTTGCTTCTTAAAGGGACACTAAAGGCAAATATTAAGTCAAGCTAAAGTGGTAGATTAGTGCTTGAGAATCTCTAAGGTGTCAATATTATTGCGAACAGAGCCTTAATAATAGAGCAACTGAAGTAAATGCAGGACATTATTAGAGACTCCTCTGCGACATTCAAGTACTTGCCCAATACGAAAGCACTCCTCAGTTAAATTCTGTCATTGGTACTCAACCACTTGTTGCAAAAAACATCATAATATTGTATTATAAGATGAAACAAAATGCTACTTGACCAGTTCTATTTTATTTAAAAAAAACTAATTGAAATTACCCTTGACAATGATCTGGGTGGTCGAAAGGCTTCGGTTTCGCTCAAGTCTGCGCCGCCCACGCGTTTCAGCAGTTTCGTTATCGCGTAGTTCTAAGCTGGTTTTGTTGGCTCGCAAAACTCACACGAACTGCAAGTAGCAGGGAATTCAACTTCCATGTTATGTCGCGGCATGCCCGAACGGTCTACACTACTTGATCAAAAAGGAGCTGCAGCGGCAAATCAATCTTGGCTCGGTGCTGCCATCTGTCGGGTGCCGTTTTACTCACCGATGGCAGCAAAGGGTAGTGATGGCATATGCAACGTCACCACTGCCCTGGCTGGGTGGCGGGAGATTTGAATTTCGAAAAAGGTATTTGGACCCTTCAGATGAAATTTTCTTTCTAAACTAAGTCCTTTCTTGGCATGAAACAAGCGTTGCAAGGTTTCTGGAATGGTATTTAAGCAGTCCACGTTGACTTAGTATTTGGCTTTATGTCCCTTTCCATGGAAATAAAAGAATTTGTGATTTTTTAATACTGATTGGTGCTTTGGATATAGTAAACACACTACTTATCCATGCCCTTTAAGGTAATTAATGAAATGTTCACTATGAATGTACCCAGAAATTATTTTCGAAGGGTTTTGTAGGGACAGCAGCAGCCATTTTGAAATATTCACTTATTTTTGTGTGTGAATCAAGCACATTGCTGTCATAGAATGGTATAAACATGTATACTTTGACATACACATATAATGACATAAATGTATGTTGTGCTAAGTAGTATGTCACCACAACGATAATGTTGGGGGTGTTGGAACCCCCTAGCCCTGCCCCTGGTTACGGCCCTGAAAATCACCATTGAAGAATGCCTTGTTTAACAATTCTTCCTTTCTTGCCTTTCTTGAACAGAAACTGCAGAATGTTCAGCAGTTTTGACTATGGGCACTTTTGCACATTGTATTTTATTTCTTTCCTCCCTCTTCCCCTCCGCCTCTTTTGTCGAATATGTGTGTAAGTGTGTGCATTGACTCTTTTCTTACTGGGCCTGAGGGAATCGATCAATTTAATTGGCAGCATTTTGACACTTTGTTAAACACTACCATTGGAAATATTTTATGAGTAATGCCATGCACCCTATGAAATGAAGACTGCACTCTAACTTTTCATCAGATTTGGCAATATTTGGTGCATTTGGGAGTTTTGGAAAATAAAACTTTGACAGGAGGTATCGTCGAAACTGGCCTCCAGTGCTTCTAGTATTTAGTCAATGAAGCAATGCCAATGTGTGTTTCAGTAATCTTTGAGCTTCAATGCATAAATAAAAAAAAATAGGTGGAACAATAGTATATTTTTACCGAAAGTTTGATAGCGCTTATCTCAGAACTGGTGCAAGTTTCAAAATTCATCCCGAGTGGATGTGCCTTGCAAGATCACTGGCTTCAATTCATATATTGTGATATGTGCAGTGAAGTACTTAGTAAAAAGTTGATTAGTGAAATCTTCTTAGTCAAGTATGCATTTTGATTTCCAATGCAAGTAATGTCTGCCTCTTCGAGTAATCCAGCTCCGTGAATAAATTTGTACTATATGTAACAGGCAGTTTTTAAAAGTTCTGTTAACATTGAAAGAAAATACTCCTAGTACAGTTGAAACTGGATTTAACAAAGCGATGACCACGCTCGAATTATTTAGTTAAATCGGGAAGTTTGGAGAATTGAGTAAAGGATTTCTCGATGCTTTGAAATCTAAAACTGTAACGTAGCAACACCTAAAAGGTACCGCGGCATTGTATTTGCTGCTAGCCCATGCCTGCCCGTGTAAAAAGTCCGCGAGTATGGCCCAACTACTACCACAGCCCCTAGCGCCATCTGGTACGTAAGAACGCTAGTGACTGCTGAGTCCGTTGTTCCGTGCATGGGCACGGCATGCAGCCTCGTCAAAATAAAGCTAGGGCCGTGACTAGGGTGCCTAGATGTTTTAATGCGATAGTGTTAAAAGAAAAACCTGTCTACATCAAAACTGGAAAGAAATCACAGCTTTTTTTACTGATATACTTCTGGAAAAGCTTTGTTAAATCGGGTTTAGTGCAGGCTAGTTTCGTTAATTCAGGTTGATGACAGCATTGAACCTTATGGGTACTTGCCGGGGAATGGAAATTCCTTCGTTAGGTCGGGTTTCGTTAGACTGAGTTTTAACTTTATATCAATTTGTGAGTGTAACTTTGGCAAAACCTCTGTAAACAATGCAACATTTTCATGTAAGCTCTGAGCTAATAGTATATCATATTTGTCTGCTTCAGAGTCTAATGCATACTACTTGCCAAATTGCGATATGTTCTTGGTGTAGAGCTTGTAGTTGTAAACATTATGTGAAGCACTTTGGGAGTAGGCGTTTGCGACAGGACGATAGAGCAGCGGGAGGTAGTACAGCCGATCGAGCACCGAAACAAGGTTTGTCTCTCTCGTTGTCGTTCTCTCTCTCATAGCCACAGCCCCACTGCTCCTTAGTTTACAGTACAGTTATCTTCCTCGCGGAAAGGAAGCCGTCCCGGCGACCTACGGGTAGGACAACACAGGCGGGTCATAGTACGGCTTTAGACACTGGACATGCACAATTTCACGTCCTCGACAACGATAATCCAAAGGTAGTTCAAGGGGTTCCACGATATAGTTGACTGGAGACGGTTGGTTGATCACGCGGTATGGGCCCTGGTACTTCCACGTGAGTTTCGGTGACAGTCCAGGGGTAGGGGCTGGAACCCAAAGCCACACTAGCGAGCCGGGAGCATAATATACAAGGGCATGGGAAGTTTCTCAATGGTGCTGCTGGCGTTGCTGGTCTTCTGCCGTAAATATATGGGATAGCTTGCGACACTCTTGTGCATGTGCAACAGCTTCAGATAAGGTAGTAGTTTCCATGGTGTCAGGGCTGTACGGAAGGATAGTATCCATTGTGGAAAAAGGTTCACATCCGTACAGGAGAAAGAAGGGCGAAAATCCCGTGGTAGTCTGCGTGGCGGTATTATAAGCGTAGGTCAGAAACGGTAGAACATGGTCCCATTTGCTTTGGTCGGATGCAACATACATGGCCAGCATGTCACCAAGAGTGCGATTAAAGCGCTCGGTCATGCCATTTGTCTGCGGATGATATGCAGTAGTGGTGCGATGAATGATGCGGCATTCTTTGAGGAGAGCCTCGATGACGTCGGAGAGGAAGACGCGGCCTCTGTCACCAATTAATTCCCTGGGAGCTCTGTGGCGAAGGATGATGTGGCGCAAGAGAAACCAGGCAACGTCACGTGCAGAAGCGCTGGACAAAGGGGAAGTTTCCGCATAGCGCATAAGATTATCAATGGCCACGATTACCCAGCGATTGCCGTCTGATGTGGTTGGCAAAGGTCCATAAATGTCGATGCCTACTCGATCAAAAGCACATGCTGGGCAAGGCAATCGCTGCAACGGGGCAGTTGAACGACGAGGGGAATCTTTGCGGCGTTGGCAAACAAGGCAGGAACGGATATAATGACGGATGAATCGATACATGCCCCGCCAGTAGTAATGAAGGCGTAGACATGCGTATGTCTTTAGTACACCTGCATGCGTGCACTGGGGGTCATCGTGGAATGCTGCACAAATATTCGAACGCAGATGCCGAGGGATGACAAGCAACCATTTGCGGCCATCCGGGAGGTAGTTACGATGGTACAAGAGCCCGTCGCAAATGGAAAAGTGAGGTGCTTGGCGACGTAATGCGCAATTGGTAGTGGGTGTCGATGGGGTGGACAAGAAACTCAGCATGGACATGATCCATGGGTCTTTCTTTTGCTCCAGAAGAATGTCCGTGGCAGCAAGGGAAGACTCGGACAATGAGGCCTTCGGGGAGCTAACCTCGTCTGTTAGTGGCAAACGAAACAAGGCATTCGCATCCGAGTGTTTTCGGCCAGAACGGTACAGCACTCGGATGTCGTACTCCTGCAGTCGAAGGGCCCATCAAGCAAGACGACCAGATGGTTCTTTAAGGACGACAGCCAGCACAGCAAGTGTTGATCAGTTATCACATCAAATGGGTGTCCATAGATATACGGATGGAATTCGGTTATGGCCCAAATTATAGCCAGGCATTCTTTTTCTGTTACCGAATAGTTGGATTCGGGTTTATTGAGTGTACGACTGGCAAAGGCGACGACGTACTCATCGAAGCCAGCCTTTCTCTGAGCGAGAACGGCACCAAGGCCGATGCCACTGGCATCCGTGTGTATTTCAGTTAGAGTGCTTGGGTCGAAATGGCATAGGATTGGTGGTGACGTCAAGAGATGACGCAGCTTTGTGAATGTGGCATCGCAATCCGGTGACCAGGTCGAAAGGTTGTGGCCACCATGAAGAAGCTGCGTTAAAGGTGCTATTATGGTGGCGAAATTGCGGATGAAACGGCGGAAGTATGCCGCTAACTCAATGAAGCTGTGCAGTTCTTTTAAGGTTGTTAGTCACGGAAACTGGGCAACAGCTTGTAGTTTCGCCGGATAAAAGAGTACACCTTCTTTCGACACGACATGGCCGAGGATGACCAGCTGCCGGGCAGCGAAGCGACAATTCTTCAAGTTAAGCTGGAGGCCAGCATCGGCGATGCACTTGAGGACGCGTTCAAGTCGAAGTAAGTGGGAAGGAAAGTCCGGTGAAAAGATGACAATGTCGTCCAGATAACAGGCATATCTGCCATTTGAGGCCGCGCAAGATGTTGTCCATCATTCTTTCAAATGTGGCAGGTGCGTTACACAGGCCAAATGGCATCACGGGGAATTCAAATAAACCGTCAGGTGTGATGAAGGCCGTTTTTGGATAGTCTAACTCTGCCACTGGCACTTGCCAGTACCCGGATCGTAAGCCTAAAGATGAGAAGAATTCGGTGCCTTGGAGGCAGTCTAGCGAGTCGTCAATACGGGGTAGTGGATAAACGTCCTTGCGGGTGATCTTATTGAGTCGCCGGTAGTCCACGCAAAAGCGATTGTGCCATCTTTCTTTTTGACCAGCACTACAGGAGAAGCCCAGGGACTGTGCGAAGGTTGTGTGACGCTGCAGTGTAGCATGTCTCCAACTTGCTCAGCGATGACGCTACACTCCGTGGCAGATACACGATATGGCCTGTGGCATAAAGGCGTATTGTTTCCGGTGTCGATGTGATGGACAACAGTGGAAGTGCGGCCTAAGCGAGAGTGTTGTAGGTCGAATGACGTGCGAAAGCCGTCAAGGAGGTCGACGATCTGGGCGTACTGACTTGGAGTGAGGTTGGGATCAATACACCGGGAAAATGCTGGGTGACACGACAGCGTGGGAGGAGAAACTTGAAGGTCCAGAGCGTCAACCGGAGGAGAAGCCGGGTCGTCAGGCACATCGTAAAGGAAGCTTGGTTCGATTTCGTCAGCATAACCAAGACACTCATCGTGGAGCAGGCTAGCAAGGGAAGGAAACAGGTTCGATAGGTAAAGTGCACTGGAACCTTGACGAATCGTAAGAAGGGCAAAAGGAAGCAAGAAGGGATGACTGCGAGCAACAAGCTTAGACGGCATGAAAAGAACTGTGGAGTCGGAAAACCCAACGCAGGAAATGGGTACAAGTGCGGCAGAGTATGGAGGAATCTCGGTGTCAGAGGTGACGAACACACGATCGGAATCGTCATGATTATCTTCAAAAACGGTGTGGCCGAACGGCGACAGCGTGAGTTCAGCACGGGCACAATCTATAACGGCATGATGAGAGGACAGAAAGTCCCATCCTAAAATCATGGCATGGGAGCAGCGAGGCAGAACAACGAACTCAACATGGTATACAGTGCCACTTATAACAACACGCACGGTACACTTCCCTAAGGGTTCAAACGGCGCAGCGCTTGCTGTATGTAATGAAATGGCAGAATATGGCGTCACGACTTGTCTAAGGTTAAGACGAAGCTGGTCCGAAATGACTGATATTGCTGCTCCCGTGTCTACAAGCGCATGAACGGCAATGTCTTCTGTATAAACTTCAAGGACGTTCGCAGGAAATAACTGAGGTCTTGAGGAGTTTGTTGAGATCGCAGTTCTTGCCTCCGGAACTGCGGTCCTTAGTTTTTGTCTCGGACAGCTTCAGGGCGACGGATAAGTGGCGACAGAGAACGCCGACGGGGAGACGGAGACCGACGGGTATTGAAGGTTCGGGAAGCAGGAGGCGAGGCTTCGAAGGGCTGAGTGGCATAAGTGGAACGGGTCAGAGAGTTGAAACCATTACCTTGTGCCCTCAGAGAAACCGAAGGATACCATCCGCGCTGGCGGCAAAGCCGTGCTACATGCCCAGGTAGGCCGCACGAATAACAGATAGGCCAGTTGTCATGGGTGCGCCACGGATTGAGAACAGAGGGCGGAGAGTGGTGGAAATATTGGCGAGGTGGGCGCACAGGCTGCTGTGGTGGCCAGTAGCTGCTTGGGGGGGGGGGTAGGCGCATATGTTGAAGCTGCTTGCGGAGGTGAGAGAAAGGCGCTGGTAAGTCTGGATTGAATACTTGCAGACGGAGGCCTTGGATTCGCGACAACGGCAGCGTACGTAAGTGGAACAGGCGTAGGAGGTGGTTGATGAGCAAGTGGTACTGCGTTAGCGACTTGCTCTTGTATCACCTGACGGAGATCGGGAGACAAGGGCGACTTGAAGACTGGACTGACTGGCAGAAGTGAGAGTTGGCGTGCCACTTCTCGTACGAATTGCTTGATTTTGTCGAAAATTGCTGAACTGCAAGGAGTAGCACTGACACCATCACTCAGAGCTGAAAGCGCGACGTCCGGAGCGAGAGCTCAGTGCGTAGAAAGCCGTTGTTTGCGCAGCTTCTCATAGCTCTGGCAAAGCATTATGAGGTCGTTGACCTTTGAGGATTCTTTTCCAAGAGCATTTGGAAGGCGTCATCTTCTATGCCTTTCAAGATGTTCTTGACCTTGTCATCTTCGGACATATCTGGGTTGATATGCCGGCAAACGGTCAACTACATCTTCAATGTAGCTCGTAAAAATTTCGCCCTTTTGTTGGGCACAACAGCGAAGCTGTTGTTCAGCCCGAAGTTTGCTCACAGTAGGGCGACCGAAGACTTCTTGAAGTGTCGTTCAGAATGCTATCCAGGTGAAAAAGTCAGCCTCACAGTTGCGGAACCAAAGATGGGCGGCCCCGGAAAGGTAGAATGGTACGTAACCAAGCTGTCTGCTTCAGTCCATTTGTTGTGGGCACTCACTCGGTTGTACGATGACAGCCAGTCCTCAACGTCATGATCGTCAGTGCCATTGACTATGGGAGGATCCCATTGGCGTGGCGCACCTAGGACAGACTACCGGAGGTGGTGCCTGGGGTGGATCGGTAGGACTAGTTTCTTCAGGCATGGGAGAAGTGACAGGGATCGTCCGGCTTCGGATTTCCAGGTTTGCAAAAGGTCCAGCACCTTCCACCAAATGTCATGAAGCACTTTGGGAGTAGGCGTTCGCGACAGGACGATAGAGCAGCGAGAGGTAGTACAGCCGATCGAGCACCGAAACAAGGTTTGTCTCTCTCGTCGTCGTTCTCTCTCTCATAGCCACAGCGCCACTGCTCCTTAGTTTACAGTACGTATGCTAGAATTTGTTTTATTTATCAATTTTGGACAATTTTCATTCAGAAATCTTGAGGCCCTAAATAAAAATTTTTCTTGCTATAAAAACTTAAAATATGCTTTCACTATCAAACGCATCATATTTCATTTGAATCGGTCAAGCGCTTGTCTGATGAGAGCATTTCTTTTTAATGCTCTTATTGAATGCTGTATCCAATGTCTTTGACTAGGGAAAGCTGGCCCCAATCTTCTTAAGTGAATGGTTTTGTTTAATTAACAGTGTAAGTGAATCTGTGGTGAATCTGTGAATTTAATGATGCTGAAATTGGTGCTGTGAACTTAGTCTTTCATCTTGCAATGTTTTCAGCGATATTTTTCAATTAGTAAGCCATAAATTAGCTGGCACATAAGTGACTTGCCTCTATGTCTGTTCCACACTTGGCATGTAGCTGGAAAAGCACCAATCAAACAATTTTTATTGATATTTGTAAACCTCTTATTATATCTATTGACATTATGCACATGCAACATAATGTGCTTTTGTTGTGTAGAAGTATTTAATTGAGGTTTTGTTTTCAATTTACTGTAGTATGTGTTGCACAAATAGTTACAATTTCTGTGATATGTGCTAAATTTGTTACATTTAAGAATACTTGAATTCGAGCATTCCTTTGATTATTCTGACGAACTGTGGCAGATTTTGTGCATACTTGAAATGATGCAGTTTTTTTTCAGTCTAGTTTTGCTATAATGTCCTGCTAAAATAATCTTAAAACATTTAATAATGTTTTTGTGTTACAGTTCTGTTCATAGTTGTAGTCGTAAGTAAATGCTGCTGAAATTTCTTTTCAGACCATTTGGCATGCATGTATTCAAGTATTTTGTTTATGCATGCTGTTCTGTTATCAGTCATTTAAGCATGGGTTTATGATAGAATGTCTGAATAAGTGAGATGAGTTGAAGATACTGAAGTTGATTCAGCTAGAATGGTGCAGCTACAGTGCATAAATGTCCTTTGCTCTAAATTTCCGATGCCAGCAGAGAGGACTGAAGAGGCAGGCATGGGGTAACGAGAGCCACATTTGTCTGCACATCAAGATGAGCACTGACACATGATTGTCATCATAGTCGCTGTTTGTCACTACCTGCCGTCGTAGTGTAGTGGCTTGATCTCGTGCTGCTGTGCCTGAGGGCATGGGATCAAATCCAGGCCGCTGCAGCTACGTCTCAATGGGAGCAAAATTCAATACTAACACCCTTGTGCTGTGCATTGGGTGCATGTGAAAGAACCCAGGCGGTTAAAATTATTCCGGAGTCCCCCACAACGGTGTGCCTCATAATCATGTTAACAAACACTGAAACCAAGGACAACACAGGGGAAATTGCTTGTGCTTAATAAATGAAATAAAGAAACGATAAATTAATGGAAATGAAAGTGGATGAAAAAACAACTTGCCGAAGGAGGGGAACGATCCCATAACCTTCGCGTGGATGGGGAAACGGCGCCGCGGTAGCTTAATTGGTAGAGCATTGCCTGCGAAATTCGAAGGTTGTGGAATCATTCCCCACCTGTGGCAAGTTGTTTTTTGATCCACTTTTATTTCCATTAATTTATTGTTCCTTTTTTTAATTTATTAAGCACAAGTAATTTCCCCTATGTTGTCCTTGGTGTCGTTGTTTGTTGGCTTGTTATGATATGACTAATAAAAATTGGGCCCCTCTGTTAACCCCCTTGCTTCTCCTTCATAATCATGTTGTGGGTTTAGCATGCAAAAACTGCAGAATTTTTTCTCTTGATCACCAGCCATATATTCAGTGAAATTTACGTATGTAGATATCGAAATGTTGAAGGGTCTATAGCGGCACAGAGGCACATTACTTCTGTTGCTTGAGAGTGGCCTTCTTTTTTGTTTTTTTAAATCTGTTTGTAGAATTTAGTGCCCTTTCTTTTTCTTATTGGTATGTGCAGAATGCACCAGAAGACTCTGTTGTTGTGCTGCATGCCTGTGCGCACAACCCAACTGGCATCGATCCCACCCAGGATCAGTGGATGAAGATTGCCGATGTCATGAAGGTTTGGCACTTCCTTTACTAACTCCTGCATCGTATGACCTGGTGCAGTCAAGTGTAACACACTTTCAATATATATAAGTAACAGTTACTGTTGAAGTATAACTGTTGCTGTAAGACGGTGGAGCATACCATGGTGTTCACACCACTTTTGTGGCAACTTGCAAATGTTAGTACAATGTCCTAAAGTTTGATGAGACCTGTCGTGGTTGGTTAGTGGCTATGATGTCGGGCTTCTAAGCATGAGGTTGCGGGATCGAATCCCAGCCATGGCGGCCATATTTCGATGAGGGTGAAATGCGAAAACACCCGTCTACTTAGATTTAAGTGCATGTTAAAGAACCCCTGGTGGTCCAAATTTCCACAGTCCCCCATTACAGCGTGCCTCACAATCAGAAGGTTGTTTTGGCACATAACCCCCCCCCCCCCCTCCCGCTTCTTTTTTAAGTTTGATGAGAGCAAAAAGCTTTACCATTATTATTTGTAGCTTGCAGGCATATTGCAAGGCATGAAGTCTGTTTCACCGCTCATTCCTATATTGTGGGAAGCATTTGTGAAAAGCATAATCAGTGACTTACTCAATACTATTATAAAGCCACATATAAAATTCCTCTTTGCTGTGGGTGCTCTTACATCAGGCAGACAGGACTGAATGAAAAAAGTTGTCTATGTGTCACTGCAACTGGGCCTGTTACTATCGTCGTAAGATTTGTCATGGACTGTGCCATTTCCGTGCTTGATGACTACAGTGTGAGTGGTATGTCATCATCAGTCTGCATTCGAAACAGCACAGCATTGTGTATGAGGCCCTTGGCAGTCTGCACCTTGCTTTAAATTTTGGCAGGTGTATGGCTTATATTTTGTCGTAGGCAGAACCATTAGTGTTTATTTCTAGTATAGTTTGACTAAACAAATTGAGAAATGTGGTCTTTTAAGAGAAAGCTTTAGCTCAGGTGCCCCTATCTCAATGCATGTAAAAGGAGAATTAGTTTTTCTCAGCAACCACTGCACCAAATTTGATGAGGTTTGTTGCAAGAAAAACTTAAAATATTGTGACTGTTCGTTTTGAATTTTTGATTTAGGTCATCAATTTTTTATTAAAAATAGGCAAAAATTGCGAATTTTCAGAAAATGAAACTATCAAGTTTAAAACTCTGTAACTCAGCAATTAAAAATTATATCGCAATTATGTGAATTGCATCTTATAGTACATGTAAAGCGGACAAAATTGATATGTGACACATAAATAAAACAAAAATTTTGTAATATAGAAATACAGCTTTTGCAGAACCGTTGTACACAATGTAACAAATTAACGTACGATATAAAATGACATATCAAATTTGTCCGCTTTCAATGATCTAGTGGATGCTGTTTACAGAACTGCAATATCTGTTCTTGATGCAGAGCTATTAATTTGTAAACTTCATGCTTCTATATTTTCAAACTTTTGAATATTTGAAGATCCTTTTAACAAAATTCAGGCCCTGCATTAAAATTTCGCTTCCAACAGTCACTAGAATTTAACTTTCTCTCTCAGATGCAACAAATTTTATTAAAATTGGTCTAGGGCTTATCTCAGAAAAACATTTTTGCATTTTACATGTGTATGAATAGGCCGCGTCGGAGTTGGGCATGAGCTAAAGCTTCTTCTTAATCTAAAAGTTTGTTGTAACCAGGGTGTCAAACCGAAAAAAATACTAGTTTGGTTCGGGTTTGGGTTCCATTCTCCGATTTCATTCTGGTTCAGTTCTGGTTTGGATAAATAAAAATTTATAACTGTTTGTGCAAATCGGTTTGAAACACTGAACCAGTTCGTGCAAACCGGTTCAGCACAGTAAACTTTATCCAGCCCCATGGCAGAATGCTGTAGAGTGCTATCGGCTTGTTCACATGGCACATGCACAGTCTTTGTCAGGAGGTGGAAGAAGTTAGCTTTCTGCCATATGAGAGACAGATATCAATGCTTCTTACGTAAATATCAATGAAGTTTAATATTGTGCAGCTACAGCAGCCATAGACATAAACACTGTCATCTTAGGCAGTGTCCTCGCATGAGGGTACGGCACCCGGTGCGGTTCCTCGATGCGTCCTCCCTCTTTCTCGCCTTTCTTTCGAAATATTATCATCCATACAGTAGAAATTTATAGGGGGGGGGGTCGAAAGTAATATTTTCTAATTGAATTGTAATTACGAGTATTTGAGAAAAACGACCGTCCAATATGGAATAGAACATTGAGTATATCTAATTTCTAAAAAAAGTGAAATGGAAAATTTTGAGGGGACTGTTTGGCAAAAAAAAGGCTTGTTTACATTATTCAGTGTATGTACACCGTAATACAGTATGATCACACCTGGTGCACACTCAGATTGAAAGTAATTTTAAAAAGAAAGGGAACAGGGCGTCCATATGCATGTAGAAGTGTGTATGGGAACCAGCGCTAGAGTTTAGATGTAGTTTTATTCAAGGAGGCTTAAAGTAGCAACATTCCTCCCTGCCTGGCTTCTCCTTCGCCTGGTCTCCTCGCCACATTAAAAATTGTTGTTGGGTGTTTGTTCATGGATGTTTACTGTATTTAAGGCTTGTTTATTGTGTGCTGTGCTAGGAGTGATGATGGAATGCTATGAAAATGGCAGAAGCAGATGATTTTTGTGCATTTTCAGCAGAGTAATTGCGCACTTGTTTTGCCACTTTGGGTTAGCTGCCTGCTTCCAGTTGGAAACCTTTTGAGACAAGTTTGGTGGACAAATTCCTTTTAGTGTCGAGTTCTAGCATAAAAATCAGAGCTCTTGGTCTCGCCAATAATGTATACATAATGTACACAATGCTCATATACCTGCCAGAGCTTTTTGAGTGTTATGTCGTCCATGACCAGTGTACCTGCAGGCAACAACACTGTTGCGGCTTACACAGATCAAGCCACTTCACAAGTTATTTCTATTACATTGATCAGATTTTTTATTTGGCTTTCTAAAGACACTTGCCCGTCATGAAAGGGCTGTGATGAAGTCAAGGTTTCAATGGTACACGCGAGAGATGGTGCGTTTGCATGTGTGCAGCACTATATAGCTGTTGATTCAAGAACTCGGATGTGTTCGCGCTACTTGAAGTGCGTACGTGTGTACTTGCGTGCACCCAATCGACTGCCATGTGTTGAGTTTGTGCAGCTTCATAATTTGATTATCCTAGTACCACAATGACCGAACGCAAGGCACGACACATTCACCTGAATAATGCGAGTGTCATGTAGAAATGTGCATGATCAACGCGGAGTATCCCAACTATTCTCGTCATTTCGTCATGGCATTGTCATCTCTGCGTGCAGTGAAACTGGTTGTACGCCTTTATGACAAACTGGTGCAGCTGGCTCCCAAGCGCAGACATTGCAGTTGAACCTGTACTTCATTTGTAAACAAAGCATACGCAAGGATGAAAGATATGCATAGAAATGGTTTCCATCAATGAGCATCTTACAAATGCTGGCCTTTTGTGCTGCAATGCGATTGTAAAATGCGTTATTTGGGTCTCTCTCTTGCGAATGTGCCATTTATTGCTGCCATGAGATGTTTAAACAGCTGTTGATCTCGAAACTGATGAACCCCACTTCGAGAACATTTGCATCATATTTCTCGACTTCTTGGAACCTGCGAAAAAAGAAAAGAAATCGGTATACTAGCCTAATAAGAGTGCAGACTCTCAAAAGGTATTTAATTGGAAGACACAATTGAATGTATACTGTATTTACTCGAATGTAACGCGCACTCTTTTTTACTGGTCCAAAAATTGCATGTGCATTTGAATCGAGTATGACCCTAAATCTGCGTTACTATATCACTATCGGCATTTCAAAATGGCCGCCTCATACGCGCTTCGAGCCTAGCTGCCATAGCTTCCTCCATGCTTTGTAGTAAATGTGCATAGGTTAGTCAGTCCACCGTCCGTCTTCCCGCTTTCTGTGTTTGGTCTATCAACATGGCAGTGCCGACTGCAAAGACATGCCGAGTTCATCACGATGCCGTAACTGAAAGATAAGCGATGACGTGTGCAGAGCAGAGATGGACGAAAATCCGGCCGCATCACAGGCATTCAGAGTTCCAGAAACTTGTGTGCGGGACTGGCGCAAACAGGAGAAGCATTCTACACCAGCAGCTGCTACGTACAGCGCGGCCACGCGTCTTGAAAGCGATGTGCGGCAGAGACAAGAGTCAATGCATCTAGGCGCACCACGCTGTGTTCTCGTCGCTTAATTTGTGTCGAAGCGAGAGGCCGCACAAAGGTCAATTCCCTCGCTACTGCTACTGTACTTCCTCACTCCAGCGTTTAGTTTCCGCACTCATTGAGTGAGACGTGTTCATGTTTGCTTGTGCGTGCGTGACACGATGCTTGTTGATTTAGTTAGTAAGCAAATGTTTAAAAGTTCATACGACCGATAAAACTGCTATCCTTACTTTTCATATAGCAGTCTACTAATTCGTTATCATAATCATTGCCTCGTGTTTTGCACGAAACTGCAACTTTTTTCATTTATTACAACTTTAGTGCATTGGGGGTAAATCTTTATTTTTTCCAAATGAAAGTTGTATTTCTGTATAAAAGAGTGAGGTGCACGGTACTGTAAAGGACTTTTATTTCTTTAGGTCACGGCATACGGGTGCGCATTAAAATCGAGGGCGCATTAGAATTGAGTAAATACGATATACAAATGGCAGGGTGCGCGAACGTGAAAGCTTGACTTTGTGTCACAAAAAGAAACAACTGTTACAAAGCTGACATGCGCAGCACACATTCGAATGATCACTTTTTCATTAATCCAAACATGTGCTACACGTCCTAGGTTACATTTTTTTGCGATGTGGCATCACGCACACTGCCTTCCGTTCACAGGGGCAATAGCGAGGATGAAAACAAAAGGACTGTTGTGGGCGAAGATTGTATCAAATTGTATACAGGCACAAATGTACAACATATATAATATAGCACACACAGCTACCACGTTTTAATCACACAGAGTCATGCAGAGAATGGAATAATGCATTCATGTTACTGGTGCAACATAGTTTCAATGTGCCCAAACTTATGCATTCCTGCATATGTGTGCACGACAATGTGCGATGCCCCGTTCAAAATCTCAACATGTACCTTTCCAGCTATAAAACCACACAATAGTGAAAATGATCTACACTTGTCAAGAGCAGCTTGTCCTCGCAAATGCAAAATATATTTGCAGTGCCTAGAAAGGCTTGGACTGACAAAGTTACATACTCTCAGTAGTACAATGCTGCGCATTACATTTTTAGCACTATAGATGACAGCAAACAGCCTACGCACTCCATAGCTTCATACACTTGTTGACGCAGAGGTGTAGGTTGATGGTAGCGAAATCGGGAGAAAATATCTGAACGAGAACCAAGAAAGCAACCCTCGCGCAAGCCTACCCATGCCTAAGCTTAACCATGCCTGAGTTGTGTAGCCCGTGTACAAAGAAAAAACTCTGTTTATACACTTTTACACCTTCAGCGCACTTAAAAGCAGTCCCTAACATTAAAAAACAAAACAAAAACAGAGTTCTTCAATGATGTGGGTAGCCAGGAAACTTACCTAAAACACATCCGGTCCCGTGCAAATGTCTCGACGCAGGAACTCGATGGCTAACTGTCATGGCAGCGACAGCAAGTCACGGAAAACAAAAAAAAAAAAAAAAAAAAGAGAGAGAGAGAAAAGGGTGTGAAAAATGCCACTTGAAAGCGCTCAACCAATTCTCTCCTGCCTCCTCTCATGCTCCCTGTGCCGCCGCATTTGTTTGGGAGTCTAAAAAGTTACGCTGCTTTTCGCTCGCAGCACTGTGGGCTATTTTTTACGAGAGCCCCCTGGGTAGTGCTGGTTTCCCATAGTGTTCATGGAAAGAGCAAAGGCCAATACTACAGTGCTGCATATCATTTTGATGGAACACCCGCCGTGGTTGCTCATTGGCTATGGTGTTGGGCTGCTGAGCACGAGGTCGCGGGATCGAATCCCGGCCACGGCGGCCGCATTTCGATGGGGGCGAAATGCGAAAACACCCGTGTACTTAGATTTAGGTGCACGTTAAAGAACCCCAGGTGGTCGAAATTTCCGGAGTCCTCCACTACGGTGTGCCTCATAATCAGAAAGTGGTTTTGGCATGTAAAACTCCACAATTAAATTATTTTGATGGAACCTAAACATAATGAGATTGGTCAAATAATAAACTTGTTTGTTTAAATCGAAATAGCAATTTCATAGGCTGCCTAAGACGAGACATGCTTACTCAACGGCTGGTAATTATTGTCCATAAGTGACCTCCTCCATGGTCACGAATTCAGGCACTCTAGAAACACAGGAAACAGCACGTACGTGATTGAAAAACATAACACAAAAATGAGTTAGCCAAAAATGACAAAGAAATATAAATAACTCTATAAATGCCCGCTAAATCCCTATCCTCGCAACTCATGCACAACAAACCAACAACCAAGCTATAGCCTGCTGAAATCATGGGTTTGCGGCACTGAAATATTTCTATCTCGGCTATTAATGAGCCGACTTGAAAAATTTGTGAGGCAAAACACTCCCTAGAGGACACGCAACAACTTCCAGCATATAACCAAAATTTGCTATGGGGCCTGGTGAGGGGCCCTTTAAGGCCTTATCTGCATGTGGAACAGAGTCTTCTGCGTTTTCCCATTTTTCCCATTTTCCCATTTTCCCATTTTTGTCTTCTCAAGGACACCGTCTTATTTGCGCTCCGTGTGTCCGGCCGTGGGCATTTTATGATGTAGCTAGTAATAGTAGCCAGCTAGGCCTAACAGCCGAAGTGGGAGCTCCAACAGAAATGACGATTATGCAGTGCCCTTGAAAGAACGTTTCAGCAACGGAACACAACTGGCGCAGCCGAGTTCATTCATGTAAGCGTCTCTGCCGAGGTAGTTACCAGCACATACTTTTATCTATCCCCATTCTTGCACACAACTAAACTCGTGAGTCGTAATGATATTCTCGTGGGCGCTTACCTACTAAAAAGTATTTTGAAGAATCTCTTATGTATTAAGCACCTGTTTGCACCCCATTTGCTTGAACTGTTTTGTGCCGAACCAGTAACCATTATTATTTGTTTTGGTCAAGTTCGGGTATGTTATAAGAATATTGGTTCGGGTTCAGTTCCGACGAGAATTCTAGTTTGGGTACGATTATTGGTTTGGGTTTGGTTCGACACCCTGTTTGTAACAGGCATGGTTTGTACGTTGTTGCCGGAAGCATTTGGTTGTTACTCTGGTGCCTCATAAACATTTTAAAAGCCCTTGAATGGATGGTTTTTAGTCTCATCAGCCCGGTAGGTGCTGCAAAATGGGAAGCTTTGAGCACCTAGTGTGATGAGTTTGGGGGAGTGCCATGGAACTTTTATCTAAATCTTGATCACCTTCACTGGTGCGGCGGGGGAGGCAGTTTAAGTCGAAATAATTTATTCCCTCATCAAGGAACAGTGTCTCTATGCCATGACAAAAACACTGTAGCCAGCAGCCTCAAAGTTGCCCGAGTTTTTTGCACCTCTGATTTCACACTGAAAAATACTTAAATGCAGTAATAGCTTGACTTAGAGATATTTTTGAGATATTAACTGTTGCTGCCAGTGGTTATGTTGGGCGTCAAATTATTAAACATTCTGGGACTCACTTGGATTATTGTGTAGCAGTAACGCAGTTTCTTTGAGTTTATGAGAGTTTTAAAACTCTTTACTCAAGGGCCATCAAAATGTTCCCATGTGATGCAAGTGTTCAGCACTGCTGCTTATCACTCTCTTTTGATCACTGCCTTTGCTCTGTTTTTATTGTTATAGATATTTATTTACTAAATTATTTTGTTGTTTCTTGAAATCTAAGCCCTTACCATGGTCCTTCAATACTGTTCATCTGGTCATGAAACTTCAGTGTAATGCTATGGGAGAGCTTCATATAGCGCCCGCAGTGGACGGACCACGGTGATGGCGCAAGTAGAAGGTGGACTAGAGCAGATGCCGAATGGACACCACAAGAGTTCTGTGCTTGCTATTACGGAAGAGTTGACTGCCTGTATCAGCGTGTGGAAATCGTCGACACATGTAATCGCTGCCCTGTTTCTGTACAGTGTTCAGAAACTTAAACGCAAACAATTTCAAAACAAACACAACGCCTTGTTTCATTTCCAGGTTCAACTGCATTCATAACAGCGGCTTAATTCATAATTCAAATTGTACACTTGGACTACTCCACCATTAGAAACCGACTAGAGCAAGTCCACGTCACATTTTTATGTAACTGCGCGTAGAGAAACCTGTGTTTCAAACCAACAAAGCTAACCAAATAATTACCAAACTTATTACTAATTAGTACTAAATTACTAACCAACTAATTACTAAACTGACAAAGCTAACCAACTGATTGAATAACCAAACAAATAGGTAATTATTAAACTAATTATCAAACTAATTAACATAACTTACTAATCTAACGACTACATTAACTAAACTCAATAATAAGTATTGTAACAAAGTACAGTACGTAACAAAACCAACTCAACCAATAAACTAATTACATAACTATATAATACACCAACTAAACTAACTAAATAAATAAGGTGGCTAACAAAGCTAATTGACTAATCAAACTAATACACTAATCAACTGATTAACTAAATTATCTAACTGAAATAACAATCTTTCACTAACCTACATAGCTACAATAACTAATCAAGTAATAACTAACACACTGAACTAGCTAATCAAATATATTAGACTTATCCAACTAACTAACTAGATAAAGTGCAAATAGAGACAGCCAAACGAAACAGTTTGTGCAAGGAAGGCTGCTAGGGGGAGGGGGCGACGTCAATCATAAAATGGTGCCGTGTATAATTTAAGTGCAAGCGTATTGCACATTAAATTATTTTGCCAAAAGTTCCCATTGCATGTTCATTTTACAAACAGGCTGAAATAAATGTGGGAGAGGCACCTTTCCTCGAGAAAGAATTGTATGATAGTGCAGCCCGGCCATCTGGCACGACAGATTGTTCGCCTTCTATTTATGCCAGTGCCTCTGGTACGATCTTCTGTCCCTATATGAAACTTTCGATAATATATTTTGAAAGCATAAAAAATATGTTGCATGGGCCTCTTTACTTCATCCCCTCCCCTCATTTTGCCGTACCTTGTAGCATAACCACTGTATGGTTGAAAGTTGACTAACAGTGAAGATTTCACTTTTGCTGTAAATTTTACAGGCCAAAAAGCTGTTCCCTTTTTTTGACTGTGCTTACCAAGGATTTGCTTCTGGAAACCTGGAGAATGACAGCTGGGCTATACGGTACTTCGTTTCTCAAGGCTTTGAACTTGTTTGTGCCCAGTCGTTTGCCAAGAACTTTGGTTTGTACAGTGAGTATGCGCTAACCTTGTGCATTTTTCTGTTTGACAAGTGTTTATGTTACTTGGTGTTGTGGTATCTCAAGCATTGCATTTCACAACAATCTATTTCATCATCGTAGCCATAATTGCTACAAAATAATCTCACCAGCAGCAGGAGATGGAAGCTCTGTAGTACTAAACAAAGCGTACAGCAGAAGTGTGGTGAGTTTGACCAGGGGTAATTCACAGCAACAAATGTATACAGCATGGTAAATGATGTTATGAGTTCTCGTCTTCCAGTGTGCCCATTTGTGGTTATGAATTACCGACTTGCCCAAGCCTCTGCAGGTGTAGAACAGGTTCTGTGTACTTTAATCTTGTGCTTTTAGTTATAATATTTTACAGCTGGTTAGATATGTTGGTAGCGAATATTCAAAACTTTCATGGCCTATAGGTAGCACGGTTGTACATCCAACATGGTGGTTGTTGAGATGATTATGATGCTGGCGGAATGTGTACTTTTGGAGACGACCAGCATTCTTTGTGCTGCAGTTCCCCTTTAATGTATGTTATCGCATAGGCAGGGATGCAATGAGATTTGTCATAATTTAAAACATCTTGGGTATATAAATACACCAACATGAAGCACTAACATGTATGAAGTTGTAAATACTTCAAATCCAGCAGCCCGTTGTGTTGATAGCATGGAATCATTGATGGGAGTTTTTCACAAACCATGAAATGATCATGCACACAGCTCAGTAAAGTGAGAAAAATTGTTGGAGATGTGCTTTATTATGTTCTGGCCTGCAGTGTACTCCGCAGCATAAGGTTTTAATTCAGTTATGGTTGAGGGCTGTCAAATCCGGCATGTTTTGTATTATGAGCTTCGAACTGAAGATGGAAAGGACAAAGTGGAGCCTGCACGTGTGTAAGCAAACAAAGTAGTCAGAGACTTATGTTTTGCACTTCATGACCATGCAGAAAGAGCAATTCCAAAGACATATCCAATTACTGGCGGTGCGCTTTTATTGGGTTCCTTTGATCAAGAAACAGTGGAGAACTCTGACATGAAGTCAGGCAGCGGTGAACAAAATCAGAGGAAGATAATAATCACATTTAAAGGGCCCCGCACTAGTCTGGCCATTTTGAGCTGATAAGCACAGAGCATACAATGCGCGATAATGATTGTGTCTGCAAAGTATTGCATAGCTATATGCCGCGGAAAGATCAGAAATTTCAAACCAAATGCCGTTTTCCCTTCTCCTTGCGGCCGCCGTGCTCCAACCCAGAGAATGACGTACACGCGCTAGTGCGCCTACGTACACGAGTTTGCTGTGACGTCGCACGTGGTGACACGTGACTTCGAGAATTATTCTAGGCAACATCTGTTATTTGTGTAATATGTTGCTTGAATAGACAAATTAAAGCTTAGAGAAATAATAAAACACACAAACCAAATGTCTGCATGTTTTCGTTTTACTTCACACTGCAGCAAGAGAGATGTACTACCGTTTCACCTGCTTGTCCCTACATCGTGCAGTTGAGGGCACAGACACCAGGACTATGTCATTTTCCATCATGTTGCAGCGTAGGATCATGCTCTGTGATCCGCTTGTGTCTGCCTCAGTATTCAGGTAGCACTGACTTATAGTGCTAGTCAGGTGTCTTCGTGCACAACGAAATTGTGCACTGCGTGGAACGAGGCAATCACAACAGCTTGCACGCGATGCCATCAGCAGAAGTGCGCCGCACAGCAATAAAGCGAGGAAAAAAAAAATGAAGGCGAGACCTGTGACGTATGCATCATGCGATCCTTGAGGTCTGGTGCGGGAGAACGCAGGGAGGGAATTTTGCTTGTGGAGGCTAGATGGGGCAAGTGGAGAGAGCATCTATGTTTGCGGTGAAGCTTGCCTCCTGAAGTCGTGGGTTTGCGGCACTGAAATATTTCTATCACGGCTATTAATGAGCTGATTTGAAAAATTTTTGTGGCAGCACACTTCCTAGAAAACACGTAACAATTTCCAGTGTATAAACAAAATTTGCTATGGGGCCTGGTAAGGAGCCCTTTAAGAAATGTATCCTGTTTTTTTTATTCTACATTTCCGGTGTTTGAGGTATTCAAGGGAAAAAGTCAGGGGCAGGGAAGACAAAAAGAGTGCCATTAGCAAAGCAAACTAGACAAAAGACATGGACAGAGTGACTTCGAAGATGTCAAGGTCAGGGATTATAAGAAAGGTATATAATTTCTAGGTGCTTGAGACTGAATAATGTAACTAGTATTTTGAATGCAGACCTTTCATGATGCATCTGAGGTACACTATCTACTAGCCATGTGCATCCTTTTTCTGTCTCATGCAATCAATAAGAACTCTTCTAGACGATTTAGTGCTCAAACCAATGTGTGCTTTCCATGAATATCCTGCACTTCTACTTTGGAACAGCATGGATAGGCAAGTTGTCCACCGTTCTTTCTCTGCCTGAAAATGCAGCAGGCACCTGTTCCGCGAAGACCGATCATCTCGTTACTGGTTCACGAACAAACCGCGTGGTTTCACACTATCTATGAAAGTTACAAATATCAACTCGTCGCACTAAGGTTAGGCTGGACAACATGTGTGCCTTTACTTCTGTCTGGATTTTCTTATGTCTCTTGCTTTTCAGATGAACGAATTGGCAACCTCTTGCTTGTTATTGATGACAAGGAAGCCCTAACAAATGTCCTGGCTCAAATAACACTGCTTGTGCGTGGGAACTATTCAAACCCTCCCAATCATGGTGCCCGCATTGTCTCTAAGGTTCTGAACACTCCGGCATATTTTGAGGAATGGTGAGCATAGGAACTTGCTACTTTTTTGTGCCAAAACTGCATGGAGCAAGTACAATTAGGTAGGCATGGGATAAAGGCACTGGTGCACTACAGAATGCTGCTTTCGTTTTTATATCAAACAATGAAATGTTATGCAATTGGATGTATTGGTAAGTATGGGTTACAATAAACAAGACGTGGTTTGACCTCGCATCAAGGTCAAGTGAATGGCAGGCAAAAGTCCACCTTTATAAACCAACTGCTGTGCACTGAAATCAGCTGCTAAGAGTAACTGGCTGCATTGCTTAAGCCAAAAACATGCTCATGATTACAGCTGGAACAGAAAGCCCCATTGCAGGAGTGCTTGTGCAGGTACCTAGGCATTGCACTGAAAGCAGAAGTAGTGAGCTTTTGCATTAGCAGCCTCTGTAAACATTTAAAGGACACATTACCAGATTTGGGCAATGCAAGAAAAGAAAAAAAAGCAAGTGCAATGCATTGAACACGTTGACAGCTGTGTCTGCAGAGTATTACCCTGGTGTATGGTGCAAATTTGTATGATGCAAATGAAAGCCTTTGCCCCCTCCTCCTCGGAAGATCCCGTCTCCCTGCCATCAGAGACGTTGCTTCTTGCATGCAATGCATTGCGCTTGCAGCACACAGATAGCCAGCAGCAATGCGAGCAACTCTGAAATTCGTATGAAATGCAGGTGCCTAAGAGTGCCACTGAAGATGTTTCACGCAACAAGGAAAGATGAGGGAAAAAGAGAGAGGGGGTTGTGACATAAGCCTGGTGTTCTTCGTCTTGAGGTAAAACCTGATAACTTCCGATTTCTGCACCCCAAACCAAATTTCTGAAAATCTATTTCTCCCTAAAGTTTCCAATCTTGTAAACAATAAAAACAAATGGGGGTGCTGCAAACTAATGAATACTGCCCATCTTTTGTGAGCAAGTGCTCATGTTTGTTAGATTATTATTATTAATATATAATCATGGTATATGCCTCGTTTTCCCTTAACGCTCAAGCGAAAAGCTGCATGTACAGCATGTCCCACATAACTTGAGCCAAGAATTTAAAAATGAAAGGCATGTCGGAAGCGAATTGAACCGAACGCACACTTTTCGCAATAGCCTACAGTAACTCAATCTTTTGTTTTCCCCCATAACTCATTAAGTTTAATTACCCAACTTTTTCATTATTGGCTGAGGACCCCAAGTATGATACGCAGATTTGTAGAGCACCTTCAGAAACCACCGATCGAGTTAATTGTTTCCTTTATGATACGTCTCACGTAGTCGTTAAGTGTGTCATGATAAGTGATTCATGATAAGTGTGTCACAGCACTTGTTACAAGTTAACGAGTTGGGCTAGTTGGTTGATGTTCGTAATGGACAACTCTTGAAGTGCACCAGCACACTCTGTCCTGTTTGCTTTTTCGTTCACTTTTGTGTGTGTGTGCTGGTGTGCTTCAGAATCTATTCATTATGAACAGCACTTGTTCTTCAGAAGTCACCATAGGCATTCAGTCCTTTGTCCCATTATATGACCAGTCTATGAACGCCATCCAAGTAAAGTTTGTAAGATTGGCTTTTGAACCATTGATACCATCAGATATCGCAGTCGATATCTGATTCACACCTTTGACCTTTCAACACCTCCTTTAAAGGCCTTCTTTAGAACTTCCAATGCTGAAGGCCATGGTTGTAGGGAGGGTGATGCAACATTCTCAATGATGAAGAGTAGTCGAACAAGGAATGTAGCTTTAAGCCAATGTTTTGACAAGGTGACTTGCCTTCATCAGGGCAACAACTGCTTTCCTTAGCAGCATTTTTATGTGTGCCTATAGCTCATTCTCTCCCACCTTCAATGGAGGAGGAGTAGGAGAATAGGCCACACCACGCTCTGGCCTATAAACTTCTGCAACAAATTGCTGCACATGTGCACTAAAGTTGAAGGCTTCACATTCAGCTTGTTCTTTTGGCGATTGCTCGGCAGTTGGCTTACAGAGTGCTGCAAGCAATGTGTCTGGTGCATTATAATTTGGATTTCCCTTTAATAAGAGTGGACCATATTGTGAATCTCTATTCTCAAGTACCACAGTTACAATAGGTCTTTTTACACAACGAGGGTAGACTCCCAAGCATGTGCAGCACCCTGTTTTCTTGCGCAAAATTTGTAAGCACTAAACTTCATAAAGTTTCTAATACTCAATATTCTTTTTTTCTCAGCTTCACTTGAAATCTACTATTTGGTATTAACACACCTATAATTTTCAGCTTCCCATTCAACTTGGTTATACTACCAAGATTTTACAACATAGAACAACCTTGCATTGTTGCAGTCTAAATTAAAAAAAAAAAAATTGTTATGGTAGTATAGCACACTGGAACAGGCTGCTGTGTAGTTTACCATAATTGATGCCATAATCTTTATGTATAGTCTTGATATTTGTTATTTAATACATGAAATAGTCAGACACTAGTCATGGTTACTTAGTGGCTATGGCATTACGCTGCTAAGCATGAGATCTCAAGATCAAATCCCAGCCACAGTGGCCACATTTAGATGGGGGCAGAATGCAAGAATAGCCATGTACCCTGCATTGTGTGCACACTAAAGAACCCCAGGTGGTCAAAATTAATCAGAAGTCCCTCACTATGGTGTACCTATGGCGGCTACACCACGCCCTGGTTCTCCTCTCCCTCCCCCATTGAGGGTGAGGGAGAGTGAGCCAAGTGTACATAAAGACTCTACTAAGGGAAGCAGTTGCTTCGCTGACAAAGTCAAGTCCCCTTGTTGAAACATTGGCTTAAAGTGACATTCCTTGTTCAACTACTCATCATTTCAAGCCTCCATCTCCTTTTAACTTCTGTCTTGTTGACATTTCCCAATGGAATCTTTGAAATAATTCTTGAACATCACATGCAACATGTGAACAGGCGTTATCTTGCAACACAATTACCACAGAAGTCAGTAATCCATGTCTCTTGTTTTTATGGATGTCCGAAGATAGGTCAGACTTGCACAGCAGCGTTCGGCATTAATGGATTCTCCTGGTTTCTTAAAGTCTATCATTAGTCCATGGTAGTCGAACAATATCGAAACTCTGGCTTTCCCTGCAAAAGCTTGTGACTTGAATTTCATGGGGCATGGAGATGTGAAGGGTGTTTCCATTGCATGCTTGAAGAGTTTGCACTTGGTTCAAAACGGTGATGCCAGTGTTCATCCATATAAACAATACTTAAGAAAAATGTCATTTCCCTCCAAGTGGTACCATTGCAAATGTTCAAGGGCGCACACCATACATTCGAACTTATGTCTCTCTGTCAACATACTGGAAATCCGCTGTGCATACACTTTGTGATACCCGAGACCTTTCACAATCTTCTGTGCAGTCCTGCAACTCATGTTGAATTTATCTGTGATACACTGAATGCTGAGGTATCTATCTGCACAAATAGCCTCATTCTCCTTTAACAATTGTCCTCTGTGGAAACAACCTGAACTTGAGCAGTACAATAATAATCACTTGTTCATTCATGTCTTTCCCTAAATATTCTTCCCCTCCATATGCTCTTGTTTCCTAAATGTAAGCATTGCCATATACTTTCATTTGACGAAACACTTCAGTTGGTCGGCAACCTTCTGCACTGAAGAACTTATAACAGCATGTTGATCTTGTTTGGACAAGTTGCATCTGTGTAACTCCGTTATTTATGGTTATTCCTGCAAATAGAAAAATCATTGTCATTTTATGTATACTGTACATGAACAAGGACATATGCCATGATATAGCACAGCTACATATTCCTTTCATCACACCATATTCCATTTATGGTCAACAAATAGGTTCCACTTAATCACTCCATATAATTATTTCCAGACCTGATTGCAGATGCTGTCTGTCTGTTTTGATTACCTGACTCAGGTTTAATCACTGGTAAGCAGGAGGCTGTATCCACTATGTTAATATTATCAGATGGAAATAGCACTTTGCCTAGATAAAGGCCATGCTGTAAGTCCACCTCCCTTGTCTAACGAAGGTGTTTGAGAACTGATTGGAGGTTGTGGGCTTCGTGACTGCAGTTTCTGATAATTATTCATAAGGTTATAATGTTCTGTTTGCATATATTTACAGTATAATGTAGCTGTAACACTTGCTGAGCCATGCAGCATGTACATGTTCGCAGTAGCATTAAACACATGTAGGTTGTGAAAAGGGCAGACTGCTTTTGAAAGCAAAGTTTACGTTTGCAGAACATTGCTATTGAAGAAAGCATTTTTGCATGACTTAAGAGACTCGTATCTCAGTGCTATAGAAGTTCTGTTCTAGAACAGAAGAAATGCAGACTTTTGAATAGGTGCTAACTGTTTGTCGCTTGCACAAGGGTGGCAACAATATTTTGATGTGTACTGGTATGTCTTAACATACTGTGATAGAAGTTTAGCTTGCAAATGTCAACAAATGGTGCTATGTCACATTGGCTAATCAGATGTGCAGACTGCGTAAAATGGGCTGGGTAGGGGTGCCGGGAGGTAAGAAGAATTTTCCTGCAGCTCTCAGTTAGTGTCTGCTAATAGTTTGTTTGTTTTTTCCTGTGTTGGCTCCCCTCGTAACTGGTGTCTCAAGCGTTTGGTATCTTTTTGCAGGAAAAGTCACATTCAGACTATGGCAAGCCGAATAATTTCAATGCGAAAAGCCCTTCAGGATAAGCTGCATGAACTAGGAACACCAGGAAACTGGGAGCACATCACGAAACAGATTGGGATGTTCTCCTACACTGGGCTAAACCGTAAGTGGCAAATATGTGCAGTATTTTGTGTGAAGGGTTAGTAGGAATTGTCAGTTTTTCTTTGTTGTGAAGGAAGCCTGAGAGCCAACCACAAGACAGTGCAAGTTGGACAGTTGTATTTAATGATCTTGACTTTTGCAGTATGTAGACACACAACTGTTAGAGTGTGGGAAACAAATAACCCCAGTGTATTTCTAAAAGTAACAGTATCTATAGAATGCACAACTGCTTGCACATTCAGCTTTGAAAATGTCATTTTTCAGAAAGCTGAATTTCCTCGTAGGCATGGGAGAGACTGTCTGCATTTTAGGTTATTTGTTTAGAACACGCATAAGCATAGGTGTAACCTTGATTTTAGAGTGCAGCTCTTAGACACCTGTTCTTGCAGTGAGTGTTGGCATTTGCGTAACCGAGCGAACAAGTGCAGCAGATGAAAGAGCGAACTCGTAGCACAGCGGGGGATAAAAAAAAGTGGTGAGAGCAAAGACAGCACGAGAATGAAAACGGAGAAGGGTGCAGCAGGAGCAGGAAGGTAACGAAAGCGTGAGAAGATAAGCGTAGTGCTGGGCAAGACACTCACTGTGGCGACAATGGCTACAAGGTGACGCCAGAGTAGCATGCGTCGTCTGAGAGGTCTGTCTGTGGCGGGTGCTCCGAATCGTACTCACATGTCACCAACACGATGCTTCTCACGAACTCCCAATCAGCAAGGTAGACGCGCCACACGTGGCTCCGTTTGCAATGTGCAACGCGAAGCAGATTGTCCATGCCAGCCAATACATTGCGAAATGAAAACGCATATAGAGCTGCACTCAAATTTCACATTAGGGAGTATTGTAATCATCAGTGATTTTTTTAGTTTACTTATATCCTAGGTTGGAGGGGTATTTTGATTTATTTTCATGGTATTTGTGTTCCTTAAGTGTCTGTGGATAGCCATACAATGTAATGAAAAAGTGGGTAATGCAGAAGTTGTGGAATGGCTGTGCACCAGTTGAAACTACTGTGAAAAAATGAATAATTTAAAGAGCATTAGTTAGTAACTTTTAATTAAGCTGATGATGATGACAGCTTGTTCATGTAGTAGGTGCTACCGATAAACATTTTCATACATCATCTGTTGTATGTGTATCTTCCTTTTCTTCTTTAACTGCAATTATTTGCTGCTTTGTCAAAGTACAATTGCAAAGAAAGTGTAATATCTACTTGTGTCCCAAACTTCTTTCACTGCATATTGTGAACTCATACAAACGGACATATAAAGCCATTGCAGACACCAGCACATTATACTCACAGTTTTAAAAGCCAGAGCAGTCCTTGCAAAATCAAGATACAACCAGCAGCCTGAATTTCTTTATTGAAAATAAATAAAAGCTATAGAAGGCAATAAGTCCAGTCTGATGCATCTTTACACAAAAACCCACTTTTGGGAGATGGGAGGGAGGGAGGTTCTTGAGGGTGTTCTTGTACATCCATGTTGCATGGTTAGGTGTCTTTTTACTCAGTTTGATGAATGACACATTTTGCCATTTTTATTGCTCTCTCTCTCTACAGAGCAGCAAGTGCAGCACCTCGTGCAAAACTACCATGTGTACTTGCCGAAAGATGGCCGCATCAGTATTTGCGGTCTGAACACTGGCAATGTAGAGTATGTTGCCAAGGCCATCCATGATGCAGTCACAAAGTTCCCTCAAAGCTAATCGACTGGCCAGTGTCATCGAAGAAACAGCAGAGGTTGTAGAAGCACTCATCCCAGT
This sequence comes from Dermacentor variabilis, assembly GCF_050947875.1. Taxonomy (NCBI): domain Eukaryota; kingdom Metazoa; phylum Arthropoda; class Arachnida; order Ixodida; family Ixodidae; genus Dermacentor; species Dermacentor variabilis. Next base: position 46,014,054 of record NW_027460280.1, on the reverse strand, counting down.
ACTGAATGTGCATGGAGCTAAGTCTTTAATCATCCTTTTTAGCAAGTAATCATTATTTTGTGTTCAAGCTCATATTTTTATAGATCTTAAGGCTTTGAAGACTAGATTTATTGTGACTGTTTTGAAATTGATCTGATGCTGCGAAGTGCAAAGCAGTTTAAGCATGAAGATGGTTGTAAAGAGTAACATAGGTCATGTTCTTTAAGCACTGGTTATACGCCGGGCATGAGAAAGTATTTTTTGGTTTTGAGATAGTGAATTTACACTAGGCATACTGTTTAGGTTTTTGAAATGGGCAATTCACCAACCACCTATCTTGAGTGCACATGTTTTTGTCTTGTTTTACGACAGCATTTGTACCGAATTGCCAAAGATGTATCTCTTGAAATAATTTTTTTTGACCTGTTAATATTAAATTTGTTAAAAATCCAAAATGCCTTTGTACCTCTCTTTCATATTAGAGTCAACGACTGATAATTCGGACTCAACAGGGAATGTAATCAAGTCCGAACTTTCGAATGTCCAAAAAAAAATGAATGTGTTCAAAACATATCATTTTGTTTACACTTTAAGGCCCCTGCGCAAGGAACAAGTGGTCGATGCACTGCTGCGTGCATTTCCGCTTACGTGCAACCAAGTCTGCCTGTATTTCTGACAGCTTTGAATTTCGCTGTACGTCGATGCAAGGACTGCAAAGGCTCGAGTCAGATCCGCATGTGGAAGGCTACGGAGCACACGGCACATCATCATCCGAGCCAGAGTCACTGTTTGATGGTGGAACTTGCTAAATTATTTCATCATCAATCAGTTCGGCACACGACGAAACCGTGCTGTCGAAGTCTGCAAAGTCTTAAAATCTAATGGTGGCAGGAATCAGCTCACCGCAGCCTAGCAGGTCATCAATGATGTCCGCATTTGAGTTCATTCTGGTAGGCGACAATTCAGCATCTTCAGTTGCAGAGTCAGGCTCATTCGAACTGCGAGGGCACCGTTGGTGCCATTTGACGCGGCCTATCCATAACATCACGAGAACGGCTTCTTGGAGCCAGCAGAGCGCTGTCTGGGACGCAAACTAAACAAACAAGCACATCCATAACAGACTGGCGATAGCGGGCCTAAAGTCCCTTTATTATGGTCCCTAGAATATTCGCTAGTCTGCCGTCTGCACGCCACTCCGTATGGAGCGGGCGGGACGCTTTTTGAATGAAAGCGCAGAGCAATCCTACTGCTACGCTCTTTGCTGTCATCTGCTTGGCTGCCTGCATGCACTGCGGCAGGTTGGTGCGGGTGGGTTTACATCTTCTGCGTTTCCGGTTTTTCACGAAGTCTCTCAATGATGAAAAGGCAGCAAAGAAAGAAATGCTAGAACATTTGAAAATGAGAAGATGAAAATGATTGCATTTCACCAATTGCATCAGATCGGGGACCTTGTAATTGTATTTTCTTCTTCTCTAATGTCTTTTCTTATTCACGAACCTCTTGCCATTTCACCGGATGTTGTGTGCTATAATTTGTTTACACTGCTTTCTAAACATTCTTCATTCTTACCTTTATATTTTGTTTTGACTGTGTGCTTGATTACTTGCTTGGAATTATCACGCAGTGGAACATGCTTCCACAATTTTATCTATTGTCGCAACATATTCGGGTGCTCTCCTTGACAATGTGCGATATCAACTTTGCATGTTGCGTCATTTCCTTGCATCACATTAGCGGCGCACGCTTCAGAAATGAATTTTTTTAATGTTTTGTTTACTTTTGCCGTTTGCAATTTGATCTATTATTATGTGTTGATATTTGTTCTCATTCTTGCTCAGCCTTAACTAGAATTACTAAGTGCTTTCTTCTTGTCTTGTATATGGTTTGAACGAGCTTGGGTTTAATTTTATTTTTGCCCTCTACTATGCCACATCGCACCCGCCGTGGTTTCTCAGTGGCTATGGTGTTGGGCTACTGAGCACAAGGTCGTGGTATCGAATCCCGGCCATGGTGGCCGCATTTCGATGGGGGCAAAATGCGAAAACACACGTGTTCTTAGGTTTAGGAGCACGTTAAAGAACCACAGGTGGTCAAAATTTCCGGAGTCCTTCATACGGCATGCCTCATAATCAGAAAGTGGTTTTGGCACGCAAAACACCATAATTAAATTTTAATTATGCCACATCGCACACCTGTACCTCATGTCGGTTATTCCGGCATTGTCGGCATTGGTGTGACCCCTATGGTCCATAAAATCAAGTGAGCCAATCGAGGCAGTTGGTGACATCAATTAATTCAAAGTTAATCCAGGCTATGTCAATTAAGGCAGAGTCAGCTAAGGCAGAGTGAATTAAGTAGGCAGGTTTAATGAAGCTAGAGTTGCGGCACTCGAAGCCACACCATTGGTAGGAGTCAGACCCACGGCCATTGGTGTTAAGGTGAAATTAATTAAAGTACAGTCATTTAAGATTGAGTTCATTAAGGCATTTGAACTCATGACCTTTGGTGTTAATTAGGGCAAAGTTAATTAAAGTACAGTTAAGGCACTCGAACCCATGGCCTTTGTTGGGAATAGAACCCTTGACCTTTGTCCAAACCGCAACCTTTGGTGTTAATGTGAAGTCAAGACGACTGAAAGTGCATAGGCATCGTGAGGTGGTCGCAATGCTTTCACATTGGGATAACTAAGGGCCCCATCAAGTTAATTGTTTCACTTTTAACCACTGCAGCCTTGGCTGCCAATGGGCAGCAGTATTATAAATAAATTCAGTGTTCAAGCTATTCCAGGCTGCGCAATCGCTTTGTGTTCTTAATCGAATCCCCACTCCACAGGCGTGCTTCCTACGGCTCAACAAAAAAAAGGTCTTCACGAACGAATACCACTTTATGCAGCTAAAACCTCTTGTCAAACTCGTAACAAATACTGCGCTAATGTGGCACAAGTACACAGCGGCAGAAAAGCATTAAAAAAAGCTAAACGGCTAAACTGTACGCCGAACACGTGCACTTCGCCGACACACTGTCGGGTGGCCAAGCGCCACGCTGTACCATGGATGAATGTTATGAGTGTCTCCTTTGGAACAGGGCGGTGGGTTGGACCACCAAGCTCTTGCTATTATACTGCCTAATGTCCTACCTAAGTTAAACAATAAAAAATAAAAAAATAAACACTATAAACTCCCACACCCAAATTTTCTGATATCCTATTGCTAACTGTGCCTTTGTACGTCTCCGTTTTTTGTCGTTTCCCTACTTTTCGCCCACCAATCCTGCAATCGCCTCTTACTAATGCCTATTGCGGACATGTTTACTTTTCCACTGCCCCCGCTGAACCCAAGGGCTTCAAGGAGGCCAGTGGTGCCTAAATCGCCCGCTGGGTAGACGTCTCCACATTCTAATAAAACATGCTCCATAGTTTCCCTAGCTTTACCGCAGCAAGCACATGCTTCTTGTTCCTTCTTATATCTCGCTTTATAGGTGTGTGTTCTAAGGCATCCCGATCTCGCTTTGAAAAGTAATGAGCTTCCCTTTGAGTTATCATAAATTGTTTCTTTCCTGATTTCGCTTTTTCCTCTTAAGTAGTTACTCATGGCAGGCTTCTTTTCCATTGCCGCCACCCATGAGATTATTTCAGCATGTTTGACTTTCCACTTGACGCTCTTTGTTGCTGTGTTGCCCACCCTACAGGCCGTATACTTGCTGGTAAGCTTCCTAGTTCTTTTCCTCCACTGTGAATCAGTGTTTTTCCTGTACAGATACTTCAACACTCTCCCAGCCCATTTACTTTCTTCCATATTCCTCAGTCGTTCCTCAGTCGTTCTTCATAATCAATTTTACTGCGAGCTTCCCTGACTTCAAAACTAGTCCAGCCCATATCACCCTGCACAGCTTCATTTGTAGTCTTCCCATGAGCTCCCAATGCGAGGCGTCCCACTGACCTTTGGTTCCCATCGAGTCCTGATTGTAGCCCTGATTTAAAGCAAACAACCCCATTTCCAAACGCTAGTCCTGGAACCATTACACCTTTCCACATACCCCGGAGCACCTCGTACCTATTGTGCCCCATAGCACTCTGCGCTTCATTATGGCTGCAATTCCTCTTTCCCTTCACTGTTATTGTTTTTTCCTGTGTTTCCATATATCTATTGCCTTCGTTTATCCATATACTAATGTATTTATATTCTGTTACCCGAGGTATTTCCTGGCCCTGTATTGCCACTGTCTGTTCACTGTTTTCATTGAATGCCATAAAACCTGATTTTCAAACACTAAATTTCAAACGTAAATTGTTGCCTTTCTGTCCACAGATATTAGCCAGACGTTGCAAATCACTTTGCTTGTTAGCTGGCAACACAATGTCGTCTGCATAAAATAAACCTGGAAGCTGCTGCTTTACTACTGTACCCGCCTGTTTGTATGAGAGATTAAACCTGATATTGCTTCCGTCTAGCACCCTCTCTATCTTTGCCATGTACATCATAACAATGGGAATAAAGGGCACCCCTGCCCGAGTCCCTTGTTGATATCAACTTTCTCCTCTCTCCTCATCCTTGCCATTCAACGCAAACAGTATTTTCTAGGTAAATCTCTCTCAAAAGCTGTAGACAATCATCACCTAAACCTTCTCCTTCCAGAATATCCCCCAAAATGTTGTGGTCTACGTTGTCATAGGCTCCTGTAATGTCTAAAAAGGCCACATATAACGGTCTGCTTTCTACTCTTGATATTACAATGCACTGAGTAAGAACAAATAAGTTATCATCCAAACGCCTACCTATTCTGAAGCCATTCTGAAGTTCTCCCAAAATGCCATTATTCTCTGCCCATGCTTGCAGCTTGAATTTGATTGCGTGCATTGCTAGCCTGTATATTACCGATGTGATGGTTAACGAGTGACTGATATCTTTCTCCCCCTTACCTTTATAAATTAAATTCATTCTACTTCATCGCCAACTGTCTGGTATTCGTCTATGTTTTATAGTTTTTTCCACTGCGTTCACCAGAGCTTCCTTACTTATTGGCCCTAGCCCATTAATCAGCCAAGCGCGAACCTCGTCTAGCCCTGTGGCTGTGTGCTTAGGAATTTTCTCTTCGGCTTTCTTCCAGTTGAAATTTGTCAGCACCAGCTCCTTTTCCACCTGGGTCTCTTTCATGCTCTTTTTTTTTTTTTTCCCTTAAAATACAATCTCTTCATTGCCTTGGGAAGATTCGGCTGTTATTTTTTGGATGTAATTTAATGCCACTTCCTGTTCAAGTTTCTTTCCAGCTTGATCTAGGATATGGTGTTGTATTATTGTTGACTTCCTGCCTAATAAATTTATATGGTTCCAAAATATTCTATCTATAAGAATGAAGACTGTTGGCAGGGCCACCGCCACCATCATTTGAAAACAGTCCTTGCTCCCGTCGGCTGACGGCAGACTACCCAATATTCTAGGGACCATATCTAGAGTGTACCAGAATACGGTTGAGTGGGACAAGCGGCTGGGGCGGCGCATGCTTTGCAGTGAGGCATGCAATGACGAAAAATACTGTGGCGGCGCTGTGATTGGAGTGGATTGGACCGCATCAAGGGTCACGCCGTTGGAAACTGTTGGCGATACTTTCGGAAAGGTCATTCATACTACTTTGCGCGCTGGTATATGCGTCTCGACCGCACAAACGGTGTTTATAATTGTATATGACATGTATTTATGCCTTCGAAATGGATGCCTTTCTTTCTTTTCTTTATTTCATTTTTTTAAATTCCGCTTGGTGATTGCGTGTGCATTGTGGATGCAGTGTCGGCTTTCATTCTACATTAGTGTACGGTTCCCTTTGGAGTACAAATAATTTTCTTGTTCTTTAAGCAGCATGTATCTCTTGAGTGGGGTTTTACGCATAGTTTTCCATCAGTAGGTCTTGCAAAACGCAGGCGGAAAAACATTTGTAAACTTCCTGCTTGCCGCTTCAAACAAATAAAACATAACTGCCACATCTGGTACCCTGTACTCGGGAAAAAAAAACTGCAGTGCAACATTTTATTCATGTTTCCGTCATTTTCGCGTAACAGAATGCGGAGTAATTGGTACGGGTTCTTTTACTCTTGTCGGACCTCGGGCACTGAAAACAATTTTAGGCAGCCATTACATACGCTAATTCTTGGCCCGTAAGCCATGTAAAGTTTTTTGTCCAGTCCATGCTTAACAGAAAAGAAAAAAGTGGCGCGGTAGCCTAATTAGTGGCTGCGTAGTGGATATGGCGTTGTAAGCTCGAGTTTAGCAGTGCATGTTCAAACCAGGTCGCAGAATTCGATGGGAACAAAAACGAAAAACAGTCCTGTACTTCTGTTTCGGTGCATGTTAAAGAACCCCATGTGGTGAGAACTGAACAGGGTACCTCATAATCATATTGCCAAATGTAAAACACCAGAATTTGTTTAATTAAAAAGAAAGAAGAAAGTAGCTGTGTCCTTCGGCTTTTTTCTAGGGGTGTAAACGAAAAAAAAAAAATTATTCTCGAGTCCGATTTCTGACAAAAAGGACTTGTTACGTTTATCTTGTATTTCATACCTAATGCAATGTCGTTCCCAACTGTACGTCTGTCTGCTCAACTAGGCAGCTTCTGTATTATAAATGGCTGCTTTCAGTTATCCGGTGCTCTATCATAAGGACAATAATGAAGCAATTAGAGGAACGGCATGCCTCACATGTACATAGAGATATTTGTAGACCTGCTGTGTTCTTTTAAGAAGTGTGGTACCGCATTGAGCACCCAGTTTTAGTAGGTTCCAGACATGGTGAGACTGTCAAAATGCCTCAGACAGGGTCGTTCCCCTCGAGGCAGACTTAGCCTTTATTCATCTGAGGTAGAACCGCAATGTCCAGATTGTGGCGAATCGTACTGCTCGCTAGCGCACACGCTCTGGCAATGCTTCACGTTAAGCAGCACCGTGTTCAGTAAAGAAGACTGGGTGGACGCCCTGCAAAGCAACGACCAGCAGATCCAGCTCCGGGCCGTCCGGAGGGCTCACGAAAGGGCAGAGGTTCACGGGCTTCCCGTCCCAACGTGGGTGCGGCCCGCGACCCCTGCCGACCACTAAACCAAGAGTGGATGAGGAGGGGTTCCTCAGGACTCAATAAAGTTATTTCCTCCTCCTCCTCCTTGCCTGAATCAAGTTATCAGATTTACAGGCCGCCCCAAAACAGGGCATTTATATTCTATGACAGCTAGGAACTTGTTCAGCAGAACTGATTGGCACCCGTGCGTTAATTCTCTCAGGATCTGGTGCGCCTCTTCCCAACAGCCACGACTCTTAAGCAGCAGAATCATTTGGAATAAGGCCCAAACAATGAAAAGTTCCTTTCCTTTGACCTCTTCCCAACCTTACGTGAGGCCTACTCACAGCAAAAGACCGATGGAGAAAGCAAGCGTACTCTGAAAGCCCCCTTTGCCCGTCCTCACGTAAGGAACGGTCACCATACGTCTGGGTTCGAGAGCATGTCTCGTAAGCTTTACACCAAACACCTTTATTCAAAAAAAGAAAGTTGGATGGTCACATAATCCTTAAACTGAATTCCTAATATGGAGACGCGTGGCCATTTTCTTCCAGTTTTTACTCAACGTGAGAAATCGCCGCAGTCGAGCGCAAAACTTGATATGTTCCAGCAACACTAGCATGCTGGCATTGCGAGACGCCACTCATGCCGAACGTCTGACTGAAGCAAATGCCAACTCCTGGCTCGCACTTCTCCGCAGGCGGGCGACAGCACGCATGCGCAGGCTAACATCACGTGCTCCAGCACTGAGGTGAAGCATTCATTCAGGGCCAGGAACAGTGTAAGGACGCATGAGGGTAGCTGCGGAGCAACCTTAAACTGAGGAAGCATCAAAGAAGCCTTCACCGAGGGCCCCTCGGTTAGGTAGCTTTCAGAGTGACATAAGGTGGCCGTCACAGCAATGAAGGCTTCCTTACTGAGGTAAGGAGGGTTTCGTTGGCATTGCATTGGCCCCTCACCTTCGAGACTTCAAAAGTGCAGCTATGCGTTACATTTTAACGGGAACAGCTATTCAATTATTCTTAGTAGTGAATTCTGAAGTTGAATACGATCGAAATAGCAAATACCATTCGAATTAGACTATTAGCTTCTACTTAATTTCGCCTGCTGGTATGTTGAAGATTGCCAGACAAGCCACGAAGATTACATTGGTAGACTTCCCAGTCTCCGCGATTCCCGGTCTCAGTACATAGGCAATAATTTTTCTTTAACACTGTTGTTTATATTAATGTCCAACAATTGCCTTGATTCCTTTCCTCGCAGTCAATTGATAATATCGTCGGTACATACTCGACAGGTAAAACAGCACAAAAAGACGGACAAGAAGGGGTACACACACCAGCACTGATAGAAATTATCTTTGCCGATAAAAAGAAATTGCTAGGCACGAAGCAGAGACGCCATCAAAGTAAATGACGTTTCGGCGAGTTTGTGCGGCAACTATAAGGTGTGTCGCCACCTGTCTTTCGTAGCCTCAGCCTGCAGTGTCGCTATAGTGTTCTAGAAGGGGGCAGTGGGCTCACTGTCGTATCCCTGCGCCGCTCCGCCGCGGAGCACTCAGCGTCGACTTCCCGCATGCCCGCCAGGGGCGCTGACGCATGTTTCACCTGAAAAACTTCTCTTGCCTCGTGTTGCGGTTGCGGTGGTGCGCTCGGTACAGCTCGGTTGGTTCGGCGTTGTCGGCGCTCGACTGCAAATACCGCCGGCGTTGTATGCGTGGCAATCTCTGTGCCTGTGCTGTGCTTGGTGCTTGGCTCAATGTGCAGTATGTGTGTGTGAGAATGCCTGGCTGCCGTCGAAATTACTGTTTCGCGCCCGGGTGCCGGACTGGATACAGTCGTGCGAAGGATGCACCAAAGGCGTCTTTGTTCACCCAATTTCTCATTACGATGAACTGCATGTCTTTTTACAGTTTAGTGAAAACCGTGAGATATGGTAATGCGGATCCATGTGTGGTAGCTGCCTTGCTAAACACACAGCAGAGCAGCGCAAGTTGCTCTCCCAGCAACAACTTGTGGGACCAGGTAGATGCTCATATTGTTTCGGGGAATTTACCAGGCACTGAAGTAGTGTTGTCTTCGGTCGATCACGACCAGCACATAGAGAGGAGCGACTCTCGGATAACTTACTATGTGTCTGGATATGTCGCACGAAAGTGCGTAATGAAAACCAACTGCCAGGATTGCATGAATGCGCTAACCGTGTCGTCCGAAGATGAGAATCTTGGGCTTGCTGCGTTGACACTGCACAGGAATAGAGACGGGCTTCTCTACCCACGTGGAACACTTTTTTTCGTTTGTAAAAATGCTTGAAGACATGTTTGCTGAATGCTTCAGCAAAAAACAACTACATGCTGATAGCATCTTGGATGTGCTTTGTCTGGTGAAAGCAAAGTGCTCGCACAAAATTGGTTGCAGTGAGCATTCAGCCGAACTCACCAAGAATGTAATAAGCTTTTATATTACAACGCGGTTCCCATTTTTTTACAAAGGGCATTAACTCGGAAAAACACGAGAGAAGGAAAACAGTCATGCACAGGAAGATCGCGAAAACTTCCTGAGGCGAGTCTGCAGGTGCATGTTTATATCAATTTGTAAACATCTCCACTTATAAACGTTCAGCCTTCTTGAGCCTGATTTTTCTGGTCCACATTCCTTCCTCGTTTCTTTGTAAATAAACATTGCATAAATGTACCTGGATTTTATATTTCCTTTCTATATGCTGTGTCGTTTTAACAGTGCTAACGATGTCGTGCATATAAATCATGAGCTTAACACTCGAAAAAGCGATTATCTAATGTTAAGTGTCGTGGAAAAAAATTTGCTTTGTAGCGCGCATTCCCGCTGCAGGCCAGTGCTTACGAAAAAAAAAAAGGCAATGCTAAAATTCTGTCCAATATGACTGCTGCATTAGCGAAACCACATTGCACATTTTAATAGCAGGAAATAAAAGAGGATCGTCCGTTGCTTCGCGCCCTGTATATGCGTTAATAGCCAGGCGCGTTCATCCGCGCTTCCGGTACAATAAGACATCGCCTACGCTCCGTAGATCAGCCACAGCAGCGGTAATTCTTTTCTCTGTACACTGATAAGACGCACCAGAAAAAGTATCGCGCATTGCACATCGTGAGTGTTGCATTTCTTTCGGGAACTGCAGCAATGCGCGGTACCCGTTCTACTCCGACATGGCAGCGAGTTTCGGGTGACGCTGCGAACCGGACACGAAGTGCGTCAAGCGCCGCCACCATGTGAGCGCACTACCTCCTTCTAGAACACTGTAGTGTCGCTGTCTGCCCGAGCAGCTGCGACACTGCAGGCTGATACAGGGTGAGGCACTGCAGGGTGAGGCAGTGGGCGCGGACGCCCCTTGGTGATCGCTGTGTCTGAAGGGACAATGTTCTGACTGGTGTTGTATAAGTGGCGGGTCGCTTTTGCCGTTGCGACGATAGATTGGATTTTTTACAAGCACTGCTCCAGGAGGGCACAGGTAACCGGCAAACGGATGTCTCAGGAGAGCACCTGAGGTTATAATGAAGCAGGCGGCGCAGGATCTCCAGGGCACCGAAGGGGTAGCGGGGGGATCAAAGCTGAAAGCAGGGCGGCCCGTGGGTTGGGGCCGCGGAGGCCGAAGCGTGCCAGAGGGTGTTCCCATGGTGTTCCTTATACACCCAAGGCACGCGCAGGCCTCGGCGAGCTCCAGCCTACGGACCATGGTCCGTCCGTAGGTTGGAGCGTACCGAGTGCGGTTTGATAGCAGCAGACACTGCGTTGCAGGTCCCGCCTGTTGCGCAACCACTTGACGTGGGAGGCAGTCCACAGCAGCTTGGCCGCTTGCCTATCAGCCGTGTCTGCTTATTCTGGCCGCCAATAGATGGCGCTACAAGCGGACGTGCTTCCCCTTTCTACCTGTTGCTGGCGCTCTAAGCAGCCTCCGCATAGAGTTACTGTATTGGCCTCGAGCTCCACCACTGGAAAATCTGGCGCCACCATCGCCGTGACGTGCTATTAGGGATCACGTGGACATAGAGGCCGCGTCGGCTGCGCCGAAGCGAGCTGAAAACAAGGGTTTAAATTTCCTCGTACGTACGCTGCGGCCCGCATTCAGTGGCGAGATTTTAACGCGATAGCGTAGTGTCGCACAAAAGCCGGTGTCGGCGGCGTTGGCCGTGAGCGATAAATCCCAGCAGGCACTTCATGAATAAAAAACAACTTGCAAGATGGGCTGGGTGGGAATCGAACCAGGGTCTCCGGAGTGTGAGACGGAGACGTTACCACTGAGCCACGAGTTTTTTTTTCTTTCTTTCTTCTTTATTGCCTTTTCACAAACGCAAACAAAAAGATCAAATACACGACATGTACATATTCTAAAAACACCAGCCACAGCTCGGCCAGTGTAAGGTGTTTAAAAGGGCTTCACAGAAGCCAATTGGTCTAGTACAGGAAGCCATTCCGGGGGTTCACATAGTGCTCTGAACAAGTCGCGTGTGTATATAATCATCATCATCAGCCTGGTTGCGCCCACTGCAGGGCAAAGGCCTCTCCCATGCTCCTCCAACAACCCCGGTCATGTACTAATTGTGGCCATGCCGTCCCTGCAAACTTCTTAATCTCATCCGCCCACCTAACTTTCTGCCGTCCCCTGCTACGCTTCCCTTCCCTTGGGATCCAGTCCGTAACCCTTAATGACCATCGGTTATCTTCCCTCCTCATTACATGTCCTGCCCATGCCCATTTCTTTTTCTTGATTTCAACTAAGATGTCATTAACTCGCGTTTGTTCCCTCACCCAATCTGCTCTTTTCTTATCCCTTAACGTTACACCCATCATTCTTCTTTCCATAACTCGTTGCGTCGTCCTCAATTTGAGTAGAACCCTTTTCGTAAGCCTCCAGGTTTCTGCCCCGTAGGTGAGTACTGGTAAGACACAGCTATTATATACTTTTCTCTTGAGGGATAATGGCAACCTGCTGTTCATGATTTGGGAATGCCTGCCAAACGCACCCCAGCCCATTCTTATTCTTCTGATTATTTCCGTCTCATGATCCGGATCCGCCGTCACTACCTGCCATAAGTAGATGTATTCCCTTACGACTTCCAGTGCCTCGCTGCCTATTGTAAATTGCTGTTCTCTACCGAGACTTTTAAGCATTACTTTAGTTTTCTGCAGATTAATTTTTAGACCCACTCTCCTGCTTTGCCTCTCCAGGTCAGTGAGCATGCATTGCAATTGGTCCCCTGAGTTACTAAGCAAGGCAATATCATCAGCGAATCGCAAGTTACTAAGGTATTCTCCATTAACTTTTATCCCTAATTCTTCCCAATCCAGGTCTCTGAATACCTCCTGTAAACACGCTGTGAAAAGCATTGGAGAGATCGTATATCCCTGCCTGACGCCTTTCTTTATTGGGATTTGGTTGCTTTCTTTATGGAGGACTACGGTGGCTGTGGAGCCGCTATAGATATCTTTCAGTATTTTTACACACGGCTCCTCTACACCCTGATTCCGTAATGCCTCCATGACTGCTGAAGTTTCGACTGAATCAAACGCTTTCTCGTAATCAATGAAAGCTATATATAAGGGTTTGTTATATTCCGCACATTTCTCTATCACTTGATTGATAGTGTGAATATGGTCTATTGTTGAGTAGCCTTTACGGAATCCTGCCTGGTCCTTTGGTTGACCGAAGTCTAAGGTGTTCCTGATTCTATTTGCAATTACCTTAGTAAATAGTGTATATAATGCTCTCAACAAAATAGTGTCTTGCTGAGTGAGCCTGTATATGACAATGCCTGATGTCCATTCTCGTCTTCCATACGCTGTGCATGCAAAGCAGCATTAGCATATCACTCGGCGCTTCCCCTGTTTCTGCACGTGGAAGAAACCGGATTCCAAAAGGGCTTATCGGCAATTCCTTTTTAAGTGTTCTTTGTAGGACGTCCCACAGAAATACGGCGTCATGGCAGTCAATAAAAATATGCTCAATTGATTCTGGCTTACTACAGATTAAGCAGTTTACCGACCAAGGTACAAAAAGACCTTTGCTTTGTAACCATGGCTTTACAGGGAGAGTGTCGGTATGTAATTGAAAAAAGAACGTTTTAGCAGAGGGTCTCACTGGCATTTTTTTTAACGCGCTTTAGCAGAGTACACATCGCGCTCAGGACCTAGCCTGTAGGCAGCTCGGTAAACCGGTAATGGCAAAAATACATCGAGAATATCAGAATACAAACGCTTTTTCGTGACATCACACAAGTATTCATATGAGAACCTTGCTTGAGCAGGCGTACAGAAGTAACCACTTCACGCAAATAAGGACTGAGCGGTCCAGCTCCGAAAGAAACAGATGACACGACAAAGTCAGATAGATAATCATGCAATCGTGCTTGGATCACAGTTCTCAAAAACACATCAGTTTGATCCCGCACAAAGAAGAATCTGCTTATCAGCTGCTTGAAAAACAGGTGTGAGAGCCCTAGCCCACCATTTTTCACCTTGTGAAACAAATTGCACCGGCTTGTGCGCTCCCATTGCGATCCAAATAAAGGTCGCAAACACTCGGTGGATTTTTTGAACCGAAGTTCTTGCCATGGCCATCACTTGCAACACGTAGAACACTTTTGCAATTAAAAACATATTACAAACGGAAGCTCTTGCGAACATTGAAAAGTTATGGCCACCCAATTTATCGGTAGCATTTTTGACGCGTTTATTTTCCTCAGACCAATATTCATCAGCATTGAGGTAGTTATTTAGCGGGACACCGAGGTACTTTCCGGGGGAGACGGTCCAATTCATATTACAGTACACCTCGGGTGTGCTCTGCCAGTTGCCATATGCCAAAATCCAAGGCACTTAGGCCAACTGATCACGCTACCAGTTGCTGTGCAGAACGCCTTAGCAACACTGACAACTTCCTGCACGCTTCTAGCATCAGTGCAAAACACGGCTATGTCGTCCGCGTACGCTAAGACCTTCACTGCTGAAAAAAGTGAAGCCTCGAATACATGGTGTTGCAAACAAACGTAAACAAAACGGCTCCAAGTATATCGCAAAAAGTAGCGGGGACAACACACATCCTTGTTTCACACTCGACCGCACAGGAATTGACATACTTAATTCTTTGTTGATCACTAATTTGGCTGTGCAATCATGATACACCATTTTAACACCTTCAGTAATTACAGATCCAACATTTACGTGCTCCAGCAATAAAAACAGAGCTTCATGTACAACTTTGTCGAACGCTTTATGTAAATCTAGCTGAATCATAGCTACGCGGTCATGCATTGCGTCACAACATTCCAGAATACTTCTTGCTGTGTGTATGTTCGTAAAAATTGTTCTACCTTTAATGCCACAGGTTTGATGCGGGCCAACGAGGGACTTAATAACGTTTTGGAGCCTCCTAGCTAACACTTTCATGTATATTTTGTATTGGTCAAACTAATGGGACGGTAGGACTCAACTGAAAGTAATTTTGCAGGATCGTCAGTTTTGGGGATCATTACTACGTGCGCTGTCCTGAACGAGAGAGGCGCTTGCTTTTTTTCATAGCATTCAGCGATCACAAAGCCACTGCCATTTCTGCCTTAAAAAAATTGTATACGGGCCTGCACCCAGTCCATCTGGCCCAGGTGACTTGCCATTACCCAAGTCATCGATTGCCGCTTCAATTTTGGCCACGGTAATTTCAGATTCCAGTGATTCTCTAACCGTGTCCTCTAATCTTGGCATAAGAGTTAGAAAGTGGGCTTTGAAGTACTCGGGGTCATAAATTCTTCCTCCGAGAAGTTCGGTATAGAATACAACAAATGCACGTTTTATCTCTTCGCTTTCTCGTGTAATTTTGTTGTAATATCGAATTTCATTTATCTCCTTATTTGCAGCATGCTTCTTTTCTTCACTTAGCACACGCTTAGTTGGCGTTTCGCCCAGCCACAACTTTTCAGTGCGCGCCCTTAATTATCATTGCGCCGCGGTACTTATCTTCGTCGATCAACTCGTTCGCTTTCACCTCTCGTATTTCTTTTTTAAACGCTCCAGGCACTTCATGTTCTACCCCTAACATGTACACCAGTTCACTGTGTAACTGTTTCTCTTGTTGCCTTTCCTTGTGACGCAATACGCATGCTCTATCGATGGCAGCAATTTTAAAGTCGCATTTAAACTGCTCCCACACTGATATGAAACAGTTGGTTTCCGTATGCAGGGCATTTGAAAGATACTCCTTGGCTCTCGTGACAAACAATTCATCTTGCAGCAATTTTTCATTGAACTTCCACAGGAACCAATTAAACTTGACACTCTTTCGTTTTTCGCCAATCGTAATCGAGACCAAACTATGATCGCTAAAACTGAGATATTGTGTTTCATAAGAGGAACACAGTGGTACAAACTTCGCCGATACGTATATTCTAGCTATCAAGCCTCGCATGGGAATCACCTTGAAAGTGCGTATACCGTGCTTGGCCATCTCGCGTCATTGCATAACCAATGTCCTCAAGCTCTCTCTCAATTACTATCGCGTTCAACAGCTCAGCGCTTCTATCGCGTACTTTGAGGCTCGTCGTTTTATCTTCAGCTGTACAGACGCAGTTGAAATCCCCAAGAAACACAACATGTCGTTCTGTTTTTAAAAATCCTTCAGCATACTTGAGCCACGAGTTCGATGCTTCAAAGCGGTACAAAAGCGCCTCTAGTGAACGCGGTGTTGCCTTAGAAACGAGCTGTTTCTAAGGCTCAGGCGTGCGTCGCTTGCTCAGGCGCACATTTCGTTGTCGCGCCGAACGCTGCGTTGCTCGACGCTCACCGCGTCCGATGCGGGGCGCGTAGTTGCTGCGCCGTAGTATGGCCGTAGCCCATTGTCTTACACCCCTTGGCGGGTCGACGGGAACGCTGTCGCGTTCCACTCTTGAAGGCGAAGCTTAAGCGTCCTCCAATTTTTCTCGCTTCGAGTGTCTCCTTTACAACGCTTGAAAGCACTACAATATAGGTATAGTGGCTGCCTTTGAAGGCGCGCAACATGGTAGGCTACTGCTCGCGGTGCCGCAGTGCCGGCAACGAAGCCCGATGTCAGCCTTCACACGCAGCCGCAGGACGAGAAGCTGCGTGAAGCTTGGCTCGCGAAACATAAAACCGGCAAACAGTCATCGGCTACAACTCGGGTATGCAGCAAGCATAGACGCGAGGAAGATTTCTGCTACGGCGCCGGGTCTGCGATGTTCGGAAAGCGCGCGCACTGAGACGCTCGCCCGAGTCCGCTGCCCGACTAATGTCATGGCGGTTTGGTCTATGAACTTGTCGATGCTATAGATACTGGCAAGTTTACTGGAGCGGAAAGGGAGCGGTAAGAAGCACGTGCATTAAAAAAAAAAGCATGGCATATGGTCATGTTTGTGTTATGAATTAATACACTGGATTACAAAAAAGAAGCAGCGGGAAATCGCACGCTGAGAACACCGATAAACATACAGTGCGACGCAACTCAAGATATAATATATTGAAACGTCCGAGAATTTAAAAAAAAAAAAAATATTGAATCGTCGCGACGGCACATCACAATCCCCGTTGGCGTCGAAGAGCTCTACAATGAAATTATTTTTTAACAGCTCTGATATAGTGCCCACGCAACTATGGTTGCTTTTATACTGTCAAATGTTCATATTCTGCGGCCTAAAGCTCATGGCACGTTGCGAAAACGCGCACGCGGCGAAAGCGAAACAGTGCGCGGACAAGCATGCAGACGCGCGCAGTCGGTCGCTGCTAATCTGTGCTATCGCTGCATTGAGGCTTCATTCTATTACGCTCCATTTAGTTATACCATACTATAAGAGCATATTTCACATAGTTTGCCCTCAGCGTTTACCTACCTTTCACGCAAGAAGCCGGTCCGGGTGACTCCGTCGCGGCGACCGCGCGCAGTGGCGTTCACATGTGCGTATTCGGTAAAGAGATAGCGTCTGTAAACGATTCTGTGCTTTCAGTTTGCCCAAGATAATTATTTAGACAGTAAAAAACTTCTCTCGTTTCGAAAGTACTTACAGAAATGTCCGGGGGAGCTCGCGCGTGGTGTTTTCAGTGAGCGCTGACAGCTAAACCTATGGGGAGCGCGCCGCGTGATCCCTCATACTACGCCAGCGAGGCGCTTCCGATAGATGGCAACTCCATGACTCCTCGCCGCCAATATGCTACCGAAGGCAACGTTACTAGACTAGGTAGTAACGGTTACTAGACTAGTCTAGTAACGTTGACCAAAGGCACGGTGGAAGATAGGATCGTGACCAAAGGTAGCAGAGTTGCGCGTAGGGCCGCCATCTTGCCTGGGAAGCAACCAAAACTATGCGACGAAGTCGCACTCTGTTTTTGCAGGCGACATGCCTACCGTATCGTCGATCGCCCGTGGACGCTTTTGCATCGCTTGTGGACTGCTTTCCCGCCTAAGCGCAAACAAAATGCATCGAAACAGTTGACTGAATAAGATCGTCAAGAAAAGGGCGCCGAGATCGGTCCCCACCGAAGCTTAGGCCAAGCGTATCCGCCGAGTCCGTCTGCACGCTTTCGGCGCGTCTAGGCTTAGGGATCAATAAGTCTAACCAGGATAAATCACCATATTTCAGCTTTCGCATCAGTGTTCTTAAATAAACCATTTTTTCATGTTTACAGTGTCAGCACAATGTAGCGATGAGCGCCGATGTGACGTGTCATAAACACAGGTATGTATGTGCTGTCGCCGAAGGCTCACAGCCCTAGCCTGCGCTTCTCTGACGAAGATATACGAATAGACAGACGTGTCGACTGAAAGGCATCACTGAACTAAGAAAACGTTGCATATCCTTCGCGTGAAGAACAAGAAACGGCTATCCAAATCGGTAGTAACAGCCCATACAGCATACCGGGTCGGCGGTTCATTTAGGACCGCCGACCCGGTACGCTGTTTGGAGTTAAATTCCAATCGCAAGTGAAAATTGGTGTTGTGGAACTTCCGAGCATGCTACTGAATATGGACAGCAAAATTTTCTTTGTGTTACAGGCTGGGCGATAGTGCATCTACCATGACTGAGTGAGACTTATCTCTGTGAAACTAAAGCTGCTTCTCGGTCCTTGATGTGGAAAATTATGCGCCCACGTTTGGTTCCTGGTGTGGCGTCTACCGACTGGAAATACTGTTCTCAATTCAGTTTTCCTGCATGCTGACCTGGCAGGGCAGCTGTATCGGGCCTCGGACTTTCGCGATGCACTCCTTTCAGTGCTAAATGCAACTGATATCCTCGGCGCTGGACAATACCAGATGAGCCATTTGTGGTTAGTCACATGTGTCAACAACATCATGAAACAGAAACTTGTCGAAAAAGGCGAGTTGCTGGTGACGGGCCTCAAGTGCCTTGTCATAGACCCAGAATGCAAAAATATCAAGATGAAGCTTCTTTGGCTTCCCCCACACCTCGAACAGAGACGGCTTGTTGAAGCACTTAGAGCCATATGGCACAGTGCAGTCCATCACGAGAGAAATGTGGCGGTCTGATGGCATGGAGGGCTGGCAAATGACTAATCGAGACGTAGCGTTCACACTGAAAGATGGGGTTTCTGCCAGTAATCTGCCACATCTATTAAGCATATACGGCCACCAGTGCCTCATCTTGGTTCCTGGGTGACCACCACTTTGCCTCCGGTGCAATAGAGTTGGGCATATCCGACGACATTTTAGAACACCGCGCTGCAGTAACTGTCACAGCTACGGTCACCCTGCAGATGCATGCATCGGAACCTACGCCGACAAGCTTCGTGGAAATAGACCAGCTGAGGATGATACCATCACCGATCATCTATTGGATGTGAGCGAAGTTGTGGATGCAACTGGCGAAACACTCCCTGAGACTCATCGACAAGAACAGATTAGGCCGTCATCGGCTGAAATTAGCCTCAGCCAGAAGCCTGCGAGCGAAGATGAGACTAATTAAGACGCCTGATGACGAACCAACTGTGCCATGGGCAGAATCGCCACCAAATCAACATCGCTCTCCGTCAGTGGAATCTGGATCGATGTGCGAGGCTGCTAAGAAGCGTCCAGCGCCATCTGACAATCCATCGCCCTCGGGAAAGCAGGCTCGCATTCCCAAAGTGTCCAAGTTAACAAAGCCGCTCCGGGGAACACCTACTCCTGCAGATGTCCCTTGTGTTAACGTGCACCAAGAGGTCCATAGTGCATCACCTCATCGTGAAGGGAGTGGTGCACCTCTGGAGCAGCGTTTAAACGCTGCACCTACATAGGTAATCATGGCGGGCGCTCTTCCCTTCCATTTTGGCACTTTAAATGTCCGTGGCTTACGAATAAGCGACGGCAAGTACAGCTTCTACATTTGTTAGGCAATAGAAAATTAGATATTGCTGCTATTCAAGAAACAAAGATTGAATCCGATGAAAACACAGAAGTAGCTCTATCTCCTTTCCTATCTGACTATACTGTTTGTGTCAGCCATGCAGTAGGCGTTTTCGCAGGTTGTATGTTATTTGCTAGCAAGCATTTACAATGTGATTTGCTACATTTGTTTATAGATAGGGAAGGGCGCCTAATCTATTGCGATATTGATATCTGTGGCACGAGTTTTAGATTTATGTGTGTTTATGCCCCGAACAAGTTACGTGAACGCGAGTGTTTCCTATCTCTAGAACATCAGTTTTGTACTGATCATGCATTAGTCCTCTTCGGAGACTTTAATTGTGTATGAACGCGCAAGATCGTACGTCACTGAAGCTGAGACATAATCGAAGTAGTGATGCTTTGCAACGCCTGATATGTGATTATCAGCTTGTGGACATTGGGGAAAATGAAAAGACGGGATGGGCCGATATACACACTTCCAGGGTACCTCGCATGCAAGGATTGACCGAATTTATGTTTCACTTAGCACGCTACCTCTTATTTTTGGTTACACTGTGCACCCTATATTTTTTAGTGACCATTGCCTAGTGTCAGCATCGTTTGGCAGCTGTCGTTACCAAAGTCGGCGTATGTGCTGGGAGCTGTGGAAGTTCAATAACCAGTTACTTTCGCGTGAGTGTTTCTTAAGTCGTGTTACTGAGCTTATAGCTCGTGTCATGCCGAAAGGACTTGCTACTCTTTGCTTTGTGGGAATTATTCAAACAGGAAGCTAAAATGATAGCTATTGAAGAATCATCAATATTAGCCTTGGAAAAAAAAGAATAATTACAAAGCATTGTATAGACTTCTGAGTGAATTGCATGAGCTTGAATGCCTACATCCGGGTCAATATGTTGATGATATTTATAAGGTCAAGGCACAGTTACAAACTCTGAGCACAGAAAAATATAGAGGTGCACTAGTGCGTGCGCGAGAGCAGCGTTTCCTGGAAGAACAGCCTTGCAGTAGGGCCCTTGGCGACGAGCGCCAACACGCGCTGTCTAAACAAATGCTAGAGATAGAGTATGGTGGAATCATTGTTAATGAGCCTACTCTAATAACTAAAGCGTTTTTTGAACATTATCAAAAACTATTTCGAGATCATAAACCATTAGATACAGATGCTGCCAAAAAAAATTGTATCGTTGCTGCCCCAGTTAAATCAAGATGATTACGATTATACAAATGAAAACATTGATATTAGTGAGGTAACTGCATGCATTGATTCGTTAGCAAAGGGCAAGACACCCGGCCCGGATGGCCTTACTCAGAATTTTATCAGTGTTTTCGTTCCCTCTTATCGCCATTATTACTTCAGGTGTAACGAGAGGCCTTGGAAGCAGGGTACCGAACCACCACAATGTACGAAGGACACACCATCCTTATAGCCAAAAGCGATGATGAGACTAAATTGCAAAACGTTGATGGATATCGGCCGATCTCCTAATGCAATGTGGATTATAAAATTTTTGCTAAGGTATTAGCTAACTGTTTGCAAGTTGTAATAAGGTCTGTGGTCAGTGATCACCAAACATGTGGCATCAGGGGCCGCTCCATTCAGACGAACATTCATGTTGCGAGGTCGGTGCTAGGGTGTGTAGCTGAGGGGATTGGACAGGTGGCAATGGTGCAGCTAGATCTGGCTAAGGCGTTCGACAGGGTGAATCACTCATTCCTGTTTACTGTACTAGAGCACATAAATATTGGATCTCGGCTCCTTAGAGGTGTAAGGATATGTTATGCTAATGGATCAACGAGACTGATAGTGAATGGCTCTCTCTCCGATCCGATTAGGCTTTTATCATCAGTACGACAAGGATGCCCTTTGTCACCGCTTCTGTTCTGCTTGTATTTAGAGCCACTTTGTATGAGCATTTTGACTAATGACTAATGAGGTTCGGGTTCTTGCGTACGCAGACGACATGGCCTTTTTTTTGCACCGATAAAAAGAGTGTAAAGACTGCTCTTGCAATTACAGAAGAATTTTGCACGGCGTCTGGTGCAAGCGTTAACTTTGAAAAAAGTTCAGGTTCCTGGTTTGGATTATGGGCCACAGTGCCATCACATTACGCAGGCATTCAATGGAAAGAGGATCTGCGTTATTTAGGTGTGCCTCTCTCACATGCAGTATAGAAATAGCAACGCTCATTGGTCGGGAGGAGTTGGCAAAATTCAATGTAAAGTCAATTCATGGCGAGGGCGGAATTTGTCAATGTTCATTCGTGCTGAAGTGTGCAACGTGTTCTTAGCTTCCCGTCTTATGTATGTGCTGCAGGTACTGCACTGCTCACAAGTTCGCCTTCAGGCACTGCATCGCGTATTTGCAACATTTATTTGGAGTTCGAGCTGTGAATCGATGCGGCGCAACAATCTGTTCCTCCCCCTTGAACGTGGTGGTCTAAGATTAGTACACCTCTTTGTCAGGCAAATTGTTTCTCGTCTGTTTATCTTTCGAGACAGTGACCATCCGTTTTTGCGTGAAATGTTGCAACTCCGTTTAGTTCATTATGTTCCTAATATAGTAGTGTCATCAAATGTCAAAGATGTCCCACAGGCTCCTTGGGGCTTCCTCAAGGAGGTTGTTGACACATTTCTTTTCTTGAAATTTAGTGAGATTCAGCCTAGAGTACGTGTTCACTGCCAGTCGAAAAGCAATTTCTGCGGCACTGGTGGACTCTATATTCCCAGATCCTTTGTATCATGCACCTTATTTAAGCCGACCTTATCAGGATGTACTTAAGCGCGTCCGAAAAATGTGTGTACCTCCTGGAATAAAAACATTTTTTTTTAAATTACATTCAGAAACACTTCCTGTTAAAACTTGGTTAAATTCGAGGGGTTGCTTTCTGCCGTGGTCAACAAACTGTCGGCTCTGTCCACGTGCCTAAACGATAGATCACTGCTTCATAGACTGTAGACGCTGTATTTCTTTGGGACATTCTCCAACGGACGCTTAAAAAGGACATTGACATAACTCCATATTCAATTAGGTTTCTGCCGTTTAACGTTATGGGTGGTCCTCCCTATGACATGTTCATAGTACTTCGCTTATATAGCCTGTGGAGAAGTAGACTGTGTCGCCATGCCGAAAGCCCGCGATCTACAAAATCCTTCTTTCGTGAAAGTGCTGCCTATGTAAGAAGTGTGTACGCTGTGCAGGACCCTCCGCCAGACTAGATGCACTTGTTGGATGCCAGTGTGTGTTTGCCCAAGTTTTAAGTGTGTAGTTGTGTCAACATTGTAATACACTTTCAGTTTCGTTTTTCATGTAATAAAGAAAAAAAAATCCTGGCGTGGCGTAGTGGTAAAGTATCGGGCTTGAGATTTGTAGGTCTGACGATCGAATCCTGGTAACAGCTTGTTACATTTCTTGCATTTTTTTTTCTTTTTTATTGCACCAAAACGCTCACTGTTGCTTTCTGTTCTCAAAAAATATATATACAGTGTCCAGGCACCGTGTATTTAACGCGCTAGAGCTGTTTTTCGCACCAGTACGCCGCGCCTGCCCAGCGCCCCAGCATCCAGCGCGCGGCACTGGGCCCATAATCCGGCGCTGCACTGATACTGGGTTTTGCAATAGGCACACCTGCTTATGTGCCAAAGCTCTCAACCTGTAGGCAGTCTTAATTATTACTGGTGAATCAATGACCAACCATCAGTATTTCGACTCTGGTACCCCATTAAATTTGCTGTAGAACGTACCCACCTACTAGCAGGCACTGGATATCAGCCACACCTGCAAGTGCCACTTCATTATGTGCCTTTTCACTGCAGGGATTCCAAAAGTGACCTTCTGTGGGAGTGTAGAGAAAGTTTTTCTCTCACAGGATTGACATAGCTACATTACGGGTAATAATGCAAAACACAGTTAGGCCCTTACCGCATGGTAAATAACGACATTAATTCCTCTTGCATCCTGCTTCACATAAGCAATAGTAGATGAAATGTCTTTACTTAGTAGTGTAACCTCTTTTATGTTCAGAAACAACAACCCAAGCAGTGTATTATCATGAAAATGTGAGGTGGCTTTTTTATGACAGTTCTGTGAAAGTATTGTGGTGCATGGGAGTGAATGGGATCGAATAAAAAGCGTTTCCGCTTTCAGAGCGATACGTGCAGTCGGGAGCAGAGCACCCGGTCATTATATCATTCCGATGGGACTGCGAGGACACTGCAATGAACCAACGTTTCCGCTTTCAGAGCGATTCGTGCAGTCGGGAGCAGAGCACCCGGTCATTATATCATTCCGATGGGACTGCGAGGACACCGCAATGAACCAACTGTGAGATGCGCTGCGCACGTTGTGTTGCTGCTCAGCAGCTAGCGCGCCCGCGAACAGCGAACGCCAAGATCGGCCGGATTGGCTTTGAATTTGACTGGCGATAACTTAGCATAATTCTACCTCCGCATAGGGTTACCGTATAGTGCAATTCGGGTTCTAGCTTTGTTGTCCCCGTTGCCGCTTTGGTGTCCTGGAGGCATCGCTAATAACGCGAAATAATGACACGTTGTTACAATTAGTAAAAAAACACGATTGCATAAATATCCAGCCGCCAACTTGCGACGCTAAGGTCAGCACTACTGCGCCCCGCGACTTCTGCAACACCAGTCAAAACTTTACCTCTGAAGGTACGTCGGCCAGACTTTATCGCGCCTGGGGCGCTGGTGCTGAATCGGTCATCGTCACCGGCGGCCTTTTAGCCACTTGCGCTCACCTGCGGTTGCTAAGCTAGGCGCTCTGCCTTCTAGATTGTCAATATATGCGGCCCGGGCTCTTCTACGGTCGCTACTGCTCCCACAGAAACATCTGTGATGTTATTTACAAGGCACGTGCAGTCGCGTGCAATATGACTTGCAACGCCTGTTCGTAGTCGAAGATGCTACAGTGCTGCGCGGCGGCTCTAACGTGCGAAATATGGTTTAATAAATACCACTGATTGAAGCTGTGTTTAGGTCTGGACCTCACCTGCGCAGCCTTAGTCTTGGAGCCCCTTCGACTACGGGCGCCCGTGTTGCAGGTCATATTGCACGTGTCTGTACATCGCCGTAAGGCACGAGAAAGCTATGATCCGCCACGACTGAGCACGGGCGCCGCAGGTGCGAGACAGTCTGTCCGACACGGCGGTCGCCAAATCGGGCGGCAGTGCCCGCTCCTTCACCGATTTGACAGCGCCGGCCGCCAGCGTCCGAGAGTAAACAAACTCGACCCTACTACCACAGAGCTACTACGCAATGCCGGCACGCCTAGGGACAAACGCCTACAACACGTCCTCCTCGGCAGCATAGAATAAAGAACCAACTTTGTCGGTAGTGCCTAGGCAGACCGTAGGCAGACAGGCCATAGAATAAAGAAAACAGGCAGAGTCATATATTCAAGGAGAAAAAGCCCCCAGAGTTTCTCTCGCTCGCCCGCTCTTACTCGCGCCTGCGCACAAACGGCTGGCGATCCCTCAAATGAACGTCTCGTAGTACTTCTATAATAAATTGATGATGATAATAAGGATGATCGCATTGCCATGCATTGCATTCCTTTTGAAACGGGGCGGTAAAAAATAGTTGCGTAGCCTGCTTGATTTAATCAGGTATGTTATACATGTTTTTTTACCTAGCATTTTTGTATACATCTCCTTAATCTTTTTTTTTTCTTCATAATCTATATGGCGCTTACAGCCCCTTCTAGCGGACATTTTGAAAAGCTCTGCACATCCGGACATCTCGGCTCGTGGCCATTGGCCCCTGGCAGCCCTGGCCCCTTGGCACCCCTCGGCGGTCTCTGCCGTGGTTGTGCCTGCGCCTTTCGCGCTCTAGCTGCTCTTGTGTCCCATACCGTTCTCGCTTCAAAAATATTCAATTCGTGCAATTGGTTTCCACAAAATTGTGAACGGTATGGCGTTCTGGGAGAAATATTTAAGCTGATATGCTTTCCCCAGAGCAAAGACACTGGCGTGGACGCTCCTTCGAGATCTGATTTCTAGAGTGAGCGTTTCCCGTCGTAGGAAAAAAATGGGCGAAGAAGCGTCGTCTGCAGACCCGTCCAGCTGCATTAATGCAAGGAATCATAACTTGGTGTGTGGTGTCGTTGAAGGTAAGTGTCAGTACCTTCTTTTCCGGCGTAGCCAGTCTGTCTGCCGGTTATCGTATCCCACTGGCTGTGCCGAGCACCGTGCAGTATCTCAAATCGGAGCATTCGTGGCGCCATTGAGATGCTTTAGCGGATGACCAGCCGCGGTGAATAGCACCACGGTTCCATTAGCTGTGCTAATGCGTCCCATAGTAGCTACCGTAATATTTCCTAGATACTGCAGTGTATTGGCGTAGGGTTACATAAACACGCTGGTTATGTAGGCGGGAGGATCGAAATTATGCGCTCGGCTTGTCTAGCACGACGAGTGGTGACAAGTGAGAAGTTCGGCGAAATCGGTATGCATTTTGCTATTTCTTTATATATACTGAAGTGCAAGTGCAACGTTGAGTGACTTTTCTGTGCAATGTTGACTGTCAGAAGTTTTTCTTGCGCAATCGTTCCCTGCGTGCATCCTCGCAAACTCTGCGTTTCCCCAATTATACATTCATTTCGTCGAAATACTCGTAACGAATGTGATAATTGTGTAGCACATTTATTCTGCGTGCGGTTAATCTTTCCAAGATTATTTTTACATTTATGTTGCCAGTTTTTAATACGAACTGATGTTTCTGCGTGAGGTTCCCCAATGTTTGGCACAGGCTCAGTAACGTCTGCTCTGTTCCGTACACATCTCTTTCTCTTTAGGATTTTATGGACGGCCATGGACGACTGAACAACGCAAAGACCTTTTTCAGAGGTAAGTGGCAGTACGACCGTAATGATATGTGCCTGTATTTATTTTATGGGATTAATATTTGTTGGTTTGTAGCTGGTAACTTTTACCGGTTTCCTCGGAATCATCCATGTATGTTTATTTACAGAATGAAAACATTGGGCCTGAACACCTATATGTATGCACCAAAAGACGATTTCAAGCACAGAGCATATTGGAGAGAACTTTACACAGTGGAGGAAGCAGGTGAGTTGTTTGAAATATGTATGATTAGTTCAGCCCCCTTATATTCATTCAGTGCTAATTCTCTAGTGACTATTATCGAAACATCTTGGAAAATAAGTATTTGAGCAAATATAACATCTTTCGTGCACCCTTTGCAACATTACCCCTTGTGTTGTATTTTTGTCATAATAGTCAAATGTCGCAAAGTTTCAAATTCAAGTTAATTCATCAACAATGTCAGTTTTACATAAAAGTGCATATAATATCAGGGGTACACAGTGAGCCCTGAAGTTAGGAACTGTCAAGGGGACTCCCATACATGAAGCATGTACACGCACATGTGCGCATGTGCAGACACATGCATCAAGCTGTGGTTACGATAACCTTACAGACAATTCGAAAAAGCAAAGAATTGTGAAAAAAACAAAATGCAAAGCTGTTTATTAAAAAATGGCAAAGGAAACTTTTTCTGTAATAAACAGGCAATGCCAGTTAACAATACAATAAAAATGAAGCAATACAACTAGTAGCATTACTACAATCACAAAGGTCTGTTGTTAGGATGAAAAGAGTTGTTGCATAAAATAATTATTAACATGGTTCTTGAATATATACTCTGTGGGTGATGTTCGAGGAGGGCGAAATGCGAAAACACCCGTGTGCTTAGATTTAGGCGCACGTTAAAGAACCCCAGGTGGTCAAAATTTCCGGAGTCCTCCACTACGGCGTGCCTCATAATCAGAAAGTGGTTTTGGCACGTAAAACCCCAAATATTATTATATTATTATTACTGTGGGTGATGATTTAATGGTATGTGGAATAGAATTCCACAGTTTGATTCCCGCAAATGGAGTAGTGAACTTTCATAGTTTCTGTACACATTAGGCAAAAGACAGTTATCAAGTTCAGAGGACCTAGTGATAATAGTATTTACAAAAGTTTCAACAACAAAGCACATCTATATGTGCAATATTGCAAAATAATTTATTTGCCACAATTGGTAACTTAAACTGAAAGAGCTGATGAAGAAGATGAATGTTTAAGCTGCAGTAAAGTGGCGTTACATTGGATATGAAATTAGTCATCAGACGAAGCACCTGATTTTGTAGTCTTCGAAGTTGGCCAAGATGTGTGAGGTATGTGTTGCCCCAAGCTTGTACACTGTAACGACAACCAACACGTTCCATTGTGTAGATCAGCATTAACTTTTCGCTTAGCTTGTCAACATTAGTGCAAGTAAAAATAGTCCTGTCATCTGCATATAAGATACAGTCAGCAATGGTCAGAACATTAAATAGGTCATTAATAAATAGTAGAAAGAGCAGCGGGCCAAGGATCGAACCCTGAGGAATATCTTGATTTATGAACTTAGCAGATGAGAGTTTGGCATCAATCTGAACAACTTGAGTACAATTGGTTAGATAGCTATAGATAAACTGGAGGGGTCGGCCAGTTATGCCATAAGATTCAAGTTTACGTATAACAAGTTGGTGATCAGTGGTGCCAAAAATACTCCCAACCAGCAAGCCTTTGTCGATTGCCTTCTTGATTTTATTGGTTAAGACTAGAAGCACAAGTTTGGTTTAGTAACCTGACTGAAAGCCATATTGCGTAGATAATGATTAAATTTTGCTAGGTAGGATGCTAAATGTGTGAAAAAGTCTGTTATATAACAAAAAAAATAAGGTGTTCATTTATTTTTATTTATTATTTCTTCAGTTTATCCAAAGAGTGCTGCCTGGTACTGGTAGTGCATGGTAGACCTTGGTCATACACTCACAAAAAAAAAAAAAAAAAAAAAAAAAAAAATTCTGCGGAGTCATTGCATTCCTTGACTTCTTCTATCTCCAGTGGAGTAATGCAATTAGGTCTGCAGTTGTTGAGTTCATGATCACCTTTTTTGTAAACAGGTATTATTCTACCAACTTTCAGAGAATTAGGGAAATATGCCTGCTTTAAACATTTCGTTAATGCTTAGTGGCTATGGTGTTGGGCTGCTAAGCACGAGGTTGCGGGATCGAATCCTGGCCACGGTGGCCACATTTTGATGGGGGCGAAATGCGAAAACACCCATGTACTGAGATTTAGGTGCATGTTAAAGAACTCCACGTGGTCCAAATTTCCAGAGTCCCCCACTACGGCATGCCTCATAATCAGAAAGTGGTTTTGGCACGTAAAACCCCATAATTTAATTTTTTTAAAAAGCATTTTGTTAACAATGTCTGCTATTATAGGAGACAGTTCATTAGAAATGAGCTTGATATGAGATAGGTGGACAGAGTCTAGGCCAGGCCGAGTAGACTAAAGTGAAGATATAAGATGAAAAACCACTTCTGCACTCGTAGGTCTCAAGTAGAAAGAATGACGATGGTGAGGCAATGTCAGTAATGGGGAGGATCCACTTGAGAATCGTAGGTATTACTACTAAAATATTCACTGAAGGCTTTCTCAGTATCAGTTGGCTGGCAGTATGTTTGTGTGTCAGTTTTGGCTTTTGTTAAATGCACATGGCATTTAAGAAGCAAGAAGGCTGGGAATTTCATTAACAAATGATTGTCTGTCTAATGTTTAATTACTTTGTATATTTCAAACTTGCATGTAACTAATTGACAATTTTTTTTTGGTAGTAGTATGATTGATTGATGACTTTTTTTACTTGGTAATGCTAACTGTAATTCAGTTACTTTTCTTTCTTTTTTTTTTCCAGTTACCAATTACATGTAACCAGTTACTTTGTTGATAAGGCAAGCTGTAACAGGTGATGCAGCTTTGAGCACTTGCATTTTTTGGATACTGCAGCAGAAAACCTGCGGTCGTGCCATGCGGCAATCTTGCAGTTCAACATGTTCAGACAGGCAAACATGGGCGCTCAGTATTTGTTTCGTCATCTTAATGCTCCACCAAATGTTGGGTCTACGTCTCCAAAGTGGAGGCCACTTTAGACGTTGATGCCAGAAAATCACCTACTGGAGATTTTTTTCTGCCTTTCATGGGCCCTACTGGAGCACTTTCTCCGAGCTCCAGCAACACTGACGCGCTGCACATTACAGAGGGCCCAGGCGTGAGCACCACAATGTTGTGCACAAGATGTTTCGTACAATGAAACACCACCGTTCATTTCAGCGCGCACATCAAGCGAGTTTTCAGTCATCACAGATGTCCTCACAAGAAAATGAGAGAAGATTAGTGAAGAAAATTTTTAAGAGCAATTGTTAGTGAGGATAAACAGCATGTTGATGGCTGCAGAGGAGACCGAAAGAGGCCAGCTTGTTCTATACTTGATTTGCGTAGTAACCATTCGGACAAAGATAAAGGTTGGGAGGAAAGTAACATAAAAGTAATCATCTACATTTTAGTAATTACTCAGTTGCTTTCGGAGGGCAGTAATTGGTCACTGCAATCTATCACATACTTAAGTGAAGTAATTGTAATTGGTTATCTTTTGTTTTTCTGTAATGTGTACAAGTCTGGTATATGGTTTACCATCACATGTAAATTGAAACGCATTTGTAAAAATAAATGACAATGTGTTGTGTGCATAATTACCTGAATGCACAATATGGGGCTTGTAGGCAGCTGATTACAAAACATCCTTTGAGAAAAAAATGGCCCAAAATTTACATGTGAGAATGAGTTATGCCCATGTCTCGCTCCTGGCTAACATAGAAATGAAAGGTGTTCATTTATTTTTATTTATTATTTCTTCAGTTTATCCAAAGAGTGCTGCCTGGTTCTGGTAGTGCATGGTACCCCTTAGTCATACACTGACAAAAAAATTCTGCATGGTCATTGCATTCCTTGACCATCTACCTCCAGTGGAGTAATGCAATGTTTTAGTTGAAAGCAGAATGATGCAGGGCTTATTCTCCTTATATGAGCCAACTTCAGGGAAATCCTTTTAAATGCAGTTTAAAGTCTCAGTTATATAGCAAACACCACAGAATCTGAAAGGAATGCAACATTTAATTTCACTATAATATCCAGCAACTTCTTTCTCAGCTCAGACTTCTGTTGCATATATACTGTTGCACAACCATGATGCAAGTTTAGTACTAAATTGCCACTTTTGTCGATCTATTTTCGGGTTATGTTGCTTGGTCAGCGTTTAGTCATGTGCATTCTGCAAGTGGTTCATAAAGTGCAGGCAAATCAAAGAGACCTGGGTATGTTCAATTTGTACATGATTCGCAGCACCTCCTGTACTAGTTGTGCGCTGCACAGAACAAAAGCACACCTCTGCACTTAATCTCCAGCACTTTGGAATGTGTTGCAGGCAAACAGTTTCCTACAAGATTTAACCCTTTGATGGTCAATTTTATTGGCCATATGCAACCGCCCAGGTTTGATGTTTTTTTATTGCAGATTCCAATTCTTAGGGACTTCAAAAAAATTTACTGGAATTTTTCTAGGGTGACCGTAAAGTGAGAAAAAAATATTTTGCATTGGTATATATGTTTTTTTCATTCATGAATAACAAAAGAAAGAAAATAAGCTTATAAGAATTAAAAATTTGATGCATTGTTATACATATAGTTCAAGGCTTTGGAAATGTGCACACGAGAATATTTCGCAACTCTCACCTTTTCCTGCTCTTACACTAATATTTACGTCCATAGTGTAATTGAACTGCGTAGGTGTGCGCACTTAAGAAAACTGGGTGGTTGTGTGCCCATCAAAAAAGCAAAACATGATGCAAACTTCCTCTAATCTTCATCTTATCGTCAACCAGAGGCAATTAGTTTTCACGAGTGTCCAAAAAAAAAAAAGCAACGGAAACGCATGGCACGGCGGCATCCTTCCTATGCACACCCTTGTGAGCACTAAACGAGTGAGGAACAAGCGGTAGCCCTTTGAGTGATTAGTAACGAGATGGCCATCAGCTTTGCAAGCGAAAGAAGCCGAAACTGCCAGCGGAAGAAAACCCAAACCACCGCCCACCCACGTGCATGCGTGCCAATGCGCGACAGGTACTATATAGACGCATGCGAGCAAACTAGCTCTAAAACGAACCATGCAACGAAAACCGAGAGAGGGAGGCGGGCGAAAAAAATTGCCTGTATTCCCAAATAGTGGCAGCACATGATAGAAAAGAAAAAGTTAGGAAATTGGCGCACTTTTTAAGCATACAGACGGCACCGTAAATATACGGCATCGACCATTTTTGGACTTGTTCACGGTGCCGTATATTTACGTCATTGACCCTCAAAGGGTTAAACTCTGGCGCTGCGATTGTTCAGCTACCATGGGAATGATTAGCACCCGGATGTCTAATCTATGTGCGTGTGGCTTCAGTTGTTCTTGTGGTATTATTTTTTATGCTATTTGTCTTTGCATTTCCAAGGAATAGTATTTTTCCAAGCACATGAAGGCAATAAGTTACTATGCATATGAATAATGATTGCAAATTGTTGCATTTCTAATGTAATATATTTTGTTGAAAGTGATCAGTTTGCAAAGCCACCAAGCTGTTTGAAGCCAGAAGGACCAAGTTTAGGCAAATCAATTTACTACACATCATTCGCAGCAAAACAGCACCTAAATTCCTACTGGCTGCAACGCCACGTCACGTGTGCACCTAGACAGAGCAGAGCGGGTGAAAGGGAACATTTGCTGCTGTCCCTGGTGTTATGTGAGTTATGCATTGCCGCGATGCCACGTCATGCTCTCACCCTTGAAATCCCGTGTTATCTGCGCGTTCCTTGTCCACGCAAGTTCTCACCTACGTTCGAATTCTGCCTCTGTAATTGCTATAAAGAAATTTATGTATAAAAAACAATAAATTCAAAAAGAATAATGGTGGTGGAAGTGAGTTTCAAACCTACGATCCCACGCTCAGAAGCCAAGTGTCTTACCCTATGGGCTAAACTTGTGCCTCCTAGATAGCAGACCTGTGCACTCTGCTTTATGACATCATGCAACTTGGAATGAAATTTTCATTGCCAAGCCTGGCATTAGTGTCCCCATTAGATTCTGTGGCAGAATAATGTGCACTGGCTTTGTGCTATCTAGGAGGCATTGGCCAAGCATCTCAATGTACTCGCTTGCCTGCGAGGAGTTCATAACTTGAAGGATTGCTCAGCAGCGTTCAGTTGAACATTAATACTTTCGCATTCACAACTTAGTGCATGGTGCCCTCAGATTTTTATTGCGCTAGAAATTATATGGATGCTGAAAGAGCTTTCACACTGTTGTGCTGTCACGGTATCAAAGTATGTGCGTGGCCCGTGTGTGGAGGGTTAGAAGTGTTCCAGAGACGCTCAGTGCATTTGGCTGCAAAAGTGATGAAGCCGAGTGGACGCACCGTCATGCACCGCTCAATTGGCTCTGCCAGAGCCAGGGCATGGTTCTGGCTTCCGCTGCTGGCATGAAAGTTGTGCACACTCACATTAGCGTTCCTGCTAATGGTCTGTTCATATCAGACCTTGGTGGATACACTGGTCTGAACTGAATTAACAGTAAACGTCAAGCTAAACTTATCTAAACACTTCAGTGGTCGCTAACAAATGCCAACAGTTTTCATTGGTTAACATTGGTTTTCATCATGCTAGCATTCTGAGACTCCTTCAATGCGATGCTAAGCTTTGCTATCACTTTGCCTTAGTGCGACTCTGCCTTTTTGTTGTAGGAGACGCTGCATACATGCTTTCCAGCTGCCGTCATGTTTGATTTTTCAGGTTGTACAGTGCCAGGGCATTTCTTTTAAAGATACGTAAAAAAAAAAAACATACTGGAAGCTTGGGCTGCCTCAGTGTCTTGACACTGTCAAACTCTGTAATGATGTTGTTTTAAAAAATTAAGTTCTTGAGTTTTACATGCTAAAAGCACAATAAGCATGTCGTAGGACTCTGGATTAATTATGACACCTGGGTTTCTTTTAACACCCAATGCAGGGTACAGGGGAGTTCTTACATTTTGCCCCCACGAAAATGCAGTTGCTGCGGCTGGGATTTGCTCCATTGCCCTTGGGTTTAGCAGTGCAATGCCAAAGCTACTATGCCACCGCAGCTGGTAGGCAGTGTTTTTAGCCAATCAGAGTGGCTGTAGCAGTCCTCTAGGCCAATCATAGCTGAGAAGATGGCGAACTTGACAATAGGGCAGAATTCTCCGATGTTCAGAATAGCACCCTGCCTGAACGTTTTCGGTGCTTTAGGCCAATCATAGCTGAGAAGATGGCGAATTTGACAATAGGGCAGAATTCGCCAATATTCAGGATAGCACCCTGGCTGAACGTTTTTGGTGCTGCTGCTGTGAACAGAATCATCTAAATCCAAACTTCGTCTTTTGGTGGCCTACAAAAAAGAAAAAAGAAAGCAAGAAAAAAATTGCTCTTATCGTTGCTTCTTGCTCATATCTTGCAGCGAGGTCACATTTTATGGTTTGAATCGTTTATTGTTGCACTTGGCACTGTTAATTTCCAGGTGTGTTAAAAAAATGCGAGTTTGCCTTTGTCTGCACCCTTCTTGCTTTCCGCAGCGCGGCCCCCCAGCCATTAATAGAAGCCAGCTCGCAGGTCATGCTTTACCCCGTGGTGCAGTTGCCAGAAGCGACAAGATAATGTCGCATCACTCACTACAAGGGAAAACACGGGGAAGGCAGGAGATGGAAATTGAAGACTATTAGCAAAACAAGAACAAGGTAAAAGCAAGAGCTAACATTTTGACAAGTGGACTTGTCTTTTTCAAGGCTCTTCAAGACCTTCAAGGCCTCTTCAAGACATTTTTTTCAAGGTGCTCAACCCCTGAAAAAGACCAAGTGTACTTGTTGAAACGTTGGCTCTCTTTTTTTCCTTGTCCTCGTTTTGCTCATCACTCACTACAAGTGGCTCAGACGACTGCAACTATTTTCCAAGCGAAGCTTGTATTGGCTCACAAGTTTTGGTGGCATTGTTGCGGTCTCGCAAAAAAACCCAGTTGCTCCCAGAGCAGAGCAGCTGCGTAAGTGTGGTTTGACGAGTTGACAGCTGCACTGGCGCCGGAGCGTGAGTCATTAGCAAGGATTCCGGCTGCATAGGTGCATGCCCATGCAACTTGCGCAATCAATCAAAGCCGTTTCGCTTCTGCCGGGGAGGGAAAGGGCAGGAAAGGGTTTCTCACCCACTGCGCCAGCTTCGTTTCCATTCAGTTCAGTCTCGGAAAACTAATGGAACGCCCGTGCATTGTGTGTTCCCCGGAGAACAGGCAGCCTTTGACAAGCGGTGGTGAGAACTCGCCTGTGAAAGGGCTTACTGTTGCTGTGCCAATCCAGCCACTAGAGCCATTCTGTGCGCGCTGCACTGGCTTGAAAACGGATGCGATGGCCACATGTTGTGCGTTCCCCCGAGGAACAGGCAGCCTTTGATGAGCGGCGATGAGAACATGTCCGTAAAAGGGTTCACTGTCAGTGTGCCGATCCAGCCATTAGAGCTTCCCAAGCTCAGGCAGTCTGACAGCAATGAAAAGAAGATCCTGAGCTGAGGGACCGGGAGGCCGAAGCCATCTGGCACTGTTACCTGTGGAGTACTTAACCGTAACCACGGTGGAAGATAGGCTAGGTGAGAGAACGGAGTGCTGTCAGCGCTCTGTGGAAAGGTGCGGGTGGCGTTCTGGTAACTCGGCGCGACGAGAGAGGGCGCGTTAGACTAGTGCCCGCTTTGCTTCCCGCTGGTGCCCGCACGCCTGCCAGTGGGATAGACAAAATTCCAATCAAGTTAATGAACTTGTCCCAAGAAGCAAGGAAACGCTGATAAAAACATTGGAGGCAGTCACAACAAATAAGCAAATTCCGCACAGCTGGAGACAGTGTAAAATGAATTTGATTTATAAAGGGAAAGGTGATAAGAAGAACAAAATCCTTCTGCCCAATTCCGATAACATCAGTTATATATAGACTGGTGATGCAGGCGGTGAAATTAAAAATGCACTCATGGGTAGAAAGTAATAGAATACTCGGATAACTTCAGAACGGGTTCAGAAGTGGCAGGCGCTTAGATAATAGCCTGTTCGTGCTTACCCAGTGCATAGAAATAGCTAAGGCAGAAAATAGACCTGTGTATTTAGCCTTCCTGGACATAAGCGGTGCATATGACAACGTGAACAGGGAACTCCTGTGGAACATATTAAAAGATGAAGGTATCGGTCATGAGGTAATTGATTTTCTACAGGAAATATATCTAGAAAATAAAGTTTAAATAACATGGGAAGGAATTAAGAGTACGACAACTGTCGAGGTACACAAAGGATTAAGGCACGGTTGTCCTCTATCACCGCTGCTGTTCATGCTTTATATGATAAGTATGGAAAGAAGGTTACAACGAGGCAATCTAGGGTATAATCTGTTGTACAGATTAGGCGGAAAGGTTCTTGAGCAACGACTACCAGGTTTAATGTATGCGGACGATATTGTACTGTTAGCAGATAGCCAAGAAGATTTGCAAACTCTGGTTAATTACTGTGGAGACGAAGGAGACAGTTTAGGTTTCAGTTTTAGTGCAGCTAAGTCCGGTGGGATGTTTTTCAACGATACAACTGATCAGGAGCTTATAAGGCCATGAAATACCCCGAGTGGCCGAATACAAATATCTCGGGGTATGGATAAACAAAGGGCAGATGTACATGGAAAAGCATGAACAGTCTCTCATAGCTAGAAAAAGGGCGAAGAGATGCCGGGATTATGAAACATAGGGCATTGTGGGGGCACAACAGGTATGAGGTACTGAGAGGTATTTGGAAGGGACTAATGGTGCCGGGGCTTACTTTCGGGAATGGGGTCCTGTGTTTAAGGGCAGAGCTTTAGTCGAGACTAGAAGTAAATCAGAGAGCTGTGGGAAGATTAGCACTAGGTGCCCACGGGAAAACCACAAACGAAGCAGTACAGGGGGATATGGGCTGGGCATCGTTCCAAGCACGGGAAGCTCAGAGAAAAATCGTATACGAAAAACACCTGAGGAATTTGGACGATAACAGGTGGGCAGCTAAGGTATTTAAATACCTATACAGAAAGAGTGTTCACTCACAGTGGCGGTAAAGAACTAGGAAGATAACCAGTAAGTATGCCAGACACGAAGACGGAGAAAGACAGAGCATATTAAATGACAGGTTAAAAACGCGGAAGGTAAAAATTGGATAAATTCAATGGAAAAGAAGCATAGTGTGGAACTATATCTATACTGGAAACAGCAGATTAGCAAGGAAGCGTTTTATGATAACTCAAGAGGCAGTGCCCTAGCTACTCTTTGAAGCTAGGTCAGGTGTCTCAGAACGCGGAGCTATAACAAAATTTAACAAAGAAGACACATGTACTGTGTGCGGTAAATATATAGAAACAATGGAACACCTCATACGAAAATGTGATGTTATCAATGTCGATGCGGCCACAGTAACGCGCCCTGAGGCCCTATGGTTCAGAGATAACAATAGTCATGTAAATAAATATGCCGTGGAAATTAGCAAAAGGCGATTAGAGGATTGGTGGCTCAAAAGCAGAGGGGTGACATAAGGTTAAAAGGGTAGGAAGACGTATTTAAAGAAAACCGCGAATTTTAATAACACAGCACAGGTAAAGAAAAATAAAAGGCAAAATAAAAAGCTGAGCATGGTGGCAACTACCATCAGCCCGTTTCAAAGAGGACGCTCCTACCTTACATCCATCCATCCACTTTGCTTCCCGCTGGTGCCCGCATGCCTGCCAGCGCCTGCTCTGTTCTGCTGACATCTTGATCGCTACGAGACAGTCGTATTTGCTTTTTGTGTTAGTAATTTGATCAGCTTTATGCGGCTGTGCGATGGGAAAGTGCTTTGTGCCCTTCTTACTTATTTGCAAACCTGAGAAATAAAGTCTCATCATGATGTTCTGCCCGGGACTGTACATACCTTCTTGGTGGTTACATATATAAAGCAGCTGGTGCATCAATTTCTCTTCCAGTGCTACATGGGGTGATTACACTGCTTGAAAACACGCTTGTAAGTAGGTTCCATTAGGTGTACAGAACAGATAAAGGACCGCGGAATCACTCCGTTGAAACAGGCACAGCCACGTCGGTAAATCTCCTTCACCTCATGCCGCACACAGTTTTGACTTCTTTTGAGACGTACACGAAATATATGAAGCCTTTTCGGTAATTCGTGGAAATAGTATTGCACATACAATGCAAGTGAAATCAAAGCGCCCTCTGTAACTATGTACTATCACGCTCGAAATTTTCAGGAACGCGAACGAGTGCTCGGAAAGAATTTATATGCTGCATAGTCTGCAGTCACCTGGAATCTGTGAATGTATGAGGGGTTTGGAATGCGCTATCTGCTTGTAGCAATACCACGCAACTAACGCGGTTTAACTGTAGAGCTACAATAAACATTTTTCTGAAAATATGCGTCCCGTAAAGTTTTGATCGGGACTTCTATGAGCTGCTTTTTAACACAGGCTGAAATAGCGACGATACATGGTTATTTCACCTAGCCCGGCGTTCTTGAAAGTGGGCATGTAACAGCCGTCAGTGAACACATATTTGATAGACTTTGCGCGAGCGGCTGAAGTTACAGCTTAAATCGGTACAGGGACTAGCACGGCAAATTGCGCGTCCGCCGTCTGCTTTCAGGCGCCTACGGAACACCGAGGGCCTCAGTTCGGAGCGCCACTGGTGGCGCGCTGCAGCCCCCGGCGTCGTTCGCTCACCTGAAGTATTCTTCCATCGTGACTGTAACGTATATCAGGTGCACGCAGGACAAGCTTAGCTTACTCCCATTTTCTAGTAGGGGTAGGGTCGGTCATATTTGTTTTCTTGAGAAAAGAAAGTAGCAGTGCAAAGTGTTATATTGTTACGGGAAACACCAACAGAAAGCTCTTTACAAGGTGTAGTTACAGTGCTAGTACAAGCACAATCAAAATTGTAATCAACAGAGATCAGCACCACTTCGTCTTCGTCATGTTCACTGGAGCCACGCTGAGGTGGCATTTATCTGCGGCTGTTCCATATTAACATTGAATGATCTGAGCCATAAAATGCTATCTTGGTGCGAAATCTGAGGGAAAACAGAGCAGCAGTAAGTGCAGGAGCTTTTTTCTATGTGTAATTAAATGCGCATGACTCCTTCTGATGGTGTTGCTTGTAAAAAAAAAAAAATAGGATGGTGTGCATTTTTTGGCTGCAATTCCATGTGGCAGCCGCAGCAATTGCAGGAGTGGAGAGAGACAATGTACAGGGACTTGCATTTTCATTTTAGAATCTTAGAAAAAACTATTTTGTACTTACCGCTGCTCTGTTCTTGCTCAAATTTTGCAGCAGGATTGAATATTATGGTTTGGGTCTTTCAATATAACTCCTGACACTGCTAATTGCCTGGTTTGTCAAGAAAAAGAACTGCAAAAATGCCTTCCTCTCTGATGGGCGCCTGAGCTTTTAATGGAAACCGATCTCGAAGGTTGTGTGTTGCCATACTGCTGTTGCTGAAATGGGTATAGCCGCCATGTTTTAAACATCACTCCCTGCAAGGGGACTTGGACAAATGTAAGGTCTGTTCTATTAGCCTGTACCACCTGAACCAGTTCGCAAGGTGCTGCACCCTGCCGTTTGTTTCAGTGGTGCAGCAATTGCACCCTCTGAACCACGGCATCCATTTCAAGAGGTGCGCCAACTTGGTGCAGACTTACAGGTGTGAAGCACCAGTGCAGCAGACGATGCAGCGCATGGGTCCAAGTGCCATTAAAACCCTGCTTAAGAGCATCTGCTGTGCCTGTGCAAGCACAGGGTGTATTTACATCTTGGAAGCCGATCATATACCTGCAGTTTGGGACTTCTTTCAGAATTATGCAGTCTACGCACGTTTGTCGTATAAAACCATAAAATTCTATAATGTGAAATTTGAGCAAAAACAGAGGACCAGTAAGTGCAAGGTCTTGGCACTGTTACTTGTCTGGATTGCCAAAAGAAATCTGAATTTTCTTGCCCTTGTCTGCACTCCTCGCAGTGAGTTTTAAATGGACCCCGAGATGATTTTGATGATTTTGTACTAATGTACTGAGTCGTTAGGTTAGGCCCGTGTGATCATTAAGTGGTACATTTAAGGGGGGACGTGGCCTTTGAAAACTGAAAAATAGCAAAAAAGTCGATTTTTGGAAAACCACATATTCGGGCAGTATGTCTTGTAAACTACCATTTCTGTAAATATCAACATCTAATTCATCGCGAAACTATTTCGAATAAAGTTTATAACGAGACGCGACAGCTCTCGAGCAGTGAGCACTCAATATACCCCTACTTGGTGCGAATGCCATTTCTCCATTGCTCCCCCGAGCGCCCCCATTTTGGTGTTGTTTTGTTTGTGTATTTTTGTGCTTTTTTTTCCCCACCACCCGCGGTGGCGGCAGCATGGGAGAGGCGTAAATCGCTCATGATTAGAGGGCTCGTGAGAGCTTTCAAGTTTCCAGCGGCTGCGACACGAAGCTGAGATTGGGCTAAGCGCGTGCTCCTCAAGGATGCGGGGGAGCCCGCGACTCCCATTGGCTGCTGTGTACGATGACGTAGTGGTCTCCTGCATAACGCGTTCAGCCGTCGTCTGCTTCGGCTCCTCCATCGCCAACGTCCTTTGTGTGTTCCACTTGCCATCGTCTATTTTTGCAGCCGTTCGCATATTACCCAAGTTTCTACTGTTTTTATGGGACGATTTTCAACTATCCTTACGAGACCGTTGTTGCGTTTAGCCTGACGATTGTTGTGCGGTCAGCCACGATGCGCCCAAAGAAACTCAAGACGCTACATGCGTTTAGTGCAAAAAAGCGTCCGATGAAGCTCGCCCGCATTGCGAAGCTTGCCCGCACGCCGACGCTGATCGCACTGATCGTTCCTGTGGGGCAGCTTCTGCTTCATCTACGCAAGAGCATGGTTGCGTCGACGCTTCTAGCAACGTGACTCATGCTCCACCGGCGCAAGAGTTTGTCGTGACGAGTGTGCCTGATGTCTCGTGCTCATTGACAGCGGCTTCCACATCCTCTCTTTCATCTGCCTCGGACAGTGCGATCGCGTCATCCACTGTGTACTTGAAAACATGTTTCCTCACGTGTGAGGAGAAAGAGGCGGCGGATAAAAAATGCGCTGCTGTGCAACGAGGACTTGGTGCTATGTTAGCGACGCAGCGAAAATTTCAAGCAATTGAGTGCGATCCTGAAGCTGCCACCACTACAAGTGAAGGCGGAAGATTTCTCTTCGCGCAAATGGAAGGCCCAGGCGACCTGCTATCTGGGACCCCGTGCCAGCGGTGCTTCGTGACTTTGATGAAGGTTCAAGGAGGCACCCAACTTGGACTTTCAACAAAGCTTGAGCTGCTATGTTTACATTGTGGAGTAGTTGCAAGCTCATGGAGTCCTGCTCGTCAGTATGACTCAATGGCCTTTGATGTGAATATAAGAGCCATTGTGGCAACAAAACAAATATAACACTTTATAACAAATAGGGAAGGGACAAACAGCCCTCAATGACTTTTGGGCAGCGATGAGCGTGTCCCATCATGGCCTGGCCTGCATCATAAGACTTTTCAGAAGCACTTCAGAAGAAATTCAGGGAACCGCAGACACAGTGCATAGACAAGTTCTCAACAGAATCTGCTTCTGCTGTGAAAACCACCTCCAAGGAAATGGATCCATATTTCAGCAGGGATATCACAGTAAACTTTGATGGAACATGGCACAAGCATGGCCACATGTCCCATATTGGAGTTAGTGCAGTAATTGAATATCATACGGGCCTCATCTTGGACCCTATTGTTTTATCAAACCAGTGCCTTGGTTGCCAAGTATGACCAAAGCCTGGAGACCCAGGCTATGCAAGCTGGCAGGAGGATCATGTGTGCCAGAAGAACACTGACTCTGGGAAGATGGAGGTTGAGGCAGCTGTCATCCTTTTCTCATGTTTGGTGCCAAAGCACAACTTCTGTTACACAACGCTCGTGTCTGATGGAGATAGTGCCACGTTCTCTGCCCTTGTGCAAGAAAACGTTTATGGGCTGGTCTCCATCTTGAAAGAGGAATGCCTGACCCACGTCCAGAAGAGGATGGGGACAGCACTGCGCAACCTTGTGCAGAAAAGAAACAAGGCTTTAGGAGGGAAAAGCAGGCTGACAAAGGCCATCATTGACAAGTTGACAGGCTATTATGGCTGGGCCCTACGGGACAGTTCCAACGATGTGGCTGCAATGCAGCGTGCAGTGATGGCATCGTACCACCACATGACATCGATGGACAAGGATCCTCACCACGACTTGTGCCCCGAGGGTGCAGAGTTGTGGTGTCGTCATAATGCCAGCAAGAGTGATGATGTGCCACCTCCGAAGCGTCGGTACAATCTTCCAGGCCATGTTGCAGAAACACTGCTACCTGTTTATGAGCGCCTCTCACAGGCTTCTCGTCTGCAGTGCTACCTGGGAGCAAAGAAGCAGAATGCATCAGAATCATTTCACTCCGGGCTGTGGTTCCTGATGCCCAAAGAGCAGCATGCGTCGCTGATTGCTGTGGAGACAGCACTGCATGAGGCAGTTTTAAAATATAATGCTGGCTGCCACAGGGTCACCCAAGAGCTATGTTCATCACCTGGCCATTCAAAGGGCAGCCGGGAAAGATTCTCTGTGCTTGAAAAAGGCCAAGAAGCGATCGCAAGAGAAGGTGGAAAGGCGGCAAAAGAAGAGAGTGCCTAAGGACATCTCCATTTATGCTGTAAGGTCATTTTCGACCAATATATGTGCTCAAGACTTTCAATGCTCATTTTCTCAATATCTTTTTGGCTGGTGAGGCTGCTTGTTCCAGCCATAGTTCTGTAACCGCTCATCAGATTTCCGGAAGTTTTTTTATTGTGTATCGGAATAAATTTCTGAGGGCAAGACAAACCCATTTTTTATATATTGTTTCGGTGATTTGCAATATTTAATCAAAATTTGAGTGATAAAATCTTAATCACCAACACTAAATTCAGTGGTCTGCTAAAATTTAAGGAAAGTCTCTGTCTTGTCCTGGGGTATTCATCTGGGAATCATCATAGTGAATTTCACAGTTGCAGCACTATTTGAAAATTCCCCAGGCCTGGAATGAGAAAACCATGTGCACCATTCTGACATATTGCTGTAACTTGAGAACCTGTGCACATAACTGCATGAAATTTTGTAGTTGTACTAATGTTTTTGCTATGAGTCTATCCTGAAAATTTTATTAAGATATCTAAATAAACAAAAAAGTTAGTATCCGAGGGTAGCCTGCCCCCTTAAGTGCTCTGCATAAAGCGTGTAATTTATTATAGGGTTTTAAAAAATGTACATCACTACCGATTGCAGCGGCGCTGCTTCCCCAAGTTTTAAGCGGCCCCTTTCCAGTTGACATAGTTAGCCGAATTGACGTCTGTTGGGTGAACTATCTGGTTAGCTACCCAGGCGTGTCATCGATAATTTTTCCAACTATGGCGAACAAATGTTGTTGGTAATAGTTGGAATCTGGATAAATTTGTTTCTATGAGGGCGAATGAGAAAATCTTTGCCCCTATTTATTTTAGCCAAGTTACAGCTGTAGATGCGAAGCCAACATATCCATTCCCAGTGGTGGACCTTTCTTGGATTCGCCTGGTTTTATCAGCTGATAGCTCTGCGGCATGGCGCTGCTGTCAGTTCTTGAAGATGGCGATGTGTTCACACGTCCATGGCGTACGAGCAAAAAGTGTGATACGTTTTCCATGGAACAAGGGACGAACGCCCATTGAAATCCACAAGGAAATGCAGTCCATGTATGGGGAAAAGTGTCTTGCTTTGAGAAGTGTGAGGTGGTGGTGTGAGTTTGCAAGAGGGCCCTGAAGACTTGCATAACGATGCGTGTTCAGGGAGGCCGTGTGCGTCGCATTCTACCACAGGGGCAATTTAATGCTGCGATGGGACAAACGTCTCAACCGGTGTGGGGACTATGTGTAAAAATAGTGTAAGATATGAGGAAGAGTATGTATATTCGTAATTACCTGTATGTACCTTATTTTGACTAATAAAAAATACGGAAAAGACTTTCTGATTTGCCCTCGTAATGGACCCTTGTAATAGATGAATTAATGCTCTTTGTATAATGTTAGTTTATCTTTCTTTCCTTAAAACTGCTACTTCAATGCATTCCCCCACCCCCTTTGTTTTGTAGAGCACCTGACGAACCTTATCCAGGCAGCTAGAGAAAACTCGGTCAATTTCTACTATGCCCTGTCACCTGGTCTAGACATCACTTATTCTAGTTCAAAAGAAGTCTCCTGCCTCAAGAGGAAACTAGAGCAGGTATGGCATAGTACTCTGCACACATTATTTTCACTAATGCATTATAACATGGTGAGCGTTAGACACCGGGAAACAAAACTTGGTGTTACGCATTGTCTTTCTTTACTATGACATTGTGCAGGTGGCTCAGTTTGGGTGTGGTGCATTTGCACTCCTCTTTGATGACATTGAGCCAGAGATCAGCGAGACAGACAAAGAGGTGTTCCAGTCATTTGCACATGCCCAAGTGT
This sequence comes from Dermacentor variabilis, assembly GCF_050947875.1. Classification (NCBI taxonomy): domain Eukaryota; kingdom Metazoa; phylum Arthropoda; class Arachnida; order Ixodida; family Ixodidae; genus Dermacentor; species Dermacentor variabilis. The sequence goes on along the minus strand of NW_027460280.1, from coordinate 45,970,111 downwards.
CTGTCACCAATGAAGTCTACCAGGACCTGAACCACCCCAAGTTTATTTTTTGTCCAACAGGTGAGTTTCTGCTGTTTCTGTGTAAACAGCAGCAGCAATGGCGGCAATACCATGAAGGCCTTTGTGTTAGTGCATACCTCTGAGCAGCCAAGCAGAATTGAAAGCATATGCACACTCCTTGAAGCAGAAATGGCAGTGGTGGAACAGGTGCACCAACTGTGCGAAACTGTGCCGAGAGTGACCCTTTGTGTGATTCTGTGCCAAAATGGCATTTTAGTGGCAAATTGCACAGAGCCTTCGCCTAAGTATGCATACAAGCAAAACACTCTTTCCGTTGATGCTTCGCAGCTAGCAAAACTGAAATCAAAATCAACAGCACACTATCATCATCATCATCATCATAGAAGGATGCAGAGCGTCCATAGAGTTTCTCTCTGTAGTGAGAAACTCTATGGGCTCGTCGGAGATGTCCGGTTCATCATTTGCACATTTTTCTCTAACAGACGTACAATGTAGTGCCACTGTACCGTCTTGCTGGCGATTTATTTTGGTGTTCATTGAACCCGCGTGGTACCCGCGGAGTTTGCCGAAGTATCATCACCATTCATCATCATCATCATTTATTATTCCCTTAAGGGCCCCATGTGGGGTATTACATAAGGGGGAGGCAAAACAATAATACAAACATCGAATGAATAGTCATGTACAAAGCAAAAAAAGGCAACAACTGAAAAGACACTAAAAAGAACAGGTTTTTGCATAATTAGTTGCAAATATGGGTGGTTAGTAACTCTCGAAATTTTGAAGGGTTTCGCTCTACAACAATGGATTCTGGGAGCGAGTTCCATTGTTTTATTGCAGAGGGAAGGAAGGATTTGTTAAAAGCGTTTGTAGAACCATGAAGGCGTTGGATACATAAAGAATTGAATAGACGATGTGATGAGCAAATGGGTGGAAATAAAAGTGAGGAACGAAGGTCAGGAAAGTTATAATACAATTTATGGAATAGGCAGAGTTGCGAAAAAGGTTGTTGGAAAAAGGAGTTGCGATGCTGAAAGGGGTAGACTAATAGATAACTTTAAGTTAGTAATATATGTCAATGAGCACCTCACATTTGAAAACAAACGTTTGTTCAGCCGAGCTCTTGCTCTAAAGAAGCAGCATAAGTAGCAGTTCCTTTGGACAGACAACTGTCAGATTAAAGCACGCAAGACTGAAAATAGCAAAGTGTTTTTCATAAGCTCTGAGTCTGACCTCAGCGTCATCACTTAACCTGATTTGCGATTAGTCTGTGTGTTAAGCATCCAATCATTCCCTGAAACATGTCTTTGTTTTCACCTTCTGAAGCTACGTCACTGCTTAAATCTGTTGGTTGTTCATTGCTCCACTTCAATGCACGAAGTTTGCGTAAGAATCATGATAACATATCTTCATTCATTGACTCTCTTTCCCACACTTTTTCATTCATCTGCATAACTGAGACATGGCTTGGCCCGGCTGATAGCAATTTATACGGGTTCCGTGCCTATCAGGCTGAGTATTGTAACCGTGTTGCATATCAACATGGTGGTAGCGCGATTTTCGTCGCACCCCACATTAAATATAAACGTAGACTGGACCTTTCCATAGATCTATTTCACTGCGAAACTGTTTGGATCGAAACCGATGACTTGTCTTTTCCAAATTATTGTGGTGGAATTATTATTGGCTGTATTTACCGTTCTCCATCTTCTTCCATACCTGATTTCCTTCGTCATCTCAGCTTAGTTCTTCAAACAATTACTAGTGAAAACAAGCCTGTCCTAATTGTAGGTGATATAAATATTAACTTGCTCGATGTCGACAATAGTACTGTATGCGCTTATTCGGACTGTTTTTCTGGCTTTGGGCTTGAGCAATTAATAACTTCGGCCACCAGGATTTCCACTCAAGGAAGCAGCTCCCTCTTAGACCATGCCCTCACTAATATTTCGCCTTCACCAGAGTCTGGTGTAATTGACATAGACATATCAGATCATTACCCTGTATTCGTCACATTCAAATCTAACCCTCCTAGGTCAGATCCCTGTTATCTTACGTCTCGTCTTGATATCATAAATTTTGTTGATGCAATTGACAAAATTGACTGGACAGTTATAGCTACCAAACTAAATCCAGAAGAAGCGCTTCAGTTATTTTCCTCTTTACTTTTAAAAGCGGTTCATGCTAACACTGTCACTGTTAAGTGCAAAAAGAAATTTAAATTTCCGCATAATCCTTGGATCACTAATGGGCTACTTGTGAGCATGAGGAAAAAAGAAAACATGTATAGGAAGACTAAAAAACAGCCTTTCAATGTGAATTTAGCATTACGCTATAAGAAATATTGCAACATGTTGAGTAATTTATTGAAGAAATCTAAAAGACAATATTACGAAAATGAATTCATGAAAAATAAGTTTCATCCAAAAAAACAATGGCAACTCATCGAGTTTCTGAATGTACCACGTTCTGGCAGTTCCATTGAAAAAGTAATCTACAATAATATGACTATCACTGACCCGCCTATCATTGCTCGTGCGTTCAGTAATCACTTTTATGAAATTTATAATACTACCCATGTTCCTTCTGTTTATCATACGAGACGATGCGATAAATCTTTCTTTTTGTTTCCTGTAACATATGAAGAAGTCCTTACTGAGATTTTGAACTTAAAGGACACAAGTCCTGGTTTTGATGGAATTTCCGCATTTCATTTAAAGCTTGTTGCTCCGACTATTTCAGATGCTCTCAGTAACTTAATTAACCTTGTGTTCAAGACCGGTATATTCCCTAGAAGTCTAAAAAAAGCTAAAGTCATTCCTGTTCATAAAAAGGGTGACAAAGCTCAAGTCGCGAACTATCGTCCCATATGTATTTTACCTTCAATTAGTAAAGTTGTAGAAAAATTAATACATCGTCGTATTAACATTTACCTTAACAAATTTAGCTTGCTGAAACCCTGTCAGTTCGGTTTTCGTTCAGGAGGCTCGACTAACTTGGCCTTGCTAGCATTAACTGATTATATTCGACATTCACTTGATCTCGGATACTTTGTTGGCTCGGCCTTTTTAGACTTTACTAAAGCCTTTGATACAATAAACCACAAAGTTTTATTTACTAAACTGGAGTCTGTTGGCATTTCTGGTCCAGCTCTGAATTTATTAAAAAGTTATCTGTTTAATCGGGAATTAACAGTGTACGCAGGCGGGGCTTTCGCTGAAAGCAAAATTATTAACCAAGGAGTGCCTCAGGGCTCGATTTTAGGTCCACTATTATTTACCATTTATATAAATGATTTACCTGACTGCCTTAATTATACCCTACCTATATTATACGCCGACGATACGACTGTTGCCCTCTCGGATAAATCATTACTTTCGCTAACGTTGAAATTAAACAGTGATCTGTCAAAAATTACTGAATGGTGTAACGCCAATTTTCTAGTTATAAACCCTACGAAAACGCAATTCATGGTATTTAAGTCATCACAGAGACATTTACCTTGCTCTCCGACCATAACTCTGAATGGGCATGACATTCCTGCCTCCACTTGTGTTTCTTTCCTCGGCATCAAATTAGATCCCCACCTTAAGTTTACTAACCACATTGCACACATCAAACAAAAAACAGCATTTGGCATTAGAGCACTACTCAAATCACGTGCATTTTTTTCCAAAGAAGCATTATTATCGTTATACTTCGCTTTCATTCATAGCCATATCATTTATGGTATCGCTTCTTGGGGTAATACTTATCATTGTCATCTTTCCTCTATTCAGCACATTCAAAATCAGGCTATCCGCATTATAACGCGAAGCCATTTTTTCTCTAACGCCTCTTCACAACTGCGTACAAACCGCATTCTTCAAGTTACTGATTTGTTTAACTATCATTTAGCGATATTATTTTTCAAATTACTAAATCAACAAGTTTCTTACAACTTTGTTAGTTCTGATCTCCTTTTTAATCCCAATAACACAAGGTTTGCAGCACAAGGAAATTTCTTGTTACCTTTATGTCATACTAATTACGGAAAGATGGCTTCCTCTTTTTGCGCGCTTAAACTTTGGAACAGTCTTCCATATTCCATTAAGTTGTCAACTACCTTGTACTCTTTCAAATATGAGCTCAAGAATTATTTGCTGTCTGATTAATTTCCTACAATGTTATTTTGCTAATTAGAAGCTGTGGAATTACCATTGATTGTGCATCTTTCCTTTTGTTTTTTATGTGTGTCGTCACTGAGTTTCTTGGTTATATTTTGCTTATTTCATGACTTGTTTCTCTGCTCTGTATTCCGCTTTATTTTTTTTTTTGTATAACTTCTAAACCAAGGGTCCCGGTGCAGTCTCTGACTTTGGGACCCTTGTCTGTATACCATATTTTGTAACAAATTATTATGAACGAATAATAAACTGAAACTGAAACTGAAACTGAATGCTGATAGTGTTGTCATAATTCGATAAGATAAAGCAGGAGGCACGATTTTGAGTAGCTTCCAAAGTGTCAATCAAGTACTTTTGATGTGGATTCCAAATTGTAGACGCGTATTCTAATTTGGTACGGATGAAAATTTCATATGCTAGTTTACGAATCGATGGAGGAGACAAGGATAGGGATCTTTTAATACAGTTAAGGGATCTTGAAGCATCGGCTATTATTTGTTGAATGTGGTTCGACCAATTTAGTTTGTTAGTGATGATAACGCCAAGGTAGTGGTAACTGTAATTTGGATGTAGAGCGTTTACGTGATACATGCATTAACTTGCATTTGGAGACATTTAGTTCCATCATCCAGCGTGAGCACCACTTTCAATAGAATTTAGGTCATTTTGCAGAATGGATTGGTCAGTGTTAGTAGTGACACTACGGTAAATAACACAGTCATCGGCGAATAGACATATTGTGGATGATATGTCTGTTGGGAGGTCGTTAATGTATATTAGAAAAAGGAGTGGGCCGAGGACTGATCCCTATGGTACACCGGATATTACTTTGGTAGTATCTGAACAGCGACCGCCAACACAGGTGAACTGGAGGCGATCTGTCGGGAAGTAAAGGAAGTATCAGGAAGTAGGTAAAGTTTTCAATGCTTATGGGTGATAGTGGGGCTTTGCAATAGAGCCGCTGTGATCAGAATCGCATGTGGTGCATAGTTAAGAATGGTATTAGCGAATGTGGTACACGGCGAGAGCCACCACTTCGATGGGTTCCGCCATGTTCGTTAACGCAAAACGTTCCCTAATGTGCATGGCATGACATGAGTATATTGCAGACGTCATATTAAATGCAGGCGTACATACTCGATCAATCTTGCCTTTGCCCACAAGGCGTGACTGTCGCACTGTGTTGGATCCTGGGTTATTAAACACGCGTTTGTTGACGATCTGTCTGTGGTGCCTTCTCTGCGCCATATCGACAAACCCAGCCATAGTGCCCTGTGCGCGTTGTGGTGTGGAGGAGCGGCGCATCCTTTTCTGCCTCGCTTGCAGGATAAGCCTCTCGCAAATCAATCTTCACAACATATCGACTGTATCAGTTAGTACAATCGAATCTCAATAATTCAAACTCGAAGGAACTCGAAAATTCGTTCGAATTAAAAGAAGTTCGAATTAAAATGAGGACTTGTTCTTGAAGTACTTGTGCACCATAGTATGATGCACGAATGGTGCGAGCCTTGAAATATCGCGGTGTGCAAGCACACAGCGAGCAAGGACCCTGAAACTGCCCGTGCTGGCCAACGCTCGCTTCCCGATAATGGCAGAAAACGAAACTTCAGGGAGTGGGCTAAGCTGGCGCCGGGCCGGCGCGGAGACGCGCGTGTGCGGAGACCATCGAAGGTGAGGGAGTTAAGAGGCAGGGCGAGGGGTAGTTGCTAGGAGGGGCGGGAGGGAAGTGGATTTGCTTTCTTGCCAGCTTGATGGATGGTGCTAATTACCTCTGCCACCTAAGCCCTCATACTGCCACCTAAGACTGCCACGGCGGAGTTGCCGAGGTCGGACTGGGCCTCCGCCGCTGCTTCCTTCTGCGTGCTCGTGTGATTTTTCCTTCATCTGCTGGCAGATCAGCGCTGCGTTTACATCCTTCGTCCTGTGTTCTTAACGCGCCATGTCTTATGAAGATGACGAAGTCGTTGCCACTCATCATAATCATGTTGGTGCGGCATTGCTGCATGCAAAAGATAAGGAGAATGAAGTACTGAGTGTTGCCTTTGCGTCCTTGTATTCATGGTCTGTTTCGTTGTACAGAATAGGATGTGGCGCACTGTCTCCAACAACCTTTTCATCGGGATGTCTCTGTTTAGACTCGTCATTGTAAAAAAAAGTCAGTTTTTCTCAAAAGGCGAAGCATCGATTGTGATAGCAAATTATTGGACAGCTGCATGATCCAATGATAGTAGTTTTATTGGCCAAATAAACTTGAGAACATAGGCATACTAACTAAATTAACAAGCCGGTGTCACGTGCGCACAAGCAAACATGAACACATCTCACTCGATGACCACAGAAACTCACTGTCAAAACGCTGGAGTGAGGAAACGTGGCAGCAGCAACAAGTGAAGTGACATTCGTGCTGTCTATTGCCTCAATGAAAAGTGAGTGCTGAGAACACAAAGCATGCGCAAAGCTACGAACCATGGACATACCAAAACTCCGCCCGCAACGCAGATTTCTCTCAAGGTACGGCTGCACGACCATGCACAGCTGCCACATGTGCAGTTGCAGCCGGAATAGAACCCCCCCCGCCCTGCCTCTGGTGCCTCGCAACGTGGGGTGCCTCGTGCACAGTGGAAGATGGCGTGCTTCCTCCCCGCTCTATCTCTTTTGCGCGGGAGAGATTGAGCTGCGATTGTCGACTCCCCTCGCATGCTTTCACTCGCACATAGAGCGTAGGGTGCGCGGTGACAGTGTTATTGCCCTTGGATTTTATAGGGAACCTCTCGCGGCGTTGAGGTGTCTCTCCTAAGCTTTTCCTCTATGGCTGGGTCAGAGCAATGCTGGTCAGGGACGCCGCCACGTGATTTGGCGCGCTTCTGAGAGCATTGTTGGAGTGCGGTATGTTCGAATAAACCGTCGCTAATGCTTGCGCATTCGAATTACCAGGCGTTTTTGCCCATTGGAATACACGTAACTTTGACGGGACCACAGCATCAGTTCGAATAAACCAAAAGTTCGAATTAAGCATGTTTGAAATAACAAGATTCTACCGTACTTGCATCGTATATGGTAAGCACACGTGCGTTAGACCCAGCACCAAAAGTGCTTGCTGCTACGCCAAATTGGCTTTTTGCCTGCACCAGGACCTGCGCCAAAAGGTTCCGCCTGTTCCGCCACTACTGAAATGGCCACATTGCAATTAAAGCAGTCAGGTGAAAGGTTCTGTGACCAGCTGAAAAGCTGCTACGTTGGTAAAGCTTGTGTTTTCCTTAAAGTAGTCCTGAAGCACTTTTTATTGAAGTCGAGAAATACATTTCACACTCAAATACACAATATCAGAAATACTTTGCAGCAAAAAGTACTTCAATGCGTTCAGCAGAAGCAGAGTTATTGGCAGTTAAAGATCGCCTTTGATCCCGTTTGGGTTGCTCCCGATCCTTCTTCAATGCCTTGCACTGTGAAGGCTATGGTGGAGTGGGGTGGTGCCCACAATGCTTCACCTAGTGAATGTCACCATGGTGTGCAGTTCAAATTTGATTTTAGATAGTCACATAGATGCCACTGCTTAGGATTTTCGCACCTACAGCGTGCCAAACTTGGAGGTTATCCATTACCTTATGGTTAAGTTCACGATTTCAAATCCCTTTGCTGTGCTAAAGTGTACTAGATAGCTATGCGCACCGAATGACATAATTTGACAGCTACGTGCACCATTCTTGCACCGAATGACATGAGTAGCACATTTCCTTCCGGACAAACTTGATCTTTATGTTCGCTTATGCGAGTACGTCGGCAGCGCACACATCAGCTAAGTGATTTACGCTGACTCTGGACTTGCATTGGAAGGATTCCTAATGTAACGAGCTTTGACCATGATGGCGACACACCTGGAGGATGTGTAACTCGGGTAACCAACCACCTGTTCATCAGATGTTGGCGCTCGAGCCTCGGCTCAAGTCACCCACAGAGACCTATTGGAAAATGCTGTTGTTTTCAGCGAGCTGAGCGAGCAGGTTCATTGCAGCATCCCATGACTGCCATGCTATCTATGCTGCGCAGCAGACACAGCTACCTGTAACTGTAGTGGTTATGTTTACTACAGGGCTGCAGTGCGCGCTCACGCTTTGTGCTCCAGTCTGGCTGTACTATGCAGTGTGGACCAGCTTTGTCCTGCATCAGCTTGACGGACGGTTAGTAGCTACATCCAAATTGTGCATTTTGAAGTGCCGTCAATAGATCATTATGAAGTGATGTCTGCCAAGGAGTCTAGCCTGGAGCGGCCATGAGTGAGCGCGTGCTGGCAAGCGTATGTGTGGTCTGACCTTAAGGTTTGCTTGGTGTAATCTAGTTGTGTGTTCAGAATTAACGAAATTAGCAAAACCTGACTGCTATGACACTGATAAGCATAAGCAATAAGCACTGTGGCCAAAATTTCATTCCTATGTGGGCGGGTGCAGCCAAACGTTAGCAGACAATAGTCGGTGATAATATAATAGTGCTGCTTATAGTACAGTCATACCTTGATGTAACGAAGTTGTACTTGCAGCGAAAAACTTGGTTAAATTGCTAATTTCGTTAATTAGATGTTTTACAGATTCCGCATTAAAAGCAACTTCACAAATTCCCAGAGCATGCCAGATGGATAATATCTTCTTAGCAAGCATTTATAAACAGATTGCAAGGACGTCGGGTCATAATAGCGTGGTTATAAGCGCCATCGCATGCAGGGATGATCGCACTGAGAGCAATGTATCGACGTGGCTCACAGCGTATGAGATTTGTGTATGTGGTGGCACGCAGCGGCGTACCACCACATACACATACACCACATACACCACCACAATCTTGGACACCATAGCTTACCGCGTTTAGTGCTCGCACCAGGCACCCATTAAAAACAAAAGTATAAAAAGATACGAATATTGGTACTGAACCCCCCCCACACACACAATGCCGGTTTTTCCAGAAAAGTGGAGCATTGATGGCGATAGCAAAGAGACTACCCAAAGTAAGGTTTGTAGTTATATCGGTGTCACGCGCGCTCAAGCAAACAACAGATCTCGCTCTATGACCAGGAACCCGCACTCACAATGCGAGTGAGCGTTTCGTATTGTCTCAGAAACTTGAAATTACGCGACCGCCAACACTAGACGGCCGGGAACAACAAAATATGCGTGAAGGCACCATCCATTTCTGCTTGCTGCGGAGAGATTACTTCCAAGATCGATATGGCACGTGACCCACGCACGGATGCGCATGAGGAGGCACACGTTCCTGCCCCCGCCCCCCACCGCGTGCTTGATCACATTACCACGCGTTCACTCCCTCCCCATCCCTCTTGCACAGAAGGAATTGTCAGCTCTTCTGTTTCTCCGAGTTGTTTACCAATGAGACAAATGATTCAGTGGTGTTTACTGCTTTCTGCGTCCTGGTGCGCGCGTTTTGACAGCGGTTTTGTCGCTCGAACTTTTCATGCAGAAAGACACTTGAAATAACTTTTGCCTCGGCCAACATAATCTTTTGCTAGATTTACTAGCCATACAGGCTCCAAGTACATGATCAAAATGGTTGAAAACGTCGTTCAATTGAAAAAAAAAAAAATACAAGGTTTTCAATACAACTAAATCGGGAAATGAAAATTGTTCATTACATCACGAATTTCGTTATATCGAGGTTTAACTGTAGTACGCAATTCTTGTTGAAATTCGAAACACAAATTTTTGCCTACTTCAGCTTGCTTATTACATTGCATCAATAAATATACACAGTAACAGTAAGAAGCAGCACGTTGATCCAAACACCTTTCTTGATTGATGTCGGGTATTGGCCACTAGTAGCCACGTATAGGAATCTGCTACATGACAAAATATGGCAGCCCTCGAAAAAAGTGAGGAGAAGGCTTTTGTTGAATAGAGTGTGTTCGAGAAAAAAGTGACTTCGCACTTCGCAAGCGGAGTGCGAAGTTCACACGCTGCTCATGACTGCAACATTGCAGTCATAAGCATTGCATCATGACCCTTAACATACCGGAACTTTCAGTACGTCGTGCATACAGTCGCCTCTGCCTTTTCCACAAGATTTACCACAACCCGGTATTAAAAGCAAAACTACTTACTCGTCCTTCCTACTTTTCATCCCGCAGCGATCACCTTCATAAAGTTTTCGTGCCATCTTGTCGCACGAACGCGTACTATTACTCTTTTTTACCTCGCACCTGCAATGACTGGAACCACCTCCCCGCATCGGTCGCTACTATTGTAGACTCATCGGGGTTCAAGACTGCTGTTCTCCATGCCATCTAACAAATGTTTTATTCATTCATCTGCATTTTTTTTCTATGTATATGTACCACTCCTTTCTGTAGCGCCTACGGGCCTTGAAAGTATTTAAAATAAATAAATAAATAAATTTGGCTGAGATGTTCACTACAGCATATGCTATCCGTGGACTCTTGTTTTTCACCAAGGCCGTGGGGTGGTTCTGGACTTTTTTAAACTTTTAATGGTTGCGTTTGATGATCAATCTTTCAGTGCCTGTGACCCTGTTGTGGACATTTCTTTTACTCTGTGAATCACATTTGCTTTTTTCTCTCTCTCCCAGAATATTGTGCTGCCAGGGCTGTTCCAAATGTTCAGAATTCTGAGTACCTGAATACTATTGGCCTGAAGCTAATGCCTGGAATAGACATCATGTGGACAGGTAAGAGTACTGTTTTGAGCCACTGTAGTTGCTGCAGTATTCACCCTGCTCCTTGGTCCTGAAAATTGGGCCGAATATCTTCATGCGTCCCATTGCTACAGATTGGTGTAGAGCATTTATTTGCTTGATTGGATCCCTGTACCATCCTTGATTGATTTAGCCTCTGCTATAATCATCATAAACAGGTTGTGGAACATTTTTTTCGCGTTTTCCCAAAACAGCCTTTCTGGCGGTGCCACCGTTTTGGAGTGATATCTCTGGTTCTGCTTATCCTATCACAATAATTGTTTGTTTGTCAGAAAGGTATGCAAATAGAAATTGCAGTGGGCACGTTATGTAGGCAAATATTGTGATAGAAATATTAAAGTAATCATTTGTCCTGGGTGTTACTATGGGTGCATACTTTATACAGTTTGACATGCTGTAACCTTGGTTCAAATCAGTCTAGAGTATTCATTCTTGTACCACTGCGTACTCCGATTACTCAATATCATTTTTATAAGTCATTGTACATTACATCATATAGTATAGTTTAGTAAAAGTCTACCTCTAAGCAAGTTATGAATCTTAAATTTCTAGAAAGATATTTACTATGCAGCAAAACTGAACGTACATTTTCAATTAGCACATGGAAGTACATAAACTACGCATGTTTCATCAATATCTACTCGTGAATAAAACAAAAAATTAATTGGTGCAGAGTCTCCCCTTAAAGGCTTTAATACTACATGGGTTTGTTATAGTTCATTACGCTCAGTGGTAGCTCAGTGGCTGCAAGGTTGTGCTGCTGATTATTAGTTTGTAGCTTTGTGATCCTATTATAATGTGGATGAAATGTAAAAACATTTCTGTACTGAGATTTTGGTACTGAGGTTTCAATGCAGAGCCCTCCACTATCGCATCTTCCATACCTTAGTTACAGCTTTGGTATGTAAGATCCCATCAGTTGCTGGATTTGTGAACCATCTTGGCACTAAAGTGCTGTATTCCTGACTAAACGATTTTGTAAACACCGTGGTCATTTCATTGTCTTGTTGTCTATCTTCTTCCCATCTCACATTTGTTTGCGATTTCCTGTCGCTTTTCACACTTGTGTATGCATAAAAAGCTTTGCCTGTTCCTCTCTTTTTAAAATATTTTTCCCCATTTCTTTTATTTTTCAGGGAACAAAGTGATTTCAAAAACAATAACAGTCCAGTCTATTCAGGAGCTCACTGAAGTGCTGCGTCGGCCCCCAGTGATATGGGACAACCTACACGCAAATGACTATGACCAGAAACGTTTATTCTTGGGACCATATAATGGCCGGTCAACAGACTTGGTGCCTCATCTGCGTGGGGTCTTGTCCAACCCCAATTGCGAGTATGAGGCCAACTTTGTCCCAGTTCACACGTTAGCCCAGTGGAGCAAATGCAGCAGTGATGGCAAGACAGATCTGAGTGAGCCTGTTCTTTTTTTTTTAATTCTTAGTAAAATTGCTTGCAGTGAATTGTTTGCCTGCATGTGCACACCATTTGTCTGGAGCTATGATGATATACTCTTGCTGATAAAACTGTATTGGTCTTTTTGGTACTTAGCAGTGGCGCCTCCTACTGATTATCAGTAGCATTGGAAAAGAAGGTTGTGGAGGAGGGGAGGTGGCAGGAGGCTTGTTATTACGTAATCCTGCAGTATAACTGTTCTAGCTGACATTGGCATGACAAAGCAAATGACTGCCTCTCTCCCCACCTCCAGATGCTTCCAGCCCCCATAGGATCACATACAGTAGTATTGACATTTATGCTGTGAATGGGCTGTCTTAGAAGTAACTAGAAGTCATGGAACTCTTAAGGTGCGTATGCACTAGCAGAAAGACGTGGTCGGCGCGCCAGTGGCGGCATAACTCAGCGGTGGCCACACCAACTGGTGGCGAGCCGCTGCACCAGTCATGGGGACAGCATGAAAATCTCGCCTCCTCTCATTTACTCTGCATGTAGGTGCGAGATGTCTCATGCTTTTTCCTTTGTCTGCTGACAGATTGGCACTATGTTTACGTTATTCGTTCTTTACACTAGTTATGTGTTATGAGGGTGACGTTGTCACTAATCATAATCATGTTGGTGTGCTCCCTTCTTTTGCCCCATCGTTGCATTCAGAAGAGAAGAAGAATGACATACTGGGTGTTGCCTCCATGTCCTTGTATTCAGGCTCCGTCTTCTCGTACAGAATCTGATATCGCGCACTGTCTCAAAAACCTTTCCATTGGGACGTCTCGGTTTAGACTCGTCATTGTAAAAAACAATCGCATACCATGACAATAAAAAAAAGCGCGAGCGAGAGCTGACGAGAGCAGATGGTAGTACGAAACAAGTGTGCTGGCTGATACCACATATGAGTACAAATCGAGCGGTCAGGCGAGTCTGCATGAAACCAGTTTCCCCGCCGCCCGTCACTGAAGGGGCCTCTCTCATTGGTCTCCGGTGTTCGCGGCTCGCTTGCTGCCGCAGGAAGCCACGAAAAATCAGTCCAGGACCAATCCAGCCCGCGGCACGAAAAAGTTGCCGCGAGGCAGCTTTCACGGCGCATGTTTTTCTGCTAGTTTGTATGCACCTTTATGAAGCAACTTATTTTGCAAGATACAGAAAGGAGAAGAGTACACTGTCATATCTACTCTTATCATATTCAAGGCTGTGTCTCAAGGAGCACAGTAGTCATGATGGCTCTGCTCTTCGATGTGGGGCCACAGACATTTAGTGACTTATACCCTTGCTGCATGTGCAAATAAGATGGTTTTAAGTGCATAATGCTGTGGGATGTAATGCTATTAGTCTTATGCCTCGTGCAAAAGCGATTAGACATCATTGTTTGCATGATTGATTTATCTAGTTTCATAGCATTCTTTTTACTTTAACCTGACACTATGTAATCATGAATATCATGGTTCATGGATATCATTTAGTATACTTACAGCCACAGTAAACATTATCTTTAATCTAATTTGCAACCTCGCAGAATGCTTTCTTTCCCTCAACATTAACTCTGAATGGCATCTTCTTATATGGTACAATGCTGCATCAAACAATTTATAAATTTTGGTGCGCATATAAGTCTGTACAGGTGTAAACATTTGACATAGTAACAAATTCTTGCCACCAGACGTCTTCCTACTGCTGCCTACTGCTTGATGATGACAGCAGATGACTGCCTACAGCTTGTGAGCAATAAGAAATACATAACTTGCATATTAATATTCTAAGAAGAAGAGAAAGTACCATAAAATTCCAAGCAAACGCATCCCCCCTATGTTGAAAGATAATCCAAGAAAGTTTAAATGGGGGGGGGGGGGGGGCTTGCTCGGTTGCGAAGCGAAATTCAAGGGTTGTCGGCCCTGGATCTAGGGGGCCAACGAGCTAGGCCCATCCGTCTCGCCTGGCTTGCTTGTTCGCTTCCGTTGGCGTCTATAAAATCAAATGTATTGCAATTTAATACCGGTGTCACACATACACTTCTGATCGCGATTGGCACCGATGCGAATCTAAAATTTTAACTGCAATTGGCTCTCCCACGCATTTTGTGCAAAGGAGCCATTCACGACCGAGAAATTTAATCCGGATCGTACTTGATCGCGATCAAAAGTGTGCCGTGTGACACCCGTATAAACGCAACATAATTGTGTACACGTAGTGCTGACGAACATAGACGCTTTATTACGAGCTGCATGCAATCATGTTGCAAGCGCCACTAGTCTCTTATTCGATTGCCCAGCAAGCTAGGGCTGCCGGCTCCTAGTCATTGGCGGCTGTCAACGGAGCCAACACAGCAGACGTGGCCATGTGGAAACGCGTCTACGATGTTCAGATAGTTGTGTTTATATTGGCATCTTTTGTTTAAAACAAGAGAACTGTGCAAACTCGTTTGTTTTCACTGTCTTTGCGAAGTCATTCCAAGCGTCCATGCAGGGGTGCCAGTTCGCTGCTCGCTCATTCGTACCATGTGTCCCGAATCGTCGTATGCTGCAAGTCGGACTCCGACGCGTGCCTATTGCACACAAGATCGCAGCCTGTGTCTTGCCCTATGTGACACTTCGCATGTTTGACCAAAATGGGGACTGACGAAGGCTGTGGCTATGCAGATACAGGGAAACCTTGTTACTACGAACACCGCATTAACAAAATTTTCAAATTAACAAACTGTTCTGAATTCCCCTGCTGACTTCTTATAGTTTCAATGTAAAAATATTTCAGTACTACGAACTTCAGGATAACAAACTTTTCAGAATAACGATCGTTATTCAGTTTCTCTGTGATGTTAGCAATGCCTTAGTACTACGAACTAATATTCCAAAATCTGGGGATTCTTAGATTATCGTGTGTCCTTCACGGCAGCTGAAACAGTAGACTAGCAGATGTTGCAGCGCATGGTTCGGAAAACCTGAGACTGTGCCCGAGAAAAAAAGAATGCAGGCGAGCGGAGATGAGGGCGTATCAGGTTTTGCGAGCGCATGCTCTACCCAGAAAAGTGTTGCCTAGCAACGGAGGCACATCTCTTTCTTCTTTCATCCTTCTTTCTGCACACACCTCTTTCGTGCTTCTTTCTGCGGCTGTACTAGCTTCATGTGCGGTAAAATGTAACCTCCGTACTCGTGGGGATGCCACACGGTCGCACTTTGCAATTTCCAGACGGTGTCATTTATGCCCACTTCCGATTCGGCATAGTTCAGGTGTCCGCCTCGAGCGATACAGTTGTGGTGTCCATGGCAAGAAATTCGAAAAATAAACAAAAAGATAGAAAACATTGCGCTTTGGAGGAGACGTGGAGCTACCTGTTGTTAGTAGTTATCTCGGTATCAGCATCTGCTTTGCATGCGCCACTTATTATATGATGCTTCAGTAGTGCGTGGCCGCTGAATCTATCGAAAATAGCAATAGTGCGTGTCGAGAGCCAACAGTGTCGCTTTTGTGGATAGCTCATATGATGACAACTTAGGTACTGATGGGTTAATCGATGGAATGGTTAATTTCAGGGCTTTCACTATAACGATCTTTCAGAATCACGAACAATTTACTGTGGTCCCCTGACGTTTGTTATATCGAGATTTCACTGCACCTGGTACAGTACCTGGCTATGGTGAACTATCGGGCATCGGCAGAAGTGCGTCTAAGCAATAAATTTTGTTCGCACTAAATTGCGTCATTTTATGTAATTGAATATGCATTTTTGTAAAAAGTTGACAAGAAAACTGTAGCTTAGCTGTCAGGTGAAAATGCATGAAGCAGTGAACAGGTTGAAGAAAGGGAGGGGGCTCTTTCTCGGTAGTTGGCTCCAATTTCAAATCACTCGAAAGGGGAGGCGGGCGCTTGCACAAGTAGGGGTGCTTGCTTGGAATTTTACGTTAAATTAAAAGTTAAAACTAAAATTCGTTATGGTTTCACCAAGTATGTTGTACGCTACAAATTAGCCTGTGGTTTTGTTTTTGAACAGTACAAAGTAGAGCCATGATTCGTTTAGCAATAGGTAGAGAAGTGGGTGGGGTTGCATAAAAACATAAAATGAAAAATGCTATTTTTTTTGCAGAAAACCGGTATTTCAAAAGTGTCCTCATAGCTTTTAAGCTACTTGGGGCATCAGGTTTCTAATATTCACTCGAACCTTGTTATAACGAAACAGGATATGACGAAATAATGGATATAACTAAGTAAATGAAATTCCCCTTGTAATTCTAATAATGATTGGTGTTAAAATTGAAAGCTTGTTTAAATGAAGTGAAATTGCCCTGCCAATGGATATAAAAAGCTAGATTCGTCTCCGAAACCAAAAAATACCGAACTGTTGCCCACTAAATGCATCGCTTTACATGGGGTTCAGCATTCATTCACCGCGGCAGTTCAAAATTCCCTCTTGCTCACGTCGAATACGCCATTGAGGCAAACTGGTCTTTCTCACTGCCGCGCAAAGCTGTGCACAAACAGTATCGCACTTCTCCACTGACCTCTCTCTTGCATGTGCCTGGCTGCATGAGCCGTGCCATGGCTATACGCAGCCGTGCGAACGATTGCTTAATTCGCTTCTGCTGCGCAGTTCAGCTGGGCATCGCCTCCGAGATCTTCCTGGCGAAATCTCATGGGTCCCGTGCGAGTTGCACCATACTGCGCGGCTAAGCATGGCAGTGCGAAGGATTAGTGCATTCACTTCTCTCTTTCTCTATGGCGCGCCGCGCAGGCAGCTCCAGCTGGACCTGGCCTTCGAGATCTCCCTGGCGCAGTTTTGGGGGTCGTGCCCAAGCTGTGCATTCACTTCTCAATGCGGCTCGCCGCGCAGGCTGGCAGCTGGGCATGGCCTCCTAGATCGCATTGCCAGTGGAGCAATCTCGGAAGCTACGAGCTGACCCAGCCAAGTTCTCTTGCCTCGTCGATCACATAGCAGAGCAATGTGTTGTGTGCCACATGCTGCTCGGCCGCGATGAGCCAAGTGGAAAGCAGATGCAAATGGCCATCACAGTGGAACAGAAAGCAGGTGTCTAAAGGCTGTCTGGTGCCAAGTAATTCATAATGTGAAGTTTATTTTTTTCTTTCTTTGTTACAGACAGAGGAATCAAGAGCTAAAGGCCATGTGGCCTGACACACGCCGGAGATTCTTGCGTTGTTTTATTCAAAGTTCATCGCATGTGCGGCCATGTAGCGGTACCGCGGCCTGCAATGCCATCTTCTTATTTCAATGTTTACAATTGCACACCCCATTGGGCATATATTGCAGTAAATGGCAATAATGGATACAACGAAGTAACAGATATAACAAAGTAATTTTGGCTCCCCTTTCAACTTCGTTATAACGAGGTTCGAGTTTCATTGTTTGAATTACTATGGCAAGGATATTGATCTGCACTGCACTGCATTTAGAAGTTAAGTAGGACTTTTTTTTTACCTTACCATAAAAGTATGCTGCATCATCAGCGAAGCCAACTTATAATAAACTTGGCCATCACAAAACGAAGTTTATAATTTTTTGTTTCCGACTGGTCACAGTAAAGCTAGAGCCCTAGAGATAAGGCAACAACTCTGATATGAAAATGTTTCTCTTCAGACTTGACTGTAATTTCTAGATGATCTAAAGCAAATGCCAAGAGTGCTGCTGCAGACAGTTGCTTTGGGCAGGTTATGTAAGTGCTGCAGTTGACAGATTTAAATGAGGTAAAACGTAACACCCCTAACTTTATGGCTATGTAATTGATAAAAATGGAGCAAAACTAGAAACTGCTAACCACCTGACTACACAATAGTCAGCTTTTGTATTGCCACTGTGGAGATGCTGGCCAGAAAGAGCTTGTCATGCCCACCTTACTAATCCATTGCTAAGTGGACTAAAAATTACGGAGGCAATGGGCATGTATAGTAGAAGTTTGCACACCTGTGTGTGTAATGGAGCTTGTTCGTTTGTACCAGCAGGATCATAAGTTGGAATATGTTCGTTCTGAGACATAATACTATTTCCTCAGGGCAAACTATGTTAACCATGCCATTGCTGGTCTTAATAAACAAAGGATTTTAAGTAGACTTTCTATATTGCTTGCTGTTTCGAAGATTACGTTTTCAGATTAATGGGGCAAAATTCAATTTCAGCAGCTTATATTTCCTTCAGGTGCCGATTAATTCTGGAGATTAAAAATTTAGTTTCAGCACATTTTCTATGCATATCATAAAGTGTGCAGCAGAAAAATGAATTAGAAATTTTCAGTTTTCCTTGGAGTTTTGTCAGGTTTAAAAAAAATCTGAACTCCATGTGAGTACTCTTAACAGCTCAGTACTCTCCATGTCTGATATCAGAGTGTTAACTGTTTGATGTGTAGTGCACACATGGAAAACACCGATTTTGTCAGTTGAAAAATCATGCCTGATGTAAAACATTATGAAAAACAATGAAAAAAATGAACTCTCTACATGTCGATGTATTGTCACTGAGAAACCCCCTGTTGTCTACCTTCCAACTCGTTTTACTAAAACAATTTACACATTTTCTTTTTTCAAACTTGCAGCACAATTTCAGTGAGAAGTATTTTAAGATGTATGCAACATGTTTTAAATGTTGGCATTTTCACTGGTGCTTTTGCTTTTGATGGGCAATATTGGCACACACAATTGTGCACACAGCACCTGAACGGGATATATTCGGTGCATAGTAGTGCCTCTCTGTCATGTGGACCAATATTGAGTGGAGCATGTTTGTTTCAGATGAGTCTGTGAGTGCAGATATCCGCCTTGAAACTGAGGGTGAGACAGAAGAAATGACCTCGCACTTGGAACCACATGCATACCACCCACGCAAAGCGCTGCGAGCAGCACTTGTTGACTGGTTGCCCGAGTTCTACCGGACCAAGAGTGCATATGGACGGCTTCTGTCTGGTGCCTTTCTGGCTGGTGGAGGCACACCAACCCCGCCAGGTGGCAATGCCAGTACCAGTGCCCCTGTAGCAAGTAGCGGCAATATTGATGAGGCGTCTGCATTCCAGCCACTGTCAAGTGAGTTGGTTAACTCACTTGTACAGCTGCCTTCGACTCCACTGGAGCCCATGGACTGCCACTCGTCCAGTGAAGCCATGCAAACAGAAGAGCCAATAGATGACACACGGCAGTTGACATTGGAAGACCTTGCCCTTCTGGTGGACCTGTTCTATTTGCCTTTCGAGCATGGAAACCAGGGAATTGCTTTCCTGCAAGAATTCCACTGGCTCCGTGTCAATGGCCATGTTGTATGGGAGCGCTGCAAGCATGGAAATGCAGATTCTGAAGCAGGGCTGGCTGAGCTCGAGGAGTGGCGCAAGCGGGCATCTAAGTTTGACCAAATGACACAAGCTGTTGGACGGCTGTTTGGACGACTAACATTTGTGCCCAACCGAGCCTTGCTATATGACCTGTACCCATACCTCTGGGACATCAAGGGTGTCATCTCATTGCTCAACTCGTATGTCAAATGGATAGGTGAGTGAGTCATTGAAGCGATGTGCTACAGGCCTAGTTTGTCTTCTGAAGGTACAGAGAACATTTATTGAAGTCCTGGTGGCAGCAGGCATGGGTGTGGCTAGATATAATTCGCAGGGCAATGTTTGTACAAAAAGAACTTTAATTTTAAATTTAATTTTAAATTTTAAATTTAAGTTTTGTTCTGTGTTAACGGACCAAGTCTGGCAGCTTGTATTTATGACTGTTAAATGATTAATCGATTCTGTTCTGCATCTACCCATTGTTTCTAGCATGCGCTTGTTACATGCTGAGTAACTTGCTGGCTGTTATGACCCTCGCTCTGGGGAGGAATGCAGCCTCTCTGTCCTGCTTGTGCTGCCTCAATACTGGTTGACTGGTGCTGCGATGGAGGAGTTTTGCCTGGACAGACGTGGCCCCTGCTGCTCTAACCCAAGTCTCCTCTCTTGTCTCTTCATGTTCTGCCTAGCTCTGGGAGACGTGCCGTGCTCTTCTCCATTGGGCTTTGCCTCGCCTTCATTCTCATGTACGCACCCGGTGATTCTTCTCTTTCTTCTTGTCCATGTGGTGTTCATTTCGAGCGAGGCAGTTAATCACATTGACCTCAGACCTTTGGTCTATGGTCCACTTCCATTGGTCCTCAGGTGAAATGACATGCATTCCCTTCTTCTTAGGTCTATGATTGACACTACTTTGGCACACTCACCAGGCAGCTTCTGTAGCCATTGGTTGCCATGTGTTCCCCACCCCAACTTGTTTTTGTGTGCAGTGCTTTTCGAGCAGTAGTGCCAGCTGTTCTTATGTCCAACATGGAACAGCATGCCAGCCATGCTGTTCACTTGCATCCAAAAGTGGGCAGAAGGGCTGTGCAGCGAGTGCTTTTGTTACTATTGTATAGGTGCATAAGAGTATACCAGAGAACTTTAGGGGTCATGATTGCAACTCTATTCACAAGAAAAATGTATCTTTGATAAATGGTACGGGAAGTCCATCATGATTGTTTGGCCTCTGTTAGAACGTTAGCTATGATCCTTAAAGTGCCTTTGGTTGAATGTGCACATTGTCATTTGTTTACATGGTATGATTGCATATTTTTGAGCAGTACCACCTCCTGTCTGCATTAAAGTGGTAAGGTTGCTTCTTCATATCTTGTAAGTTTCCTTTACTCGTTATTGTCTTTATACTTTTCTGCACTCCAAAAAATTAGGCCAAAAGATTTGTATGAGTTGGGAAACCTATGCTCATTTGTGCTTGCAGTCCAAACCTTCACACCATAAATGGCTATATCAACACTCGAGCATTTGCAGTATAATAGGAATTCTGTGCTGGAGGCTGTATTTGAGTTTCAATAAAGGGGCATCCATAGCTATTGTACATCTGCTGCCCATTTTGTGGCTCACAAGAATCATGCCAGATTAATGTTCTGCTAATGTGTACTGTGTTTCGTCACACGAACAAGACTGCCAGACTAAGTCTGAATTCTGTGGTTATTTTCTGTAACTATTGACCAAAAAGTAATTGGCTATGCAATAGTAGCAAAGGTATAACACAGACCTGTATAGAGCATTGCCAACCTATACTAGTGGAAGATAATTGGGTGCTTTACCCCAGATCCCCCACTACAGTGTGTCTCATAGCCCAAATCTTGCTTTGGAATGTAAAGATCCATCAGTTATTAGTGCATCTAAAAAATTAGCTGCTTCCATGTATTATCTTTTTCCAGTTGATTTGTTCATAACCCATTTTTGTTAAATTGGAGCAGCTTCAAAGTTTGGTATATATTTTCACACATATTTGCAGCCACTCCATGTTTGCCAAGTACAGTTTTTTTCTTCTAGTGAGGACCTTGCTCTGGAATTAATGAGAACAGTAAACAAAAGTAACACTGAGAAAGATCAGACCTTTAAGGTATATATTCTGGATACCTTAGTAAGGAAAGATTTAACTGAAACGCGCATTAAAAGCAAGGCAAACATTCTCGACAGAGAACAGCTACTGACTGAGCCTTTGGAACTGGTGAAGTGTCCTGGATTCTTGAGTTGATTAAATTAACCATGTGATAAGCAATTCACTAATTGGAGTATAAAGTAATGCTTTTATAACAAGCTGAGAACATTTGTGTCTCCTGTATTTTCTTTGGCAATATCAGCCTTGCGCTCTTTCGAAAAAGGTGTGTGCACTTTTTCCGCATAACAGTATGTTGTACTGTGACATGTGCCATCATTCCTTAGCCCAGTGAGATAAGCTTTCTCTAGGGTGCTGGATAGTTGCAAAGTGGGATAGTTCCAGTGTGCAGTTGTGGGTCAATTAACACAGATTGCACTAACAGGGAACTGCTTTTGCTTCCTGTTTGCCTCATTGTGTGTGGGTCTGCGTGTACATGTATCCGTGTGTAGGCGCGTATGTGTGTTGCTCTGCCGTGCTTTGCTGCAATGTTTGGACAGGCTGAGGGAATCTTGTCGTTCCTTAGCTGCCATTGTTGTGCACATAAAGTAACTCCACCATGCTTTTCTTGCATTGTACAGGGTTCTCAAAGGGCTACAAGGAAGCATTTATCAGTGGCGAGCAAGAACCTTGGCTCTTTCGGGGTGGGTTGACAGCTGAGCTACAGGTACGTCTATTTTGGAAATGTTTTGTATTTGCTTTAACTCTGCATGGTGTGTTTTCTGTTCAGATTTGAAAACTGTTGTGTTACTATTCTTTCAGAGCAGTATGGCCTCATACTTTGCAAGTTATAATACTGTCATATTTAGCGACGCTGAAACACAGTAGCCAAAACTTTGAATCACGAAATTAACTCTTTATTTAACGAATATTTGCCCAGAAAACGGGTTGCACTCAAAGCATAATGATAGTGGTGACCAGAGTCTGTGATTGTCAAAAATCTGATGTGCGAGTCAAACGCATGGGCTTTTATACATGACTTGTAGAAGGTACCGGCGTAATTGCTGGTGCCCACGTGCATTTTAGAAAGTACTGCACAATTCATGTCGTGTGTACAATCTTATTACACAATGTTCGGTGACAGCATACAGAACAGATAGAATCAATGATAACATTCGAGTAAGTTGCAATCATTAAGGCACGTCTTGCACCGAGCGATAACTTTAGGTTGTTAGTGAGTGAAATGCAGTACCAGAGAAAAGCATAAATAAGTACACGTCAGTGCCCTCCTCTTAAATAGCATCGTCCCCATGCTACAAACATGAGAGCAAAAAACTGAAGCACACAGAAAAGCAACAAAGAAATGAAGTCCCAAAGTTCATCAGCAGGCGTAGAAATGCTTACGGTTGACCACATGGGCAACTTCAGGTCCGTTGCTGGTCTTAATTAAACAAAAGATTGTAAGTGGGCTCTCAGTATTGCTTACCATTTTTAAGGTTAGTCTGCAGATCTAAGCCTAATGCTCATGGGGTGAATTTCAAATTCAGTAGCTTATATTTCCTTCAGGCACCAATTAATTCTGCTGATTCAAAATTTAGTTTCAGCACATTTGCTATGCAAATCATAATAAATGTACAACAGAAGAATGAATTTTGAATTTTTCTTGCAGTTTTGTCAAATTTTAAATATGTGAACTTCATACGAGTACTTAATAGGTCGTTCGCAGTGCCGTTGTGATTGTTAAATGCCATCTGGAATGACCTCATAGTCCAGTGTGCCAATATGTCTGATGAACTTGTAGGGTCTGAAATAGCATTGCAAAAGTTTCTCACTAAGTCCTTGTCAGCATATCGGGATCCAAACACAGTCACTGGGCTGGTATTCCACATAGCATCGTCGTAGATTGTAATGCTGGCTGTTGGTTGGTCCTCTGCTCATTCTTGATGCGCAAGGGGGCGAGCTTTCGGGCTTCTTCAGCGTACTGGAGATAGGCCGTGACATTGAGGTTATCTTCCTCAGTGACGTGCAGTAGCATGGTGTCGAGGGTTGTTGGTTTCCTTCCGTAAACCAGCTTGAATGGCTTGATCTGCGTTGTTTCTTGCACCTCCATGTTATAAGCGAAGGTTACACACTGAAGGACCATATCCCAGGACTTGTGTTCGATGGCGATGTAAATGGATAACTTGTCAGCGAGGGTCTTATTCAGGCACTCGGTAAGGCCATTCATCTGTGGGTGGTAAACAGTTGTCCTGCGGTGACTTGTCTGGCTGTATTGCAGGATGGCTTGAGTAAGCTCTGCTGTAAAAGCAGTTCCTCTGTTGGTGATCAAGACTTCTGGAGCACCACGTCATAACAGGATGCTCTCGTATAAAGAATTTCTCCGCTTCGGCTGCAGTACCTTTGGGTAGGGCTTTCATTTCCGCGTAGCGGGTAACGTAGTCAGTAGCCGTGATGATCCACTTATTCCCCTATGTTGAAGTCAGAAATGGCCTCAACAAGTACATTCCGATCTGTTGAAATGGTCAGCAAGGTGGTTGGATCGGCTGCAGCAATCTCGCTGGCCTTGTTTGTGGTGTCTTGCATTGCTGGCAGCCTCGGCATGTCCTGATGTTGTGGGCAACGTTGGCGGCCAGGCATGGCCACTAATACTTTTCTTGTATCCTTAATAGTGTGCGGGAGAACCTGAGGTTCACAGCAGTCTGATCGTCATGTAGGGTATGCAGTACCTCTGGGTGCAGTGCTGAGGGAACAATAAGAAGGCAGTTGGCATGGACTGGTGAGTTCTGCTTTATGAGTACATCATTTTGCCTGGAAAGTGAAGACAATCCTCACCTAAATGCCCTAGGGGCAATGTTGGTGTTGCCTTCCAATGACTTGACGAGGTTTTTAAGCTCTGGACCTGCTTGTTGCTGTTCAGCGAAGTCTTCCGTGCTTATTGTTCACAGAAAGGCGGCATCGGCATCTTGCGATGGCGCGTCAATAGGGGCGCGTGATGGCAGTGAGCATCAGAGTGCTTCTGCCCCGACGTGTAGATGACAGCGATGTCAAATTCCTGGAGTCCGAGACTGCATCTCGCGAAGTGTCCCGCAGGGTCTTTTAAACTTGCCATCCAACATAAGGCATGGTGGTCACTTACAACTTTGAAGGGCCTGCCATATAGGCAAGGGTGGAATTTCGTGGTAGCTCAAATGATGGAAAGGCATTCTTTTTTTGTCGTAAAATAATTGGCCTCTGCTCTTGATAGTGACCGGCTGGCATAAGCAATGACCCTTTCAAATCAGTCATTTCTTTGGACTAGGATGCGCGGCGGCCGCATTTCGATGGGGGCGAAATGCGAAAACACCCGTGTACTTAGATTTAGGTGCACGTTAAAGAACCCCAGGGGGTCTAAATTTCCGGAGTCCTCGACTACGGCGTGCCTCATAATCGGAAAGTGCTTTTGGCACGTTAAACCCCATAATTATTTTTTTTGACTAGGATGCTGCCGAGGCCTAGGTGACTTGCATTGGTGTGGATTTTGGTGTTGGCGAGTACTGGTGGTGACTGCAAGCGTCGTCTAAGCTTTTCGATTTGCAGCGTTTCCCACTCGAACTCGACGTCATTTTTAAGTATGTCAACGGCTTGGCAATGCGCGAAAAGCTTTTCTTTGACGAAGCGCCTGCAATAAGCGCACAAGCCAAGGAATCTGTGCACTTCCTTCTTGTTGGCACGCTGTGGAAAGTCAGCGATGGCAGATGTCTTATGCGAATCAGGACGCACTCCAGATCTGCTGATGACGTGGCCCAGGAACAGAAGCTCCCCGTAGGCAAAGCGACACTTCTCCGGCTTCAGAGTGAACCCTGATGTCTTGATAGCCTCTAGTACTGTCCCAAGCCGATCCTCGAAATTAGACGAGAAGTAGACGAGATAGGTCTGCCACTTCAACCTTGCTAATACCGTGGCCATCACACGTTAAAATGTTGCATGTGCCAAGTACAGTCCGAATGGCATGTTGAACTCGTAGAGGCTGTCCGACGTGATGAAAGCGGTCTTCTCACAATCCCTCTCAACTTCTTTTTGCCAGTAGCAAGTCTTGAGATCCATCAATGAGAAATATTGAGTGTTGCAGAGCCGGTCCAATGCCTCATCTATCCATGGGAGCGAGTGTACGTCCTTCATGCTTTTGTTCAGCCGACGATAATCTACGCAGAAATGCAGAGTTCCAACCTTTTCCTTCACCAAAACTACAGGAGATTGCCCACGGGCTCATCAAAAACTGGATGATTTCATCATGTAGCATTTCATTGATTTATTGCATTCTGGCTTCTCGCTCCCACATTGAAACTCTGTACGGACTCTGATGGAGTGGCAGAGTCCATTCTTTGGTTACTATGCGATGCTTAGCGACTGGTGTTTGTCGAATCCTCAATGACTTGGAAAAGCAGTCTTTGTATCATCGGAGAAGACTTTTGAGTTGTTGCTGCTTACTCGTGGGGAGACTCAGATTGATGTTGAAGGGTGGTTCGGGAGCTGTGGCCATTGGGGAAATGTGGCAGAATCCGAGAGGCCAAATGCATTGCTGGTTTCCACAATTTCCTGAATATATGCGATCATTCTGCCCTTGTTGCGGTGTTCATACTCCTGGCTGAAGTTTGTCATTACTATTACTTTTACTTTTCCTCTGTGCGGTCAAGCAGTTCCTCTTGCGATGCAAATTTCGTGGCCTAGCAGCAAATGTTGCTCACCCTCGAACGACGCCTTCCATGTCTTCCTGTGTTTTGGTGCCGATGGAAATGATGGTATTGGAGCGAGGTGGGATACTGACAGGAGCACACTCAAGACATGGTGTCTCAGAAAGCTCTTCGGCGATATCACATGGCCTTCAGATATCGTTATCGACTTGGACTTCAGATCAATGATTGCGCCGTGTTGGCTCAGGAAGTCCATGCTGAGAATTACCTACGTCTCGTGAGTGCTGTTGGAGGACAACGAACGTCGCAGAATATGCAGATTCCAGTCGGCATTATCAGGTGTTCTCCAGCTGTCCGAATTTGTGGGCTGTCCCATGCAGTCTTGATTTTGAACTTGGCAGCGAATAATCCACTGTTGACGGAGTAGTCGGCTCCAGTGTCTACAAGAGCTGTGACTTTGTGGCACTCAAGAAGCACATCGAGGTCGGTGGTTCTTTGTCTTGCGTCGCAGTTAAAGCACGGCATCAAGTCACGACTACGCCGCATTGTTGTAGTGATGTTACATCGGGCAGTCGGGCCTCCTTTAGGCAGCTGTCACGATCCACCCGGGTTCGTGAACGAGGGAGGGCTCGAGTCGCCCTCCGTTAGACGCTCTGCAGCATGGTGATGATGAACGATGACTGACCTCTGAGCAGCTGTGCTCGTCAATGTTTATTTGGTTGGCCCACCACCGAGCCTGGTGGGCCAACGAAAATTATGCCTGAGGGGGCGTCACATGCTTGTTACAGCCCCTTACCCCTAGTTTGTTTAACAAAAAAACGTCCCTGTTCAAAGTATAAGGCTCATGTGCCGTCCCAGCCAAGTCGACGATGCGTGCTGTCCAGGCGAGTAATGGTTCGGTGACCTCCGCGGTCGAGTACTCCGCCTGGGCACTGGTGTTGACTGGCCGGGTGCTGCCTGAACCAACCTCACTCCGTCCGGAGGGTCCACAATGGCCGGCCTTGCGAGTGGTGCCGGACTTGACACTGGCCCAACGGGTGCCACACCACTGGCAATGCTTGCCTCCTCCGAGGTGGGCGGTGCTCTGCTGGAAGTGACTGGTGTTGCCGCTAGTCCTCCTGCGGGCTGGACTTTTGAAGTGACAGTCAAGGGTGCAAGCCAGGTCGCGAGGCGAGGCCTAACATGGTCGGCGCGCCGGTGCCATGTGGCCCCGTCTGGCATGCGGATGAGCAGCGATGAGGTGCTGGAAGGAGACATCACCTGTCTGGCGGACCAGGGTGGGCCAGGATGGAAGTCCCTGCCGAAGACTGGAGCTTCCGACTCTGGCAAAGGCACGGGACGGCACCCTCGTTCAGTAGCCACCTTCTGCTTCAGCTGCTTCAGGAGCGCTGTGGATCGGAGGTCCGGATGCAAGACGTCGAAGGGTGTCTTGACCATCCGACCCAACAGGAGCTCATAGGGGGCACAGCCAGTGACATTGTGGGGCGTGATCCGGTACTGAAACAGTATCCGGGCAATCTGCGTCCAGAAATGCCCAGTCTGGCTCTTCTTGAGCTTGTCTTTGATGCTTGTCTTGAGCTTGTCTTTTCTTGAGCAGGGTAGTACGGCGGATTCAGTTTTCGTCAGCCAGGCCAGGTACTCTGTGCTGGCGAAAGCAGGACCATTGTCTGATCCTATGACATGTGGCAACCCCTGGGCAGGAAAACATGTTGCAACACCTCAATTATTGTGCCTGCTGATGGAGTGGTGACAGGTAGAACCTCCACCCACTTCAAAAAGGCGTCCACCACCAGGAAGTAATGTCCCTTGAAGGGCCCCCCAAGATCCATATGCAGGCGGGAATGGCCACATGCTGTGGGAACGGTCAGGGGGTGATTTCCACATGATGTGAGGCCCACTGATGCTCCTGGCAGACTTGGCAGCTCTGCACCATGGGAGCGATGTCCTACTCCAGGCCAGGCCACCAAACGTGAGACCGGGCCACCATCTTGGTCTTTTCCACGCCAGGGTGATCCACGTGCAGCAACTGCAGGACCCTGGACTGGAGACTTTGTGGGATCACCACCCTGCAACCCCACAGTAGGCAGCTCTGCTGCAACCTCAGCTTAGTGGCCTTGTGGCTATAGACCTGCTGAACCAATTCCTCCCCACGGCGCACCGCCTTAACCAGCTGATAAAGGACTGGGTCCCGGCTGGTCACTTGCGATACCGCAGATCTGGAGAGTACCTTCGGGTACGTGTGCTCCAGCATGAACACTTCAGCAAGTTCTAGAACAGCATCAGGCACCTCTGGCATAGGCAGGCGGCTCGGGGCATCAGCAGGTCCTAGGTCCTTGCCCGGACAGAAAACCAGCAGGTAACTGTAAGCTGCCAGCCTCAAGGTCCAGCGTACCACTCAAAGTGATGCCTGCACGGGAACTGCCTTGTCAGGCTCCAGAGCCCCAACAGGGGCTTGTGGTCCGTCACCGCCTCGAACTTCCGGCCACACGGATACTGGTGGAAGCGTTCGACCCCGAACATGAGGGTCAGGCCTTCCTTGTCCAGCTGGCTGTAGTGTTGCTGTGCAGCATGAAGCCCATGAGAAGCAAAACGACACGGGGCGTTCCTGGCCATCCTTGTTCGGTGCGCCAGGACGGCTCCCACGCTGTACGGCGACGCATCTAGAGTCAGGACGACAGGCTTGGCAGGATCGAAGTATGCCAGCACTGGAGCCTTGTTGATTAGCTCCTTGCTGTGCTGGAAGGCTCGGTCCTGCTCCTTCTTCCAGACCCAGTGCTAACCATCTGGAAGCATAAGTTGGAGCAGCTGTAGATCCTCCGACAGGTTCGGCAGGAAACTCCTGCAAAAGTTGATGAGGCCAAGGTAGCTCTGAAGCTCCTTGTTCTGGGGCTTAGAAGCCTTGAGCACAGCATCAACATTGTGAGGAGCCGGGGCTAGGCCAGCCTGGGAAATGACATGTCCCAAGTACTCAACACTGGGGACCAGGAAAATGCACTTTTCCAGCTTGAGCTTGAGACCAGCGTCCTGCAGTCGTGCCAGGACGTTATGAGGTTCTTCAGGTGGTCCCCGTCATCGCTGCCAGTAACCAGAATGTTGTCCAAGTACACCGCCACGTGCCTCATGTTCCTGAAGAGGTTGTCCATCTCCCCCTGAAATATGGCTGGGGCTGAGGCTACACCAAACGGTAAGCGCAGATACTGGAAGAGCCCCAAAGTTGTCGGTATTGTGACATACTTCTGGGAGGCATCCTGGAGCACCGACTGCTGGTAAGCATCTCTGAGGTCGAGCTTGGTAAACTTCTGTCCACCGGACAACGCTGACCAGAGAACTTCAATCCGGGGCAGTGGGTACTTCACAACGGTAGCGATGGGGATGATGGTAACTTTGAAATCCCTCAGATCCTGACGCTGCCGTTTCACTTGAGGACTGGTACGACTGGAGCGGCCCATTCAGACTTCTTAACGGCCACCAAGATGCCCTCTTGCTGTAACCATTGCAGCTCCTGGGTGACCCCATCCTTCAGGGCGAACAGCAGTGGGTGAGGTTTGAAAAAACGAGGCCGGGCTCCCTCAGGTACATAGATGCCAGCTGTCGTGCTGGCAAATGTGCCCACCCTTAGCTGGAACAGGGATTTGAACTCGGTTAGGAGGCTGGAGATGTCTCTCACCACATGCAGGTTGACTTCCTGGTACTCTGGCAGACGAACGCCCAGTGCATGAATCCAGTTTCGGCCCAGCAGCGTTGGTGACGACCCCTTGGTTAAGTAAAGGAGAAGGGTTGCTGCCCTGTTGCCAAAGCGAACGCTGACCTGGGCCTGACCCTGGACTACTTGGGAGAGCTGCCCAGAGTAGGTGCGCAGCATCACGCCCGAAGCCTACACGGACATGCTGGTTAAGGTGCACTTGAACAGTTTCCCGACCATGACTGACATGCTGGGCCCTGTGTCCAGCTTCATGGAAATGGGGTGCCCGCAGACTTAGACAGTCAGAATGTACAGCGGCACAGACGACAGTACAACGCACATGTAGAAAATCGGCGGGTCCTCAGTCACGACGTAGAGCCTGGCCGCGGAAGAACTCGAGCCTGCTGCCACACGGCCTCACCACGTACCCTTGTGATGGCTACCCTGGCCACGGGCTTGTGTGGAACCTGGGCTTGAACCAGGCTGCTGCTGCTGTCCGCTGTTCGTCCTCCCCCTTCGGCACACCCATGCCAGATGCCAGTTTTCTCACACATGAAGCATTGTACTTGAGAGAACTGGCACTGTGAAGGGGAGCGGGCACCACCACAGCGACTGCAGTACTGCTCTTTATCGCCAACTTGTTGACCGCTGCTTCCGCTGATGGTGAGCCAGTCGCACTGGCAATCTCGCCGGCGTCCTTGGCGGCAGCTTCCATTGCCAGCGCTCCCTTCACGGCGTCGTCCAGCGAGGGATCGGGAAGCTCCAGGAGTCAAGTCTGCATGGCAGGGTTGTTGATGCCGCAGACAAAGCAGTCCCGAAGCAGCGAGTCCAGCTGGTCTCTGAAGGCGCAGGCACTCGCTAACCCTCGTAGAGCAGCGACGAACTGCCCAAGAGTCTCCTTCCCAGTGGCTTCGGTTGTTGAAGTGGAAACGCTCCATTAGTGTGGATGGTGCTGGGTTGAAATGTGAGCGCAGTATGGTGAGCAGCTCACCCAGAGTTTTGACATGCAGCGTGGCTGGCCTGAGAAGGTCAAGCAGGAGACTGAAGACGCGGGTCCCGCAGCTGGCCAGGAAAATGTCCTGCTGTTTGGCCTCGGGTATGTCGTTTGCCTGGAAGAACATGTGGACTTGCTCCTCGTAAACTGGCCAAGCGGACCCATCTCCCTCGAACGGCTAGAGCCTTCCGTACAGCGACATGGCGGCAGCAACGGGGGGCGGTGGTTCTGCCGCTCGCGGTGGCGTGGGACGATCCGTGGGTACTCGTCGCCAGTATCATGATCCGTGCAGGTTCGTGGACGAGGGAGGGCTCGAGGCACCCTCTGTTAGATGCTCTGCAGTGTGGTGGTGGTGGTGAACGATGGCTGCCCGCTGAGCAGCTGTGCTCGTCGGTGTTTATTTGGTGCGGTGACCAATGTTGCCCACAGAGTCTGGCGGGCCAACGAAGATTATGCCTGAGTGAGTGTCACATGCTTGTTACAGCGGCATTTTCTTGTCTTGGAGGCTTCCTTTGGGTGGAGTAGGGTCATTGAGAAAGTCTTATCAATGTCTTCGGCGGCGGCAGAGAATCTTCAGCATTTCAACGTACAGCAACTGCAACTCCATCAGTTGCTGCTTTTAGTTTTCTGGATATGGGTTTACGAACCGGCCACGGACTGGTCCTTTGTATGGTCGGCACTGCAGTGACAGATAGCATACTGGCGACGGCAAACATGAAGGACGTTGGGGCCTCCACTGTGTTGCGGCGATGTACAGTCGAACCTGGCTATATTGAACTCACAATAAAGTGCCTATCATTTCGATATAGAGCATAATTTGATATAAGCCTGCTAAATAATTGGATGTCATAAAAGCACATACCATTTATAAAGTCACTTTATTGATGAAATTAGCTTAGTTTCGCATGAAATAGTCCTGCATTTTCTTCTGCTTGGGTAATTTTGCTGCCTGCGACACACGCACATCTCCAGATTGTCTAAGAAGTCGGAGCAGCTGAGGCCGCAACCTTCCGCATTCACGCAGAAGCACCGGACTAGTGCGAGCGCACCAATCACTTCGGAGGATGTGGACAAAGGACCGTCATTGCTTTCCTCATTGTGCCCGCTTTCACTTGTGCTTGATACGATGTCAGCAATGTAGTCTTCGTTTTCGGGCTCTCCCGTGGTCGCGACACCATCATTTGCACTCACAAACTCGTCCACCGTTGATTCGTCAACAGCTTCCGGAAATTCTGACAGCTCGCTCCAAACTTCGGCAACACCGGCAACAGCTTTGTCGCATTCATCAGAACTTAGTCATCACCGAACACGCGGAAGCCGGCTCAGCTGAAGCAATTTTGGATGAACCACTCGTACATGGCCATGTGTACGTGTAGGGCGCCAGGGGCACCGGGTCGAGTGTTTGGGCGCTTTAGCCCTAGTCTCCCCCTTATTCTTCAAGATTCTGCTGAGAATGCTCCTCGGAATCTTGCACGATGCGGTTCATCCGACTTCTCACCACAGTCGGCCCAATTTATGATTTCGAGCTTCACGACAAAAGGTGAATTCTGCCGCTTCATCATGGCAACACTGCAGGAGAAGGCGCCCACAAGGCGCACACACAATGAACCAAAAAAGCAGCGAGACAACTCGCACTTTCGCCATCTTGCATGATGAGGGCAAAAGAGCCTCTGATTGGCTGTCTGAGGGAGGGCTGCAGGCGGGCCAGGATCATTTTTTGCAGAGGGGTGTCGACGACTCGTCTAAGGCAGCGCGGTCACGGTAGGGAGAGTGGTTGGATGGAGCCGCGCTGCCTGATTTCCCCGCCACCGCGAGGGAAAGCCTACTTCCGGGGGCACTTTTCCGCCACTTGACATTCTATATATCGGGAGTCGCTACCATTTTTGTTCGATGTAAGTGTAATTTTTGCTATATACACTCATTGTAACTATACCGTGTCCAGAAATTGTTCTATATACAGAATAATTCGATGTAAACGGGTTTGATATAGTCGGGTTCGACTGTAGTTGGCAATGTCAAGTTGTCACTTGCCAAGCTGTGAATGCAGTGCACTGACGGCAAACCCTCGGTATGGGCACCAGTGGTGCAAATGGCCCGCTTCTCCGTAGTGATAGCAAAGTGGGTGGTTGTCGAGAGCGTCCCACATTTATGTCTTCCTCGGGGCATTGCATGAGCTGACAGGCGGACTGGCTGACGGCAGTGGAGGCGGTTGCTGGCGATGGAACTGCAGCGTTACCAGGCTCTGGCACAGGCACGGAAAAGGAAGCTGACAGCAGGTGCTAGGTGGCACAGATCATTGCTTCAGGCTGGGGCTGTGGCGATTCTGACTGCCTTTTGGGAACTCCCAATGACCACTGGATTTCTTCTCACACTAGTCGGGGATCAAGGCCAACTGAGGCTACGACCTTGGAAACATCCTCTGTAGCTCTTTGCATGCATTGCTTGGTTGGTCTCACGCAAGTCGTTGGTGCCAAGTGCTTGGACCTCCTACTTTGGCCTAACCATCTGACAATTGTATTGTCTGGTATGCATTTCCAGCGTCTTCTTGATGGCAGTGAATTTCTATGAAAATTCCGCGACGGTCTTTAGTGGGTTGCGAATTAGTCCGACGAACAAGTCTTGCTTCACTCCCAACATGAGAAAACGAACTTTCTTCTCCTCAGACATATTCAGGTCAGCATGGCGGAATAGCCTTGCAAATGGCAATGTTCTTGTTCGGGAGCTGCACTCGGGCTTCTAGCAGAGCTTCCGCCCTTTCCTTGCACAGTAAAGGGCTGCAGGAAGCCGTTGCTGAACAGGTCCTCGCAGTGTCTTCCAAGGAGAAGTACACATAGCACTTCTCCTCAGAGTTCCAGTTATTAAACGTTGCGACCCTTTCGTATGTCTCCAGGCAGCTTTCATTCAGGGTGGTCTTAGCTGATGATCAACGTAAGGTCGGTGGCTCCCTGGGTTGTTGCAGGGCGATCAGAGATGCGGGTGCTGTCATTTCGGCTCTTGGCTTGGCCTTGATCTTCCCGAAAGTCTCTGGTAGAAGTCATTGCACTGGTGGTAATTTTGTAGCCTACAGCTAGCTCGATGGCCTGTGGCAACGTTGACGATGTCCTCATGGCATGGACTTGCGGGGGGTTTCCATTACACAACAATGCATCTCTGCCAGATGTCACGTTGGAGTGACGTTGGAAAACACAGTAGCAAAAACTGTAATCACGAAATTAACTCTTTATTCGACGAAACTTTGCCCAGAAAACAGGTTACACTCAAAGCATGATAGCTGTGAGCAAAGTCGGCGATCGTCTAAAATCTGATCTGCGAGTCAAGTGCATTTGCCTTTATACATGACTCGTCAAAGATTCCAGCAAAATTGCTGGTGCCCATGTGCCTTCAAGAAAGTACTACACAATTCATGTAGTACATACAATCTCATTACACAATGTTTGGTGAAAACATGCATGACAGATAGAATCAACGGTAACATTGGAGTAAGTTCCAGTCGTGCAAGCGCATCTTGTGCTGAGCGATAACTTTAAGTTGTTCGTGGGTGAAATGCAGTCCCCGAGAAAAGGATAAATAAGTACTCGTGTCAGTAAATGACATTTATAGGGACAATAAAGGAAAATATTTTGTTGAACTAGATTGAAAGATTAGGTTCATGTAATAATGAATTCATCATTCGTAGTGATAACATAGCTTCCGTATGCGAGAAAATGACAAAAATGGAAAATCAGTGGCACTATCTGTTTTGGGCTATGGTACCTCTCATGTGACATCAGCACTGACTGATTAGAGTGGTTGAGAGGGAAGCCAC
Source organism: Dermacentor variabilis (assembly GCF_050947875.1). Classification (NCBI taxonomy): domain Eukaryota; kingdom Metazoa; phylum Arthropoda; class Arachnida; order Ixodida; family Ixodidae; genus Dermacentor; species Dermacentor variabilis. The sequence continues at coordinate 45,935,248 of NW_027460280.1, read as the reverse complement.
GTGGGGTTTACGTGAGCTTGTACATTTAACCATGTTTGCTTCAAATTGAGGAGCAGCGGCAGGAATTTCGGCAACATTTTTTTGCGCAACAGTCATACATCATGCAGAAAAGGATGATAGACTTCTGGACGAGTAATCTATTGGTCTATGTTCATTTAGTGTCCCTTTAAGTATTCTGTGCAGTGTAACTACCTCAGTGTGTTTTAAGGTGCAGTAAGCCATTTTAAGTCTAAGTCCTTATGCTAGTCTACTTTTTTAGCTCTTAGGAAGTGTATGGCACTTGCACATTTCCTACTTCCATTGTATGTAGTTTTACCTAAAGTGTTTTACTAATTTTACTCAGTGTCTTAAATGTAATTTAACCCTTTTTTGTTGTTTTACATGTTTGTGAAATTCTCTTTCATAGAAACTACTAATCTGAAATGCAAGTTTTTATTTTGTGAATTTTTTCTTTTGGGTACTAGCATTTCTTCACTGTAGGCTGAAACTAGCTACTGTGTACTGTGTGCACATACCATTGAATATGCATGCTACCCCAGGTTTGTTGCGAGTCTGGTCCAGTGCCTTGTTAACTTTGCTGCTTATCTATCTCGTTAACAGCTACCAAGCCCAAGCTGTGCTCACCTTAGCTGTTCATATCGATAGTCCCAAAGACAAGCTGTACTCATCTAGGCCACAGCTGCTGCTGCTTTGTTTGCAGAGAATACCGGCGTTTGTCAAACCAGTTCCCATTGCGCATTTGAGTTTCGGCACTTGAGGATATTGTTCAATGTTGTCGATTCCTTTCGTTATGTGTTCAGATAATTACGCTCGAACCTCACACATTAGCTAAGGCAGTCTCTTTTTTTAAAGCGGATGTTTCTCATTGGTATTTCTGGTGAATATAAGAGATAAACTGCACATTTAATATATTTTTCGAATATCGATATATAATGCAATTGTTTGCTGGAATGAAATATAATCGGTAAATCTTGTGTACTTTTTTTAGAAAGAACTTGGGAGTTGAAGGTTTAATGCGACAAACATGGGTCACTCTTATAGAATGTACTGAAACACCTGTGCAATGTACGACATTATTGAACTGAAAGTGCTGCTTTAAGAGCAGCAGTGCATTGTCTTCTTTGGAAGTGCTCTAGAAAAGCAAAGTTTGTTAAAGGGATATTTTTGTTTGATTGTCCATTTAATTGAGGTTCAACTTGTTGCATTTACTTGATAATACAACACATCCATTTGGAATACAAACATTGAAATGGTTACAACAAAGTGCTCACCATTCATACCTTCTATACCTCTTCCATGACCATTGACATGCGAGGGAGTTGCTGACCACACTATGATTGTTATTACTGCGACAGCAGTTCAAAGTCCAAGGTGGAGTTTGCTGTGTCCTCGCACCTGTTAATCGATCCTTACCATTACACTGACTACAACAGCTGTCATCATTATCATGTCATCGTTGTCAGGCCACTTTCTCCTCCTCAGCTTCATGCTCACTATAGGACAAAGGAAAAGAAACCTTTGCCTGCAGTCACCACCAGTAAGATTCGAACTCAAGTCCCTGTGGGTGTGTGCACTTGGGACCTAGATGTGCTAAATCATAGCTCATCTTTAGTGGCTTGGCAATTTGTGTGAGGTTTTGTGTGTCCATGACATTTTGGATATATTTCAGAGGCCACAGCAGGCATAACTGTAGTAGTCGAGGAAGACGTGTGCATTGCAAGCAAGTTGTTCTTGAGATGGTGGTTTTCATTGTGCAAGCCTGCTGCTGTCACATTATAAGAGTTCTAAGCCGGAGAAATTGCTGTAGCAATTGAAGTCATAGCATTGAATTGACATGGACAAGGCGACAGGACATACACTATACACGCACGTCCCGTCATCTTTTTTTTTTGTCAGTGTCAGTCCAGCGCTACGACTTCAGTTGATGCAACGAACCAACTAGCCCGAAAGTCTGCACTCTTAAATTGCTGTAGTCTGCTGTTTTTTATGAACTCACTTCTGGTACTTGCAATACATAAATGCATGGGCTTTGAGATTGGCTTCTATTGCTTCGAGGAAGCTGGAGCTTGGGGTGCTGTTTAATTTCATCACCTATTAGTGTTGCCAGACTGCTGTATGGTTTAACTCCAATATTACAACAAAAAATACAATTTTTATTGCACCAAATTGGCTTCAAATCTTGCCAGCCTGCGTGGGATGCATACGATTTAACATGCAAGGCATAATTCAAGCTTGGAAATTTGGTGTCATGGCCCCGTTAAGCACAGGAGAGCTCTCTGTATTATCCATTAGGGTTTACATACAGTTCATGCAGCTTAGAGACCCACCATGGTTGCTTAGTAGCTGTGGCGTTGGGCTGCTAAGCACGAGCTTGCGGGATCGAATCCCTGCTACGACAGCCGCATTTCGAGGGGGCAAAATGCAAAAACACCTGTGCGCCATGCATTGGGTGCACGATAAAGATCCCTAGGTGGTCAACATTAATCCGGATACCCCCACTCCACTGTGCCTCGTAATCAGATCGTATTTTTGGCACGTAAAACCCCAGGATTTAATTTTTAATTTAGTACTGCAGAGAATTCCAGTGCCTGCACACTAGAAATGTATTTTAGTCCATTTTTGCATGCAAAGCTGAATGGCACAGTTAGTGTCATTTATGCTCCATCTGCAGCGGCTGCTCCCGTTGGAGAGTGTGAGTGATCTGTTCCTCTACAAGCCTCCAGAGTCACCCAGCAACAAAACGTACACCATTCGGCCGTACCTCCCCAGTGATGAAGTGAGTCTTTCAGCTTGTAAGCTTTACCTGCCATGGATGCTCAGTGGCTCTGGTGTTGCGCTGCTAAGCACGAGGCCACGGGATCAAATCCTGCGCGGTGGCTGTATTTTGATGGGGGATAAATGTATAATGTCCGTGTCCCATGCATTGGAGGCACGTTAAAGATCACCCGATGGTCCAAATTAATCCGGAGTCCTCCACTACGATGTCCCTCATAATCACGTTATGGTTTTGGCACATAGAACCCCAGAATTCAATTCAAGCTTGTAAGCTTGTCTCAGAACCAGTGAAAGCAAAAATGTTTGGTGTAATCAAATGCAGCTTGTTTTCTAGCGCTTTCTATTTTGTATAATCTCAGTGAATGAATCGGCAAGAAAATACAGTCAGAAACCACTCATAACAATATTCAAGTGCCAAAGAAATCCCATTGTTATAGCCAATAATTGTTATTACTGGGTTGCATGGGAAAAAGCAAAGAGGACAATAATAAAAATTTTTCGGATGTAACAATGAGCAGCCCTGGCACTGTGAACTTTTGTGTGTTCTATGGTAATATAAACAGGTTACTACAATGTTCCTATACAGCATTACTGGCTTTAACAATGAAGTCTTGCTACTGGATGTCTGCGCCAAAATGAAAAGGAACACGAAATCGAGGGAAAGGAAAAATTAATAAAACACGAGCTGCCATATCTGCCTGTGTTGTACTCAGCTTCTCCAAACCTGCCTTTATGTTGCGCACCACCACGACACGCCTTTGTCAAATCGCATTTCCAGCGTCGCATGCCCTGCTCCCATCCCGCTTTCTCTCCTGAGTACATGAGTTGACTGTGTAGACGTCGGAGGGGTGGAAGAGAGACTGGAAAGAGACGCACAAGGATGCCAATGCCTAGTAGGGCAACATGGGGACAGAAAGGCGGCGGGTATGGCGAAGGTGTGGCACACAGGTGGATGTTGTGGCTTACATTTCTTTGTCTTGTTTCTTTCTCAAGGATTATGCTTTCTGTTTCCTTTCAGCATACACACCCAGCAGTCAGATTGTGCTGTTGTGACCAATAACGAGGCATGGGAGCATTGTAGTAAGCGGTTTAGTTCGCCATAGAATACATACAAAAGCTTACATTTCATCCACAGCTCATTTTTATATCCAATGTATATTGTTAAAACTGGCATCATTATAAGTGGGTTGGACTTTATAGCCATTTCTTACTAAACTGTTTTCTTTTCGCCACACTGGTGCTATAGGCAGCAAAACTGAAACTTGATAAATATTGCTGACTATTTCACATTCCGGTGCATTTCAGACCTTCCACTTCGGGGTCATTCCTTGCAAACTTTCCCAATGGCTGTGCTCAGCTATCTCCGATTTTATTCTTAAAAATATAAAATAATAAATATGACAGGAGAAGCCTTTCCCAAAATACTAGAGGTGAAAAAATATGTTTTTACGTTTGAGGGCCATTTTAATTATCTCAAATGGTGCCAAAGCAGGCAGGAGAAAAAAAAATTTCCAATGTATCCAGTCTGTTTACTATTAGTGAGCTTTAGCATGTCTGGTATTCAGGTAAATGCACGCGGACTGGGCATTTTACCAGGTGAGCAGGGGTGCAAACGTAAACATTCTGCATGGTGCAGCGACGTGGTGGCACAGAGCTCAGACGCAGTGTTAGTATTGCAGTAACGAAATGCATTCTACTTCGCTGTTGGTTGAAATTATCAGCAGCGGCATAATCACGTTGCGGCTAAAAATTAACAGCAGCAAAGTGAAATACGCTTGGTACTGCATTATTATCTCTTTTTGTCTAGTTGAGCTCTGCTCTACCACATGGCTGCACTGTACACGCTGTTCACGTTTACGCAACCCCCCTCCCCCCCAGTAAAACACCCAGTGCCTGCGTTTACTGAATACCGGACAAGCTAAAGTTCTCATTGTTACAAGGCTTACATTATTACAGTTGGCAGACGTGGTTCTTGTACTAGAAAACAATTTGGCAACTATTTTATTATTTTTCTTTCTGTAATTTGCTCCTGAAAAAATAAAATATATAGCATTTTCTAAAAGCTATATGCAAAAAAAAAATGGTTGGATATGAAAGCCCAAAAATACTCCCATATGAATGTCCACAAAGCCAAAATTTGATTTGTGCCTCCATGTTGGGCATTAGCATTGCAAAACTGCACTCAACTTAAAAAATGCAGTATTTTGGCTTATGTATGCACATGAATACGACACCGTAGCAGTCCTTGTAAAGATCTGGCATATAGCAGCCATCATAGAGAAGGACATCAAATATTTCTACAGAAAATGTTGAAAGAGTGATTTTTTGCTTAAGGAAGAAAAAGTTTTTGAAGACCCGAATCACAATATTTTTTTTATTGGAAGTTGGGGCTTCTCTGCATGGCATTATGGCTGGAAATACAAACTGGATTGACGTACACGGTACTGAAATGCTGGAGCTAGGTTCTCTGTTCCCAAAATAAGGGCCAGAAGACAAGGTTGTGTAGCACATTAACGTGGTTTTACTTAGAGCTCCCGCTTCCATGAAAATGTTCGATATAGAGGGTGGTTCAGAGAATGCATTCGAAATTCCTTAATTAACTGGAGATGCAAGGCTAAAACAGTGATTTTGGCCAGAACAACACATTTTCTACTTTTGTTTGTTTTGGATTGCTAAACAATAAAGAAGCTTCTCACCAAGTTTAGTTATCTGTGCTATAGAAATGAAGAAAAGTACGTTTTTTTACCGGGCAGTGGCATGCATTTTCCTTTGAAAGCGCCTAGTAATGCTATCGTCAAGATGAGGCTGTAGAGCAGCAGGGAAGCCCAACTCTGACTGAGTTCACTCATTAGAATGTTCATGCTTTCTAGTGAAGGGGGACCTTCTGTTGATAGTGTTGTAAAACGAGCAAACAAAAAAAGAAAAAGGCACATTTTCGGCTATGGCAATGCCGAATGGCAAGCAAAACTGCAACTGAAGCTTCGTTTGGTGGAAATGCAACTTGAATGTACTCAAGCTCATCAAAGGAGTGCGGGGCATCAGCAGAGTGCTCGAGCAGCTGGATCTTGAATATGGTGTCCAAATAAGAAAACGTGGGGCAAGCACGAGCAAAGATGATTCACTGGACAGTGCGAAAGCTGGAAAAAAAAAAGATTGCTGCTGAGCAGCGTCAACTTGAAAGAGAGGGCCTAACCTATGCTGCAGGGTCATTCGATTGAGCACTGTTGCTTGAAGAATAAAACGGCATGCTTTGAGATCTCAGAATCTATTTTTCTCACTTTGCACTTTTTGGGCAATTCCCACTTTTAGGAAAAATATTGTTTCGAAACTGCAATGATGAAAACTGCTTGCAAGATTGTTTTTAGGCTGGAAATTTATGGAACAAGACTTTAGACACTTTAAATTTTTAAATTGCTTCTATAAAAAGAAAGTATAGATTTATGATCAAGTAACAAAACAAACTTAGTTTTTAAGTGATCTGATTTCTGCAGAAAAAGGCAAAAAATTGCAGGTGGCTGCCATTATTTGTAGTGAAGGGCACCCAGGAGATATTTATTGAGAAAAATTTTATCTATCTTTATAATTTTTAAAATGGGAATTTTCCTAAGCTGACGCTTGTTTGCTCAGTGGGACATGCATAACATTTTATTTTTATATTGCTAGGGTAATGGAATTCTAATGACAAGACAAATTATCCTGCCAAACTTTGTTACTATCGACCTTTCAGCCCTGCATCCACCCTTAAAGATACGCAAGGTGCAGTAAGAAAGTGATTTCCTTAGCATTGTTTCTATCTCTGAGACGTACGCTCGAAAATGGCTCGAGCTAGTAATTAAATAAGCAATAATGTGAATTATACTCGCTTAGCTTTATATCTGATAGAGCCTGACGATTGATCAAGTGCAAGGGTTGAAGCCTGTCATGCGGGTAGTTCAATAATGCTTTCACACATGCACAAGTTGATGCTCTTACTTTCTGCAGCTTAATGAGTTTTGGGCAATAGCATTTAGAAACCAAAATTAAATGCACTAGAAATGCAACTGTCATGCCGTTAGCAGACAGCCATGAGTGTCATGATTCCGCCTCACCTTCGGCCAAGCACCTTCTTTTTTCAGTTTGTAATGGAGTGTTTGAACAGTTCAGTTGGTAGCCTCTGTTCGTAATCGAGAAGGAAGGTCACGCAGAGCAGGAATAGCTGGTTGCCCGAACGGCTCACGCTCGTGCTACTGGCGATCCGGCTGGCCCACTGGTTTCACTGCAGGCACGGAACAGACGATCTGGCTGGCCTTGTCCTTGTGCTCTTCTTCTTCATTACAATTACCCCCAGTGCAAAAGCGGAGCCATCCTGGCGACTTAAGACGTGGAGAAAAGCGGGTCATAGAATTTTTTCAGGCAGTGAACGTGAACAACATCCCGTTCACGGCGGTGCTTTTCGGATGTCGGTGTAAGTGGCTCTATGATATAGTTGACCGGAGAGGTGCGTTCGACGATGCGGTATGGTCCATCATACTGCGAGAGAAGTTTTGTCGAAAGTCCAGGCGTGGTAGCAGGCACAGACAACAAGACAAGTGTGCCAGGAGCGAAGTTCGGATTCGTAGTGTCGCCATCACGATTGGCTTTTTGTCATTGTTGGTCGGCAGAGGTGAACTTTCGGGCTAATTGACGGCATTCTTCGGCGTATTGGGCGACGGCTGAAGCGGGAGCACACTCTGATGCGTCTGGTGCATAAGGCAAAACCGTATCAATGGTATGGGACGGATAGCGACCGTAGAGAAGAAAGTATGGAGAAAATCCTGTAGTACTCTGTGTAACCGTATTATATGCGTACGTGACAAATGGGAGGATGATGTCCCAGTTTGTATGCTCCGATGAAACGTACATGGCGAGCATATCGCCAAGGGTGCGATTGAAACGCTCCGTAAGCCCGTTAGTTTGAGGATGATACGCCGTGGTGGTCCGGTGAACTATGCGGCATTGAGCAAGCAGTACTTCAACCAGCTGCGACAAAAACACACGGCCTCTATCACTCAGCAGCTCCCGAGGTGGACCATGACGAAGAATGAAACGATGGAGCAGAAAGGATGCAACGTCACTGGCGGTTGCTGCAGCTAGAGCAGTGGTCTCAGCATAGCGTGTGAGGTGATCAACTGCGACAATAATCCATCGTTTTCCAGCGGGTGTTAGTGGTAGCGGCCCGTACAGGTCAATTCCCACACGGTCGAAGGCACGAGCAGGGCACGGAAGCGGCTGTAATAAACCGTGGGCTGGATGAGGCGGAGATTTGCGGCGTTGGCATTGCGGGCACGAGCGGACAAACTTTTGGACAAAAGTAAACATTCCTCGCCAGTAGTAACTTTGCCGCAGGCGGTCATACATCTTCAAAATGCCTGCGTGTGCACACTGTGGGTCAGTATGGAAAGACGCGCACATGTCGGAATGCAAAGTCTTAGGGATAACCAGGAGCCACTTGCGACCATCGGGCTGGTAGTTGCGTCGATACAAGAGGTTATCCTGGACAGCAAAGTGGGCAACCTGGCGAGGCAGGGAGCGGGAGATTGGAGATGCAGGCGAGCCAGAAAGGAGATCCAGAAGAGAGGCCACCCAAGGATCTTTGCGCTGTTCCAATGCGCAGGTGGCGATGTCGACCGAGGATACCGCCTCAATGGTGGAGAGGGAGGCCGTGTCGGCTGGCAGCGGAGAGCGGGACAGAGCGTCAGCGTCAGTGTGCTTGCGACCTGAGCGGTAGATGACGTGTATATTGTATTCTTGAATGCGCAGAGCCCAGCGGGCAAGGCGTCCAGACGGGTCTTTTAAAGAGGATAATCAACAAAGGGCGTGATGGTCAGTAACGACATGAAAAGGCCTGCCATATAAATAAGGGTGAAATGTCCCGAGTGCCCAAACGATGGCCAAGCATTCTTTTTCTGTGACGCTGTAATTGCATTCCGCTTTGGTCAGCGCACGACCGGCGTAAGCAGCGACATACTCGGAGTAGCCAGGTTTGCGCTGCGCAAGGACAGCGCCAAGGCCAATGCCACTGGCATCGGTATGCACTTCAGTTGGGGTGGTGGGGTCGTAGTGTCGCAGTATAGGCAGAGACGTCAGGAGACGGCGTAAGGTCACAAACGCGGTGTCGCAAGCAGGAGACCAGGAGGCTAGGTCGTTGGTGCCACTTAAGAGTTGTGTCAAAGGTGATATAATTGAGGCAAAATTGCGAACAAAGCGTCTGAAGTAAGAACAGAGGCCGATGAAGGCGCAGAGTTCTTTGAGTGTCTTAGGTTTCGGAAACCCTGTCACAGCGCGAAGTTTTGATGGGTTGCGGCAAATGCCGTCTTGTGATACGACGTGACCTAGAATCATGAGCTTGCGCACAGCAAACTGGCACTTTTTCAGGTTCAGTTGCAGGCCTGCGTTGGTCAAGCACGTCAACACTTGCCTAAGGCGAAGAAGATGCGTGTTGAAATCAGGGGCGAACACAACGATGTCGTCGAGGTAGCACAAACACGTGCTCCATTTTAGACCACGCAAGATATTGTCCATCATTCGTTCAAACGTAGCAGGTGCATTGCATAGGCCCAAATGGCATCACATTAAATTCGTATAAACCATACGGAGTAATGAATGCAGTTTTAGGGCGATCAACTGCTGACATCGGGACCTGCCAGTAGCCCGAACGTAAATCCAACGAAGAAAAAAATTCAGCGCCTTGCAAGCTGTCCAGAGCGTTGTCAATGCGTGGTAGAGGGTAGATGTCTTTTCGCATTAGCTTATTAAGACGGCGATAATCGACGCAGAACCGAATAGAACCATCTTTTTTTGTGACGAGAACCACCGGTGATGCCCCCGGGCTATTGAAAGGTCGAATGACGCCACGCTGAAGCATGTCGTCCACGTGCTCGCTGATCACCTGACGTTCCTTGGCGGTTACGCGGTACGGGCACTGCCGGATGGCGCGTTGCAGCCAGTGTCGATGTGGTGGCTGACGGTTGACGTGCGACCCAGAGTAGGCTGAGCGACATCAAAAGAAGAACGGAACTGGGCAAGCAGGTGAAGAAGCTGGGAGCGCTGCTCGGAAGTAAGGTCATCGGCAATGAAAGGTGTGAATAAGTCAGGTGATGGCGGAGCAGAAGTGGAAAGTGCACAGAAGTCAATGAGCTCTGTATACGAAGCATCCGGCACGTCTGTTATAAACATGTCACCAAGAAGCTGAACATGGCCAAGTGCTTCACCGCAAAGAGCCGTCAGGGTTGTAGGAAGCGGATTGCAGACAACGATGGCGCTGAGACCGACTGAAATGTCAAGCATGGCGAAAGGGAGGGGAACATCTTTGCGGGTTATGAAGAGTTCCGAAGGAGTGAAGAGGACAGTGCCTTCAGAGACAGCGCCACAGAAGACGGGAACAGCGGCAGACGAGTACGGCGGTATGGCGATGTCTTCCCGAAGGACTAGCTTAGCGGGAAGAGAAGTGGCGCCGTCGAGGGGTACGTCACACAGAGGCGATAATTCGACTTCAGCTTGTGCACAATTGATGACGGCGTTATTTTGCGGAAGTCCCACCCAAGTATCACGTCGGGAGAGCAGGACTGAAGAACCACAAACCCCACAATATAGAGAACGCCCTGAATAACAACTCTAGCTGTGCATGCAGCTGAAGGCTGAACTTGCTGGGCGCTTGCTGTGCAAAGAGAAAACCCAGAAAGTGGCGTCGTAACTTTTCGTAAGGCGCGAGAGAGGCGTTCGTTTAGGACAGACACGGCTGCTCCAGTATCAATTAGCGCAACGGTAGGGACGCCGTCAACAGTAAGGTCGACAATGTTCGAAGGCGACAATGGAGGACTTGTACAGATCGATGGCGACGCAGTTCTTGCCTCCTGAACTGCGGCGCTTAGTTTCCTCTTGCGTGGGTGAAGGGCGCCGACGCCTCAGGGATAATGAGCGGCGACGTGGGGAAGGCGAACGACGTGTAAGGACCGGGCGCTCGGCTGGTGTCCTGTTCGACTGCTGACTAAAATAAGTGTCTTGAAAAGGTTGCACGTCCGCGTAGGGAGGCGACTGCACCAACCCATCAGAGTGCAGCATGCGGCGGCGCAGGCATAACATATGGGCCTGTTGTCTTGTGTACGCCAAGGATTAGCAAACGCGGGAGCAGGTCGATGAACGGGATGACGAACGGGTGGCAGCGGCCGTGGATGTAGCGTAATGAGTGGTTGACGAGGAGGCTGCGCGGCGCCAGGGTACAGCTGATGCTGCATTGGTAGAGCCTCAGCAACTTGAGGCTGCGCGGCGACGGATGCTAAGTAAGTGGCGCGGCGACAGGGTACTGCTGATGCTGCATAGGTAGAGCCTCAGCAACTTGCTCTTCAATAACCCGCCGGAGCATAGGGGCAAGCTGTATAGGAGGCTGTGACGGCAGCGGCTGCTGTTGGGGTAGCTCAGCGAAGGGCAGTAGAGAAAGCTGACGTGCAATTTCCTCCCGCATGAAAGCTTGGATTTGTGTGAGCGGGGGGTTGGGGGAGCGATCAGGGAAGACGGTCATGGAAGAGAGGGCCTCGTCAGCCACTGAGGGGTGCCTGGTCAAATCGCGCTGCCTCCTCAACTCGTCGTAGCTTTGGCACAAGTTTATGAGCTCTGCTATGGTGCGCGGACTCTTGGCGATCAACATTTGGAAAATGTCATTGGCGATGCCCTTCAAAATGTGCTTCAATTTCTCATTTTCGGGCATAGAAGCATCCACACGTTTGCACAGGTCGAGAACCTCTTCGATGTAACAGGTGAATGTTTCACCTGGTTGTTGTGCTCGTTCTCGTAACCGCTGCTCGGCGCGCAACTTGTGGACGGCGGGGTGACCGAAAACTTCAGCGAAACTGGCCTTGAACGCGGACCAGGACTGAAAGTCGGCTTCGTGATTTTGAAACCACAGGTGAGCCACTCCCGCAAGGTAGAAGATGACGGCATTTAACTTGGCGGTATCGTCCCATCGATTGTGCAAACTCGCCCGTTCGTATGTAGACAACCAGTCATTGACGTCCTGCTCATCTGTACCACTGAAAACCGCTGGATGCCGTTGCGGGACAGCGCGAGAGCAGGCAACGGAGGGTGGCGGCGACATCGGCTGGGGAGAGTCAGGCATGACGGGAGGCGAAGTCCGAGACCGGAGTTCCAGGGTGTAGATGTTCTTGAATACCCAGCACCTTCCGCCAATTGTAATGGAGTGTTTGAACAGTTCAGTTGGTAGCGTCTGTTCGTAATCGAGAAGGAAGGTCACGCTGAGCAGGAATAGCTGGTTGCCCGAACGGCTCACACTCGTGCTACTGGTGATCCGGCTGGCCCACTGGTTCCACTGCAGGCACGGAACAGACGATCTGGCTGGCCTTGTCCTTGTGCTCTTCTTCTTCATTACAATTTTTTTATTTTTTCAGCATTGATTTAGACACAGTGAAGGTCTTAGATGGCAAGGTTAAAGGCAGAACATCGTCTGCCTGACTGAGGCCCTGTCAGCCATACATTGCTCAACAGTAAGGTAGCATATCATAAAACATAGTATATACACATATCAATAGCGTGGATTACACATACATAGCATACATTATAAGCATACGTGCATTAAATACAAGAATCTTTGTACAACTTCCTAAATAGAAACAGTTTAAGCCCAACAGAGTACTATGAATACAAAAAATATATATACAAGCACAATATGAAACCGATTTAAAATAATTATACATAAAACACACAAGAAACCAATTAGCACAATGTCAATCAGAAAGGAAAAGCAAATATTTTTTCATGGTAATTTTAACGCACTTTAATGATCTGAAGTTTTGCACAATAGTGATCGTGTTAGGATGGGCATTTACGAAGGATGGGACTACGTATGCTAGTTGTTTCTACCGTAGTTGGTCCTGCAAAATGGAACTCTAATATGGTCATGCCTGAAGTTGTATTGGGTGTAACTTGAGCGGTAGTTTTCATAAAAAATGAGTGAATTTTTCTCGAGTTCGCCTCGTATGTATATAGCGAGCTTAAGTTTGTACGGTTGATTTTTAAAAATCCATGTTTCAAGAAAAAAGGTGCCGTGTGATCGTGGGGTCCAAGGTTTTCAACACAGCGAACTGCTTGTCAGTCGATCCAAATTTGATTGGAATGTAGTCCCCCATACCAATAGGCAATATCTAAGATGAGACTGAATTAAAGCATAATACAGACGGTGTTTCAACCAAGTAGGAACACGGTGTCTAATCTTAAACAATATGCCTATTGACCTAGAAATACTAGAATGAATCTTCGTTACATGAGGTGTAAAACTCGGGTTCTCATAAAAAAGTACACCTAAGAATTTAAAAGCTGAAGTCTGCTCGATTACACAACTATTGAACTTTACACAAAAAGCACAGTCATCAGGCCTGTTTCTAGGCTTGAAAACCACATATTTAGTTTTAGTGACGTTTAACTATAGCTGGTTCGCTGATAACCAAACTAAAAGTTGACCTAACCAATTATTAGTGGTAACTTCTAGCACACGTAGACTGTCACCTGAGAAAAACAAACTTGTGTCCTCGGCATACAAGACTATATCTGGAGTAAGCGGTATGTTTACAATATCATTTACGTATAGAATAAAGAGCAGTGGACCCAAAATTGACCCTTGAGGGACACCGAGTGTAATTTCTTTCTTTTGTGAACAAAACCCATTATAACACGTGTATTGCTGTCTGTAGTGAAATGGTCTTAAATCAATTTTAGGGCCACTCCGCGAACTCCGTAGTATGACAGTTTATTAAATAGGATGGTGTGTTCAATGGAGTCGAAAGCTTTTCTAATATCCAGGACAAGACCAACCGTATATAATTTGTTCTGAATGTTACTGAGGAGATTTTATTTGATCTTAACAAGTGCCATTTCAGTTGACCTGTGTTCATGGAAGCCAAACTGTTAGTCCACAAGGGCATGGTTTTTATCTAGAAATTTAGTTAGTCTGCACTTTAGGAGCCGTTCCAGCGCTTTTGAGAAAAGAGGTATGGATATCGGTCTGTAATTATTTAAATCAGCGACAGAGCCTCCCTTATGCAATACAACCACTTTGGCATTTTCTTAGAATCAGGGGAAAATGCCATTTGCGAAAGCACTCTTACAGATATGGCATAATGGAGCCGAGATAACATCAGCAACAGATATGATTGGTGCTGCTTTTATGTCATCAGTCCCTGTTGCAGTATCCTTTTTCAAAGCCTTAAGAACGGAAAACACTTCCATTTCAGTGCAAGGTGATAGGAAGATAGAATTGGGGGTCTTGTATAGAAATTTTTCTGATGCCAGTAATGAACCACTAGAGTGGAATGACCCACCAGCAAGTAAAAAATGATCATTGAATTTATTAGCCAAGGAAGTTTCACTTTATTCGGTGTCATCAAACGTTACAGTATTCGGGTTTGTGTTATACTGGGTTCCTTTTAACCTGCGAACTGCATTCCATAATTTCTTTGGACTGTTTGATACCGTGGAAAACATATGTTCATAATACCTGTTTCTATCTTTTTTGAGGTGTGAAGTCAACTTGTTTCTTATTTTCTTTTATTCATTTAGTATATAGCAAGATCCCTGTACCGAATAAATGTACCAAATAATTTGTCATGTTTCTGCATTCTTTTATACATCTCTTGAGTTACCCATAGCTTCCCAGCTTTCTTGTAGGTCCTTATTTATTGTAACGGGAAAGCAGCATCATAACACGACTTTAATATCTGAGTACAGGTATCATACGAAATATTCGGATCATTTTCACTATACACTTTAGACCAGTCTGTATTCTCTATCATTGAGTGAAAAGCACTCATATTCTCATCGTTAAAGTGGCGACTGAAAGAAAGCTGACATCGAAAACACGGTCTTTTGTTTTCATGTCGTGGCAAAAAAACTAAATACTTGCAAATGATCGCTTGAATCAGAGGTGAGAATTCCCGAAAAAAACATCATTTGGATTGTGGTTCGTTATGCATATATCAATTAATGATTCAGAATCTGACGTTATTCTGGTTGGCGAACAAAATGTGTTAGTGCAATTATAAGAATGTAGTATGTCAATGAATTGTTGAGCTGTGTGAGCAGTAGGTAATAAGTTAATGTTCATATCGCCAACCAAAACAACTGGGAGACTCAGATCAGAGGCATATTCCAATATTTTGGTAATGAATGAAATCATCAAGATCACCTGAAGAGGGACGGTACACTGGTACAATTAGATATTTACAACAACACATTCTTAGGAATCAGTAACGCACGAGAATTCAGACAGCAGTTTGTAGGACAGATAGTTTTTCAAATAAAGTGAAGTACCTCCACCACAGCGGTGTTTACGATAAACACCTTCACATTTATAACCATCAAAATGAATAATATCAGCGCTTTTGAACCACGTCTCGATAAAAGCAAGAACTTCGAATTTATGTTCTAGAGATTCCAAATAAGTTTCAATTTCCATATATTTATTTTTCAGGCTCCTAGCATTTAAATGAAATATAGATAGCTTGTTATCTTTTAGAAAAAAATGAAGCATTTACGGCTGAAGAAAATAAAGAACCGTCATGGTAAGCTGATGCGCATGTCTCCGCCATGAGAAAAGAAAGTAATCTATAATGCCCAGAAGGCACGAGAAAGTCAGCATATCAGACTCAAATCAGCTTCGCATGCAATACGGATTGCGCGCTTGCTCTGAGCCCTGCACACGAACAGTTTGCCGCCCCTATGCCAAGTGAATTGGTAATGCTTTTCCTGACATCGTAGCTTCATTTCTCACAGAAGCTTCTTGTTTTCTGGCGTCAGATTATCAAGGAAGTAAACATTCGATTTCCTTGCTTTCGAATCACTCTTTTTTGTCATCCTTTCATCCTGTGTGATACGGGATACAAAACGGATGAGCACCATAGGTTCTTCGCCTGGTTTCGGTAGAAGCCTATGCATATGTTCAACATCTGCTCGAGACAGTTCGGCAAGTTGCAGTGTTTTTGCTAAGTTGTTTACTTTGTCAAGCAGTACTTCATTGTCACTGTGCGGAAGTCCATGAATTTCCAAATTTTGGTGCCTACTATACTGCTCAAGTTGGTTAATTTGCTGTCGCGGTTTAGGAATTTCTTCTTTGCCGTTGTTTGCCTCAGCCTCTTCGACCTTCTTTTTTCAAAGCAGCTATCTCTGAAGAATGTGTTTTCATTGTAGCCAGCACTTGGTCGTACACATCAGAGAAATGCTACACAGTTTGCTCTAGTTTACCTACTGTGTGCTTCAGCAGCATGAGTTCAACTTTATTCACAATGGCTGGTAGTTGCATTAACTGCTTGTTAATTTCAGACAGCATCCGTTCAAATCCTGAAGCTTGTTCGGGTTTCTCTTTTCGCACGTCAGCGGCCATTCGGGCTGCTAATACAACACATGTCTGACATTTCCAATTATTCTTCGTCGCGTCATCTTGTGCCTTAAACGCGGACTTTTTCACGCCTGAGCATGCGCGGAGGTGGTAACCAAAGCCGCATTCTGTGCACATAGGGTACGAGCCTGATTCTGGAAGGGTGTCATTGCAAACTAGACAAAGTACAGACAGAGGCATTTCTAATAAAAAGAAAGTGCATCAAAGTAACATTAGAAGCAGCAGCAGTAGTGGTGGCAGGGAGCAAGCAAGACTTCTACTAAAAGGTACAGTTTGCACCAGCACCAACCTGCAAGTGTCGAAGAACTTGGTTACGCTTTCTGCGATGCCGCTCACCGCCACCACCGCAGAGCAAATGCACCGATGCCAGGGGAGCCTTGTTCTTTTAAAGTAGCTCGATGACTCCACTGCTGGATGTAATCATGGAAGGATTCCTGTCAGCGCTGGTGCCACGTGGGCGATGTTTCCAGGGAAGGATAGCCACAACTGCAAGTATCGAAGAACTTGGGTTACGCTTTCTGCGATGCCGCTCGCCACCACCACCGCAGAGCAAATGCCAATGCCTTATCAGGCCATGTCCTTGCTCGATTATAAAGTTAATTAGTCTAATTTGCATTATTGCTTGTTTAATTACTAGCTTGAGTTATTTTAGAATGTATGCCTCTGATGAACCGATGTCAAAAAAATCGTTTTTATAATGCATCTTGCTGTCCTTAAAGGGCCACGCACCTGGTCTGGCCAATTTCAGCTGAGAAGCGCAGTGCATACAATGTGCACTAATGATCATGTCTGCTAAGTATTACATTCCTGCATGCCACAGAAAGAGCTTAAATTTCAAACTAAATGCTGTTTGCCCTTCTCCTCGCGGGTGCCGTACTCCCAGCCATCAGTTATTTCTTTAATCTGTTGCTTCAGTGGACCAATTAGTTTAGAAAAATAAAAACATGCAAACTGGATGTCTGCATGTTTTTGTTTTACTTCATACCATAGCAAGAGAGATGTACTTCCATTTCGTCTGCTTGTTCGCATGTCGTGCCGTCGCTTGCGCAGAGAATGAAACTATCACTTTCTACCGTGTTCCAGCACTGCGATCATGCACTTTCATCCTCTCGCGCCTGCCTGAGTGTTCGTAATTGGGGCACTGACTTGTACCCTTGATCAGGTGTTCTCATGCAGAGCACGCAAAATTGTCCGCTGCGTGAAACGAGATAAACGCAACAGCTTGCTTGCAAGACCCTCACAGAAAATGCGCTCCTCATCAAAATCGTAAGAGAGAGAAAAAAAAGCTTAACCGAAAATTACGATACTCCCTAATGTGAAATTTGAGTTTAGCTCTATACGCGTTTTTGTTTTGCAATATATTGGCTGGCATGAATACCTAATCTGTCTCGTGCAGCACATGAAACGGAGTGAAGTGTGGCGCGACAGCCTTGCTGACCGGGAGATCGCGAGAGGCAGCGCATGGGTGATATGTGGCCATGATTCGCAGCAGCCGCCGCAGACAGACCTCCGCTCATGCAGCACTTTGTTTTCATTTATGGTATCAGTGGCATCATCGGTGAACAGACGACGTGCACTGCTCTGGTGCCATCTCATAGCCATCGTCATCACACAGCCAGCCCGTCTTGCATGGCACTACGCTTTTCTGCTCATGCTCTTGCCATACCCTCCTCCTCCACTTTCGCTTCATGCATCTACTGCATGCTCCTCAGTATTCCTCCTTACGCTCTTTGCTATCACCGTCTTTCATCCCCCGCTGCGCTCCGCATTAGCTCTTTCATCCTTCACTGTGCTAATTCGCTTGGTTACAAGGGACGCTGGCACTCATCGTAGGAACGGAGGCCTAAGAGCGGCACTCTCAATAAAAAAAATAATAAAAGGTGGGGCCCATAACGTATTCGTAATGCACTCCTTCGGCTCTGATATGAGAGAATGCAGGCAAGGAATTTCACTCGTAGAGGCTAGATGGGGCAAGTGGAGAAAGTGTTATGTTGGCGGTGATGCTCGCCTCCTGAAATCATCGGTTCACGGCACTTCAAATATTTGTTTCTATCTCTGCTAGTAATGAACTGATTAAAAAGATTCCTGTGGTAGACCACTCCTTAGAGGGCACATAACTTCCAGCGTACTAGTAAAATTCCCTATGTGGCCTGATGTGGGGCCCTATAAGGAATTTTGAATGCATCTTCCGAAATGCCTTCTATATAAAGAATTTTGGTGGAATAAGGAACTCTAACCCAAATAACACTAATGTACTACACCACCGTGTCTTGTAGCCCTTATTTCGGGCACAGCGAATTCGGCATTTCAGTGCTGTGTGCATCAGTCTGGTTTGTATTTTTAGCCGTAAGGTTGTGCAGTGAAACCTAGAAACTGCACATTCTTTAAAAAAGTGCTCTCAAAGTATGTTCATCAAGCCTAGAAATTACCTCATAGTGGAGCATTTCTCTGAAAAAAAAAAAAGAATTGCAAAGGTGTTTTTTCTGTGTAATTTCTGACTCTCTCTGCAGTATAAACAAGAGATAATACACAACATGACTTCATGACACTGCGGTCCTGACCTCCTATGTAGAGACCTATGATGAGACCTCTCGAAGCCACATCTCTCTTCTGAGTGGAAAAATAAAGTTCATTCATTCAAGTCAGCTTTATGTGGCAACACTGAACAAGTTGCTGAAATACATTATTTCTGCAATTAATGTGAGCCATTCATTCATTTGTAACTCTCTTCTGCTTTTCCTGCAGCCACTTGTTTATGAGGTGTGTCGAAAGACCTGTGACGATGGTATGGATGGAACACCGGTGTTTCCAGAGTTTCCTAACCTCATTGGTGATAAGTAAGTACTATTTTCTTGGCAGTAAACATTGTTGCTGCTTTGTCATGTCGCACCCCTCCCCTGCCTTTTCCATTTTTTATTTTCATTTTTAAAATTATTTATTATTAATACTATATTTTAACACAAATTTATGTTGCTTACTTCTGTCATAGACATAAGTTTAGGTAAGACATTGTCGCATTGCAGATTTGAAATGTGTTAGCCCACCAAGGTAACTCAGTGGTTCTGGCATTGTGCTGCTGAGTTTAACATCGCTGGTTCAATCCCAGCCATGCTGGTCACATTTCAGTAGTGGCAAAATGCAAAAACACTAGTGGGTATTTAGATTTAGGCGCACGTTAAAGGGCCACTAAAGAGAAAAATGGCCTAACCCTTTGAGGGCCGAATTATTTGAAAAAAAACTTTCCCAGGTGGTCAAATTGCTTTATTGGGGATCTTGAATGTACAAAATGTATAAAGTCAGGAATAAATAGTAAAAAAAAATTGGGAACAGTATTTTGGGGTTGGCACCACTCAGAACTGCAAAATGTTCAATAGTATTTCAGAGTGTCATACTCCTTGAAACACGGGTCTATGCACAGCACCTTATTGCAATCTGCACACCTAAAACATGTGTCTGTTCTCCTCTTGGAGCGAATAGCTGTGTTGGCACGCACGTGACATCTTCTCTTTGTGCGGCTGCCTTGCGCAGAGGTCTGAGGCACCCTCTCGCGTAAGCGCGTTGCCGAAGAGAGCGAGAATACCTCGTGAACGGCGGTGATAAACAAGCTAAGAGCAGCGCCAATCAAGATAGAAATCAACTTCCGCCGCCCCTGCAAGAGAGTGCCGACAAAGAAAAATAATATTTTGCGCGCTTCTGTTGCGATCATGCGGCGGAACCAAAACCATGAAAGGGGTGTTGCCGCAGTCTGCGCGATGCGCTGAAGCTAGCAACCAGTTCTGTTTATCTTCGCAAGAAGGTAGAACAAATTTCAAATGCTTGTAAGTCCTAAGAAGTGGCAGCACCTACCAGTGGGCACGCATCGTCATTATGGCTCGAAATTTCAAAGAAAGGGTCGAAACCGTACCCGTACGGCAAAGACCTTGCGGGACAGAAAACCGCCACCGTACATATACGGCAAAAACCTTCAAAGGGTTAAGAGGAAGCTTTAGCTCGGGTGCTCTTATCTAAATACATGTAAAAGGAGAACTAGTTTCTTTTGGCAACCACTGCACCAAATTTGACAAGGTTTGTTGCATTTAAAAGAAAAACTTAAAATCTAGTGACTGTTGGCTTCAAATTTTTAATTTAGGTCGTAAATTTTTTATTAGAAATTGGCAAAATAAAAACCTTCCAGAAAACGAAGCTATTAAATTTACAACTCTGGTAGCTCAGCAAGGAATAACGATATCACAATTCTGTGTATTGGATCTGATAGTACATCTAAAGCGGACAAAATTGATATGTTACACATGAATCTCAAAAAATTGAGTAATATGGAAATACAGGAAGAAGAGTAAAAAGGACACCGACCACTCAAAGAATACAAGAAAGGATGTTTCGGCTCCCCTTATGGGAGCCTTGTTCACAATGAATTTCATTGTGAACAAGGCTCCTGTCGGGGCAGCCGAACCGTCTTGCATTCTTTCAGTAGTCGGTGTCCTTTTTACCCTTCTTCATGATGCCTCCCGACCAGCCGGGCTTCTGTCAAAACCTCGACTTCATGGAAATACAGCTTTTGCAGAACCCTTGTACACTACGTAACAAATTCACGTAAGATATAAAATGACATTGAATTTGTCCGCTTTGAAGCATCTAATGGATGCCCTCTACAGAACCGTGATATCTATTCTTGATTCAGAGCTATTAATTTGTAAACTTCGTGCTTCTCTTTTTTTCAAACATCTGAATTTTTGAAAACCTTTTTAATAAAATTCAGGCCCTAAATCAAAATTTTGCTTCCAACAGTCACTAGAATTTAACTTTCTCTTTCAAATGCAACAAATTTTATTAGGACCAGTCCAGGGGTAATCTCAGAAAAACATTCTTGCATTTTACATGTATTTGAATAGGCCGCGTCGGAGTTGGGCCCGAGCTAAAGCTTCCTCCTTAGCTGTGTTAGTAAATTGTCTTTCCACAATAGCAAAAAAGCCACTGTTACTGCAAGAAAATGCTTGGTAAGCCAGAAGAGACGCAAGAAGAGAAGATGGGTGGCCATGCTGCCTTGATATTTTTGCACCAGCTTGCTGTGACGTCATGGATTTTGACACCATCTGCTCAGGCCTAGTTAAATTATTATTGGTAGAAATGGACTAGACTACATTCTACTTTGTTTAGGAGCTCTAATGTCATTTCTATGTGTTCTACCTTGAAGCCATAACATGTAAGTTATCGTTTGATTCGGGGGTGTGTTGCAATCTGGGAAATGCTGCCAAATGAAGCAGTCGTGTGTTACGGCATTTCCTCTGCCTCATGTTTAATTCAACCAATTTCATCGGTCCCGTCAGGATCAAATTAACGGAAGTCGACTAGAAAATTTTCACTTGTAAGACAGTCTGAGTATGTCAGTTAAGCTTATCAGATGGTAGAACCACAAACATGGGAGATGGAAAGAACGATGACATAGCTTTACCTGTGCCTGAAAATTCTCAAATTCTTCAAGGAGGTACTATCTGTGGTCATCAAAATGCTAACGTTGGAGTGCGTGGCTTTTGTGCAACCTGCTGTTTTTTTTTTAGCTTGCTTGGAATGAATGTTTCTAAAATGCTTGCTATTGGTTGATGTTAATTTCTGTTGGAATTTGTGGAAGCAATTTTAGTAATGCTTAATAAATGGCTTCCAATTCTCTTGAACAGGCTCGTACTTGAATTTCTGTAAGTATGAATTAAAGAACATGGTTCGTCATCCTTAATAACGCCCACATTCTTGTGTGTCAATGCACGTGTTCCAGTGCTCACTTTCTTGCTTTGAAGAATAACTTTTTTTAGTGGAAAGATATATGAACACCCAAATGACTTCTAACTCGTGAAATGTTCATGAAACCAAGCATGCAGTGTACTTGTCTGGCCAGTATGTAATCGCCGAGATTAGCTGAAAAGGGCATTACTTTCAAGGTGTGCATCATTTGTGCTGCTTTGCTATTATGAGAATAATGTTGAGACAGTAACACAATGCTATCAAAATCTGTGCATTGTACACAGCCACACAAAAAACATAGGTGCATGGATCGCTTGCCAAAAGCCTCTGGTTGGTGATTATTCTTGCAGTTATACAGTTAACATGCAGTTATTCTTGCAGATATGCAATTTCCCTGTTTAATAAGTCAATAGATGTCGAGCTGACACACAAAGAACTGCGCTTGACAATGGTAAAGGCCTCGATCTGGTGTGTGTGCTGATCTGTGTGCCTCTTGATGATGACTTCCTTGAATTTCGGGCTTCACCCACATGACCGGCAATGCAAATCCAGGTCACTGCCGTACTTCTGTTTTACATTGTTGGCATGCTCCTGGAGGAATACCACATATCGAGAAATACTACAAATGAGCTTTGTTTTTGTCATAAAACAGCAAAAATTCCGATGTGCACAACCCACATCGTACTTAACACAAACGGACAACACGTGCCTCATGCCAGCTCGTTTATTCTTTTGCTATGAAAATTGTGACACAGCGAGAAAGTAAACAAATAGAAATGGTGAATTCTCCCATGTAAACGCGGTAGGCCAATAGGGACACAGCGGATGCTGGAAAGAAGATAGGAGGAGGAAAAATGGGGAAGTCTGTGCCAAGGGGGCATTTTTAAAAGTAGGTTGCTGCTTTGTGAAGTTTGGAGAGCTTTAATGAGTAGCACTTAGGTGTATATTGACATCAATGCAACCTGTGTTGTGCATTTATGACATGCACAGAGAAGTTGTGACAGCTGTTATTGTGGGCCAATGTACACCTTGCCAGAGTATATGCGTCTGGTCACTGATTCATATGCATTGCCATAATTCATAGAAACGTTCATAGACTGGTTGGGCCATCTACTCAGAAGTTGCAGGTTTTGTTTTTATACAACAGATGGCATCACAATGTTTATCGACGGTTGGTGTTCTCACATGTCTTGTTTTCTGACGTGGCAGATGGGTGCGAAAAGCCTGTGCATTCTTTTAATGATGCAGAAATTCAAGAACTCTTTATAAAAAAGTCTGATTCAGATGACTTTGATATTGATTATGAGATGTCTTCATGTAATGACGACAACGAAGAAGCCTTCTTGCCTGAATAACACTAATTATCCTAATTAAGATTATTAATTCACATCAGTATATTAAAAAAAATATTTTTTTTAATATATTCAGAAATGTGCTGCCAATAAAGAGCATTTCAATTTAAAGCCTGCTGATGTGTTGCTTAAGTGGAAATTGAATTTGTTGCACTTAGAAAAAATTCCTGGCACCCAAAGGTTTATAAGGTCATAACATTTTTGTTTCTACATCACCGTAATAAAGAGAGCGATAATGTTTTATTGAATTTTTGTGCTGGTAGTTAATGGGTAGTTCAGTATCCTCTGTATGATACTCGTACCACAGTCGACTCTCGTTACAACAGGCCCTGATAATCTAACAAAAAATGTCGTAGTAAACAGCTATGGGAAGTAAGGATAGTAGTTTTATCGGCCGTGTGAAGTTGTAAATATTCGCATACTAACTAAATTAACAAGCTTGGTGTCACATGTCCACGAGTAAACATGAACACATCTCGCTCGACGACCGCTGAAAGTTGCTGTCAAAACGTTGAATTGCAGTAGCAGCAGCTAACGAATTGACCTTTGTGCTGTCTCTCGCTTCAATGTGAACTAAACGTCAAAAGTACAGCGCATGTGAAGCTACTGGCACTGGGAAGACTTCGCCCACATCGCCGGTCGCTTTCAAGATATGGCGCTCCGCCATAAACAGCAGTCGCCTGCGTAGAACTACCCTCTCTCTCGCAAGTCAGATGTCATCCCGTGTAGACATGGCAAAAGTCCGTTTTATACGTCGAATTTTGACAAACATTGCCGCTAATTTCGTCTGCTGTAGCTAATAGTCCGTTGTAGCGTGGTCCGTTAAAAGTGAACTTTGTTGCATTAATAAAATAGGTAGAGCAAACTGAGGTTCAAATATTGTCCGTTATATCCGAAAGTCTGTTGTGTGCGGGTCAGTTGTAACGAGAGTAGACTATTACTGAGAGCTTGGTAACTGCCGTTGTTGATCACAGGTTGTAAATCCTCAGAGGCATTAGAGGAGCCCTGCAGTATCTTTTATGAAAGGTGTTTAATCTGTCCATATGGCAGGGCGCATCTCACTAATGTTTTTCCAACAAAATATTTTTGATTGTGTCTTGTATGAACGAAGTTATCGGCAGTCAGTTCCTGCAGCTGCTACATCTTTGTGGCCTTTTCTGACCTTCGAACTGCACTTGATAGTGCGCTGCCATGTCCATTGGGAAAGATGCCTGCCCTGCTCTATGCATCATTGTGCCAGGCTTTTGAAGCAACATTAGTTTGAGATACTGTGTGCCACACATTGTTACCATCTGGTGATAGAGAATGATGCAATTGTGCTGACAGTGTAGCTTCTGGGATTTTGTGGGATGACCTGCTGTGCTGGAGCCCAATCTCGGCAGCCATAGTATAAGCTGTAGCCTTTCAGATTACACGGGTGTGACTTTTCCTGTGGCTGTTTCAATTGGCCTAAGAGAATGTAGCCATGGAAAGGGACATGGCCAACCTTTCTTTACCACAGTGCTGGAAGTCGAGGGGTTGTTGCGCTGTGAGACACACGACAAAAGATGCGCTTGGTCAGAAAATATCTTGCATCACGTGTATCACATTGAATAATAATCTTTTCATATGAAGACCGGCCTTTGTCAAGAATGATTTTCTTAGTCTCCATGTTTAACTTAAGCAATTCCTTTACTGTGCAGGATTGTATGTACAAGGTGAAAAAGTAATGTGAATTCAACACACAAATTACCTGTTTCTTCGGGGACAGCATGGAATCGCAATAAGTACGCATACACATACTTTCATACAAAAGAGGAAGAAGAGATGACAGACTTCAAAAAAAAAATTCTTGCATTTTTAAATATCTCCTGGGGGCCCTCTAACTTTCTGACATTAAAAAAAAAAAAAGATAAACCCGTCACTTTGATGTGCGTCACCAGAAATTAGGTGTCTTTCAATCTATAAAAGTAGAACTGTTGTCCTGACGCCTGCCCGTTCTCACAAAAATACAACGGAACACGTTATTCTTGTTCAGCTTGCTCCTGCCATGAAATTCCCCTGCCCCCTCTTTTCATTGTTTTTAGAATCGCTTTCACTTCTGCCATCATTATTCTTTCTGCACCTTTTGCCTGCAAGTGTGTGTAATGTCATGTTTCTTAGCTGTTACATCTTGTCTCCGAAGGGACGGATAACTTTTTGTTCTCATACTAGTACTCTGTACAGCTTGAACGTATTTACAGGCTCTGTGCAGAGTTCTTCCTATGGTTCATGGCTGAAGCGGTTATGTTTTTCAATTCTTTTTCTAATAATTAAATTTGCCAAGACATACTTGCATACACACGTACATGCACACACACTTGGAGTAAGCCTGCATTCAAAAACAAGATTATTTCAACATTTCAGCCAGTGATTGGCCTTTATCAAAATTTTTTAATGAATGCTGGTCCCCGACCAATACATTAAGATAAATTAGTTATTTTTCAACATGAACTTACTTAAATATTGATGCAGTTGCCAGAAACACTTATCTTTTAATTATGTATACTTACATATTTGTGTGTGTGTATGACACACACACACACATACCAGATGTTTCTTTTTATGCAGAACAATAAAAAAAAGACTGTCATATCTAGGCCCCTGTCATTTTTGCTGATAGGCTAGGCAACATGGCTAGGCGGACATTAACAGCAAAAAAGTGTTCAACATTAATTTTGCTAATTGACTAAAATAAGCTAATTATTTGTAAATAACTTCAGCATACATGTTATTGCAAAATTGAAGCTGAGGAGTGATGCAGTCATGCCTGCTTAGCAGAAATCGTAAGTCTAGCACCATTTTTCATATGCCACCTTAAAATGTCCTGCAAAATACATTTGCATAACAGTTTCCTAAAAGCATCTCTAACAATTCAAGACAATCTTAACTGGAATGCTGAGGCATATTTTGGCAGATTTTGGGGTTTAATTATTGTTATGTAAATTTAATTACAATTTGATTTTATTAATATCAGGGCTATTAAGGTGTTCGTAGAGAAGTTGCTGAACGTTCAAAAATGAAGATTTGCTTATATGAGCAGGTATTACATAAGCCGTCATTATTGCAGGTAAATGTTTATTGCCAGTAAGCACATATTTAAACTGGGACATGTGTTTTCATGTTGTTGTTTCTGCTGTACAGTCTGTGCCTACATTATAACTGCATTAGCAAAGCTACACCAATGCCACTAGGTTAATGAGCCTACAGAAATTTCGGTGCAAGGTGAGCAACTGGCTGTTAATGATGCCCAGGATGAAGAACTGTTCAGTGTTAGTCATGTGTTTGTGCATATCACTTCTGTAACGTTGTTGTTTGGAAATTGGTGGCCATGCATTTTAGTTTGTACCCAAGTTAACTACTTTTCATCTCGTGTGTGCAGGCTGGTTGGTGGTTTTCTAACCCTGAGCAATGAGTACTGCTTTGTTGTGGAAGATGAGGCAGGAGTGTGTGGCTATGCATTGGCTGCACTTGATGCCCAGCAATTCAACAAGAAGCTGGAAGTGGCCTGGAAGCCTGAACTGTGCATTAAGTATCCTGCACCCATTAAGGAGCCCGCAGAGATGCTTAGCCCTGCTGAGGTGGGACATGTTATGTTGGCTGCTGTTGAGTGTGTGTGTGTGCTCATACATGCATGTGCATGTATGTGTGCGCTGCTATGTCCTGCAACTTATGACAGTCACATAGAAGTGCAACATATTTTTTTGCTTGGGAAGTATCTGGCTTTTTTGCCATAATGCAGTAGAACCTTGTTCATATGCTTTCCAAAAAACATGTGAGAACAAACTAACTGACAATCGTACAATCCAAAGACACTAAAAAAAATCGACAGTCTCAACTGTAGTAGTAATGTGCAACTGGCTCAACTGCGTAATGTGAAGAATTTTGCGAATTGTGCAGCACGAGACGCCAGTGTGTGCTGAGCTGGTGGGGCTCGAGCGGCCCAAGACGTGCATTATAGTTGTTTCAGCTTCAGCAAGTGTACATACGTGCTCCTTGAGTTCTGCATGAGTCAGTAGTTTCTTTCAGCAGGGAATTTTGCCGGAATGTTTTGACATGCCCATACGGCGCGAACCGTTGCGGCGCGAGACGCCGATGCGCGTCCAGCTGGTGAGGCTCGAGTGATCTGAGATGCACATTGTCATTTCCTATTGGGCAGTATTTGAAGGCATCGATGGGAAACCAAAACGAAATCGAGCTGATGGGCGATGGTAGAATACAGTGAAAACGATGCCACCAGAGTGAAACATGACACTCACTTCGTGTCGCGTGCAGCAGGGAACGACGGCATATTTGGGTTATTGCCTATTAAAAGCAGGCAGCAGGCTTCCAAGGGCACTACACCTCATGTGCTATAAAATAGATAGTTGAAGATGCTTATTGCAATAGGGCTGGCAGCAATAGCTGTCAATGCAGCGTGCGACAACCCACAAGGAGATTTGCTGGTACAGTCGAACCCGACTATATCGAACCCGTTTACATCGAATTATTCTATATATCGAACAATTTCTGGACACGATATAGTTACAATGAGTATATATCGCAAAAATTACGCTTACATCGAACAAAAATAGCAGCAACACCCGATATATCGAACGTCAAGCGGCGGAAAGTGCCCCCGGAAGTTGGCTTCCCCCCCCGTTGGCGGAGAAAACCGGCTGCGCGGCTCCATCCAACCGCTCTCCCTACCGTGACCGCACCCGACCGCGCTGCCACGGACGAGCCATCGGCACCCCCCCCCCCCCCTGCAAAAATTGATCCTGGCCCGCCCACAGCGCTTGCTCAGACAGCCAATCAGATGCTCTCGTGCCCTCGTCATGCAAGATGGCGAAAGTGCAACTTGTCTCGCTGTCGTTGTGTGCGCCTTGTAGGCCTTCCCTCGCAGTGTTGCCGTGATGAAGCGGAAGAATTTGCCTTTCGTCGTGAAGCTCGCAATCATAAATCATGTCGAACGCGGTGAGAAGTCGGATGTCCCCGCAGAGCACAAGATTCCGAGGAGCACTCTCGGCATGATCTTGAAGAATAAGGGGGAGATTAGGGCTAAAGCGTCCAAACTCGCGACCCGGTGCCCGTGGCGCCCAACCCGTACGCACGGCCGCGTACGAGTGGTTAATCTGAAATTGCTTCAGCCGTGCCGACTTCCGCGTGCTCGGTGATGACCGTAAATTCTGATGAATGCGACGAAGCCGTCGCCAGTGTTGCCGAAGTTTGGAGCGAACTGTCAGAATTTTCGGAAGCTGTTGACGAATCAACGGTGGATGAGTTTGTGAGCGCAAATGATGTGTCGCGACCACGGGAGAGCCCGAAAACGAAGACTACATTGCCAACATCGTACCGAGCACAAGTAAAAGTGGGCACAATGAGGAAAGCAACGACGGTCCTTGGCCCACATCCTCCGAAGTGATTGGTGCGCTCGCACTAGTCCGGTGCTTCTGCGCGAATGCGGAAAGTTGCGGCCTCAGCTGCTCCGACTCCTTAATGTGGAAAAGTGCGTGCGTCGCAGGCAGCGAAATTGCCAAAGCAGAAGAAAATGCAGGACTGTTTCGTGCAAAACTAAGCTAGTTTAATCAATAAAGTGATTTTATAAATGATATGTGCTTTTATGACATCCAATTATTTAGCAGGCTTATATCGAATTATGCTCTATATCGAACTGATAGGCGTTTTTTGCGAGTTCGATATAGCCGGGTTCGACTGTACTGTAATAGGAAACTGAGTGCACGCCGGAATTCTTACGCGAAATGGGCATGCAAGTATTGTAGGGAAGCTGCTGCGTCGGGCGGGTACTCTTTGCTATCGCGTATGCCTTGCTTACATTAAAGCCCCTGCATCCACGTGCCACCGGCGCTTTCTTAAGTAGCGACAACCTTTGTTCTCTGCCGCCTTTCCCCTCACACCAAATCCGGTTCCGGTATTTCTGGTTCCGGCATTTACGGTTCCGGCGTTTCCGCTTCCTGGAGTTGCGCTGCGGGAATTTCCACTTTGACTGCTGTTAGACGATGGTGAGGCGCCCGCACGTGCTTAGCAGAGCTGTGGCAGTCACCATAAGAAGAATGCAAAGGGGACAAGCTGTGGTATTCCGTTGAAGTAGTAGTTCGCGGTCACTGTTTTCCAAATGCACGAAAAACGGCAGTGGTCTCCTAGCGCCTTCCACTGTACGTTGTCGCTCGTGCCACAACCGGTCGCAGGTTGACACGAAGCAGCAAACACGAGCAGATCGCTGGTTACAATAGGCGGTGGTTCTTGGATGGAATCGCATTCACAGTTTCAACCGCAGCTGGTGCAATTAAAGCCTCTCCAGCGACGGGAAAGTAAACAACGCTAAAAAAACAAAATGTCACTTCCACTAGGAACAGGAAGCTGCAGCTACGTAAGTTCCGCTTGGCGCCGGAAGCTAAGGGGGTGAGTGGGAGAGGAGCGTGGAGGAGGAGGGCAAGTTGGCGGTACTTAACCTGGTCGGTGGAAACGTGTATGGAGGGGTTTTAGTTTACATGAGATCAGGCGCCTAGAAAACGTGTAACATGATCACAGTTTAGTGATGTACTGACGTTGGGGCCGAAACATTGCATTTTGTAGGAACGTACGTACCGGTAAAAATAAAGTGTTAACTGTATTTAGTCATTTTTTTGTGTCCTTGGTCACAAATGTCTGAGCCAGGAAATCTCACAAGGTTCTACTGTAATTATATTTAGTATGGGGAAAGGTTGTTTACTCAATGGAAATACATTCCTAGCACAATATATTTTCTTAGGAGCTTCATATTGTGCCATCCAGTAACATTTTGAATGCAAGATCTAAAAAAGAAATGTATGTCAGTTAAGCAAATAACTGCTTGCCATCATGACAATTTTTTATAGCCGCTCATCTTGCTTGTCATAAAATCCTCCGTGCCGCTGTTGCCAAATGTACTGCTCTTAGTATACAATGACATGTTGCTCTCAATGTCTTTCTCGACTTAACTCACTGTGCTACCAGACCACATTTGACTGTAGAATTTTAATGGCAGACTGTTTCCCAGTCTGCTGTTTGCAGTGTGCCATAATGTGTTGTTCTCAATGTCTTTCGACCTAATGCACAATGACACCAGACCACATTTGAAAATGAAGAGGCTTACAGTCATTGTGTGTGCTCTTAAATAAACCTTGTAAAACATTTTGTTAGTTACAGGGCTCGGTGGATGGTTGCTTGGTAGTGAGGTGAAGGGGACTGAGGGTGATTAAATTGTAAAAGCATTTATGTTCAAGAACACAGTTATTTCTTGCCACTCATTATGCAACTGTTTTCAGTCATGTGTGCTTTTGATAGTATATGGTAGTGATACAGCGACGTTAACTGATTTTATGTAGTTTGTGTCAAGCCTTTCAATACTTGTCTGCCATTTGTAGCTATGCAGCAAAATCTCTTCGTTTACTGGAGGCACCTTTGAGTCATGAAGGTGCTCTTATGAGGGCTTGCACTAGTACTTAAAAGAAGCTTCTCTAGGAACATCAAAGAAAGTAATAATTTGCTATCTTTAGTACATTTACGGAGAGTTAAAAAAATAAATCTGGCATATAAAATACCGAACCGAAGGGATTGCCAAAAAGGTCGCGGAGCTTCTCTTTGAAGAGATCCCAGCTCGAGATCTCCTCTTCGCGAGTCTGGAACCATGCAAGTGGAGCTCCGTCGAGGTAGAAAACAACGTTCGCGAGCATAATAGTCGAATCCCACCTGTGACTGGTGCTGACACGTTCGTATAAGCGGAGCCAGTCGTCAACATCAGGACTGCCGACTCCGTTGAAAACACCAGGATCCCGAGGTGGGGAAATGGCGACGTAGGTCGGGGCTGCAGGCGGAGACGGTTGCGTAGAGGAAGTGCCGCCAGCAGGAGCCGAAGTTGCACTGTCGCCGTTGCGACCGCTGCGAAGCTCCATGACGGGTACGGGGAACGTCCACCTCCACCAAATTAATGTTACGTGTAGCTGACGTACGAGTCTACAATATATTTACACGTAGACAAGCGGTGGCAATGATGGCGACGCTATATCAAGCGGTGGCCACGTCGTCTTCCTTCTCCTCAGTGCAGCCACACTGTGGCGGCTGTTCCGTAGCAATATGCACCTGGCTCCTCGTTCCAAACTTTTGCAAGTCAAACCACGCAAAAAAATTATTGCGCAGATTTATTGGCACCAATACTAGCCTTAGCTCATGCTATGTGGGAAAGCAGTAGCCTCACAAATGTGAAATTGCATAAGTTCCTATTTTGCAGGAAGCATTTGTTTTTACTCATTGCAGCAGGCACCTTGTTCTTTCACAGCTGGTGAAGCAGTGGTTGCCAGGTCAGGGAGCATGCAGAAGCCTCCTCATACTTGATAATTGTGTTCGATCAGCTTTTCTGTGCAAGCAAGCTCGTCTAGTGTGCATTCAAGTGGTTCTGAAGCTTCCATTTTTTTTTGTTCGCTTGCTGCACAGTACTTTAGAGTAATGTGGAGTGTTGCTCAATATTGCATAGTAATTTACACTGGTGCAGGGGATGTTCTAGATGTAGGATTGTCCAGCTAGTCAAGCTTCAGTCAAAGGCCAGTCTGAAATCAACTGCGTGCTCTTCTATGAATGGAAACCCTACCCAACGGGAAGGATTGGTCCTAATAATTTGTATGCATGCTGTTGAAATGCTGATGGATAAAAGCAACCCATGAGGGGAACAATAAAATTGCACTTTATATTAGTTGAACAGAATTATCAAAATAGAATGCACTCATGGGCACCTACTCTTGTTTGAGACATCTTTAAGATAGCCTACATCTTGGATCGGAAACTTAGACAGCCCAACAGAAGCTTCTGTGTCTTCATTGCTGCTGTCATTCAAAAATTAGGTTGCCGAGTCAACGAAAGCTCAAATTATTAAGGAAGTGCTAGGAGCACTCGCGGATAGTTTTGACAATACTTCAAGTTGAAGTTTTATTTTTCCAGTCTCTCCAATTTGCCCAAAATTGTCAAATCTGACCAATAGTTAAAGTTTAGTTGGCATTTCATACAGTGCATGGCTTTGATAGTTGAAAATTCCAACGGAAATGATTAACAATGTGTTTAAAAAGACTGTCGATCAAACTGACCAATTTCAATAGGCCCAGTAAGTTTGGTAACGAAGGAGTTAAAATGCACTGTTTTGCTATAAAGGGTGTTGCTGAGATGATCACATTGTAGTCTTTTGTCAGCTGTATGATGTCATTTATCTATCGCCAAACTTCTTGAAGTACTGAACATAGCAGGCACTGCTATGCACACAGCCTAATTTTTTATCATGTGTAATATTTGCTGTTCAAAGCTGATTTTCATGTGTAAGGCTTAGAGAAGAATGCTGTGAATGATGAAGACCTGACCTATTCTAAGCGTCTTTATAGCATCTAAAAAAAAAATTATGCAGCTGTACTTTATAAAGTGTACTGGGATTTTGTGTATGCTGGAAGATCTTGCTTTTCTCAAAGCACATGGTTTCTTACCACTGTTTTGAGAAAATAATTGTTTCTTGACTACAAGAACTTAAGAGACAGCTGTATGTTAAGAATTATATCAACATTGTTATTATTCCACCCACTCTGTTTCTTGCCACAAGATGACGATGCTCTTGTCTCTGCAGGCATTAAAATAGCCACTGTTACAGTAAATGTAGACTAATCAAAAACAGTTAGGTCGTCTTATGAAGATTTTTATGAAGAAAGATAATTTTATTTGAATGTACTGCCAATCTGACGGGGATCATAGCAGGTGGGTATATGAGCAAATATAAGTAAGAATAACAGAATTGTAATACAATACTATTCCAACTGCAATAACAATATTATTACAATGAAATACATTTAGATCTGTGTGAACACGGTGAAGGCAGGAGATGGAAATTCAAGACGATGAGCAAAACGAGAACAAGGTGAAAGCAGGAGCCAACGTTTCGACAAGTGAACTTGTCTTCTTCAAGGCCTAAGAAGCGAGATGTTGGCTCCTGCTTTCACCTTGTTCCCGTTTTGCTCATCATTTACATCTGTGTGTAATATAGACATACAGGTACAGAAAAAAAATGAATAATTTCAATGAACTAAGGAGTTCAACAGGGGAATGGCATGATTTTATTAAAGGTTGCAAAAAAAGTGGAAGAAAACTACACAAAGGCAATGTAAAGGGTGTAATTTGTAATAATCGATTAACTCTTCAGTTACTATATTTATGGCAGGCATCTCAACATTAGGTGTTGGAACGGCTTCAAAAATATTAATTTCAACTGTTTGCTCTTTTTTCTGTTTGTTAAAGAAAAGGCTGTGAAATATAAAAATATACCACCTGTCTTGTCAACGCACCCACAGGCGGTGGCGACAGTGCTCTTTAATGGGCTCAGTGGGAAACTAAACATCTTGCCTCTAGTGCATCACCCAGCACAGCGCTTCGTGTTTGGGCTGGTTCTGAAGCGTGTAATGTTTAAATAAAGAAAGAAAAAACTTCACGTGTTCTCAACTTGTCTCTAGTTTATTAGCGTGGACTTGCTCACATATGAATGTTTCACCCATTATCTTATCATTGGGCCTGTCAATGTTGTTTCAATTTGCAGTGAGAGAGAAAAAAAAATCCCTCTTGCTAACTTGTAGGATTCTGCGCACTTGTTATCGCTTTGACCTGGCCATGTTCATGCTATTTTTCCATTGTGCGTCATTGACGCGTGCCATGCACTTGAGAACCAGTCCAAGGACGACGTGCTGTGCAGGGTGATGCGCTAGAGGCAAGATGTTTACTTTCCCACTGCACTCGTTAAAGCACTGTACTCACGGCACGTGGGCGCATAGTTGTTTGTTATATTTTTATATATAATGAGCTTTCTTTAACATGTGCAAAAAAAGGGTTGCACAGAATTTTGAAATTGGTGTTTTCTAAGTCTCTCCACCTAATCTTGACATGTCTGCTGTAAATATAGCAATTAAAAAGTTAGTCATAATCATTACAAATTATGAAGGACACAAAATACGACTCTTCTTCAGGTGGCTGCTAACGACATGTAATTAGTTCATCCACGTAAAGGTCTTCCATTTTTTTAAAACTTGGTGCATGATAGGTAGGACACCCTGTATATCAATCAATCAATCAGCTTATTTTCCACTCGAGGAGTTGAGGACCAGGAAGTAATAGCTCTACAGAGCTTGACAAGGCTTCCTAGCCCCTGTACAATTCAGCAGCCAAGTACATTTCGCGTGTCGGCAAGGTAGTAAATGCTCATCAGCACAGTACATTTTCAGTTGCAGCACGCATCTCTTGCAAACAAAAAATTTGAAAAAAAAATGAAAAGAAAAATGTCATGCATTTGCGCAAATTGAATGCATATTTAAGTGAACACAGAAACGCAACCAAAATAGTTCTTGTACGAAACGAGATTAAATACAACAAAAGAAAAGAAAAATATCGGATGCAAAAGAGTGTTCTGTATTATGGATGAAGTTCAGACCTGCTACATGACGTAACGTCAATACCATTCTGCACTATATCATTTAAAACAAGGGCAGTGTAGTTCTTTACACTTGGGCACCATAATTTGTGCGAGGTGTTCTTTGTTCTTAAACTTTTTCATATCCTGTAGAGGATATATTGAAGCGTAATCAGTTAATTTTGCTGTATCAATCAGGGCTGAAATATTTTTTGCTTCATATTTGTATCAGTTACCCTCATTTTAGAGAAATTAAGAACCAGAAAAGCTGCATAGTGGTATGATCTCTGGCTGTGTTGTAGATTTTGCATACATTTTTCTTTCTTTTTTTTTTCTGTTCTTTTAGAAATGTATGTGTGGCAGTGCCTCGTACAAGTTGGCAGTAATTCAAGTGTGACATGGAAAGGGTTTTAAAAAACAGAAATTTATATTAATAGGCAGAATATGATGATTGATATAAGAAGATAAAATGAGAGGTGGCTAAGCAAACATGGGTGACATGCACATCCCACTGCAGCTTCTCTGTGAACCATACGATTGTGTTAAAAGCTGGCACAATTTCTGTGTTATTGGAATAAAGACAGATTCAGAACATAGTACACATTTACCCTTCAGACGGAAGATCATAGCTTTTGTTTTGCGACCAACGCTCAAGCATCACAAGCACTTCATTAGCTTCAGGGTGTCTACCAACCGGGAAAACTGGGAATTCTCAGGTATATTGAGTAGTCTGGAAAAACTCTGGGAAAACTCAGAGAATTTGCGCCTCTATCAGGGAAAATTGGCTATAATTTTATCGATAGGGTTGAAAGTCGTGGTAATGCTGGCTCGAGTAACAGACTGGAATCGTAATGAATCGTCTTTGACACCCTATCGACGGCTGCAGGAGCTGCCAGTGTACAGTCAACGACCGACTTTCCAGATTCCCAATAATTTGGCCGGCTTCGTGGCACTGCCACATACTCCTAGAGTCAATGTATCAGAACGTCTCAAATTTCGAACGCAAGAACTCTTTGCCATTCGATTTTGCGGACGTTTTGCCGTGACCGAAGGCCTGAAATGGTATAATCAAAGCCACGACCGCTGCCATTTTGATAACCTCGCCGCCTCGAACCGGCACTCTCGCACGCAGATCCGCCGACAGCCATACCCACCACTGTGGAAACGCTAGACCTAGCTGCTTCGTCGTTCGCTATGAAGCTTCCTGCCATTGGGTGCTGTGTTTTTTATTGAAAGAATTTTGTCAGCAATGGCACGGACACTGCCTTTGTGGTCCTCGCGGTTGGCTTTGAAGCTTGGAAAGCATGGTGCTTTGCATAATTCTGGTTCCCAAAAGTTAGCTTCGCCACTCTACAGGAATGTTACTTGGTGAAGCATATGCAAAAGTATTGCAGTGGAGCATAAGTGTGGGAAGGGGCTATTGCTGCGGGACACAGTATGTATTCCTTAATTATACGTGCGAGCACCGATATATGCCTAATATGTGTACCGACAGGCCTTCAAAGCATTTTCGAATGTGCCTGTGGCGGTTTGAGCCCTTAAGGGCAGTAAATGACATGCATTTATTTTTTCGAACTGCCGGATTTTTCGGACATTTTCGCGGCCCCTAGGGAGTTAAAAAAATAGGACGTGGACTGTGCAACTGACCAAGAAGATGCTTGAAATGATCCGTGGGGCAAACGAGTGGTGGAAGGAGGACAAGGACAGAAAGGACCAACGCACTGAGGAATTAACGGGAAAGGAAGGGTGCCGCCGCCATTTTGAAGGAGCTTGAGCTCAAAAAACAAAGTGTTGGCTGGTGCCGAGTAGCAGGTGTCCCTCATCCAAACCAAAATAAACTGAAGCAGTTAAACACGACATCGATGTGTCGTGCACGGGCTGAGAGTATGTCAGGACAGTTGAAGTTGACTTAAGAGCTGTTGAGAGAGAATCTCAATTGGGATAAAGTTCGGGCCTCATACCACTGAGCTTGCTCTTAGTTGATAGAAATAGCTCATATTCGAAAATATTTCCTTCTGTATACATCTCCTTTTAATTCGTATTTCAGTATGTCCTACTCGATTTGCAATTTTTTTCGAAGACATTTTATTTGCTGGGAATTTTACTAACCCCTCCCTTCTATTTTGTTTTTGAATAACATAAACACTACTCCTTAGTATTTAATTGGATTAAGTCGTTTCTTTTTAAAAATTTGTTTCATGTGCTTGTTTCATGTGCTTACTAAAGAGTGACAGCATCGGGCAATATGGTTTCAGCCCGTCTTGACATAAAATATAGTTCTGTGTCACTCAGGGAATTTCGCAAAGGCACTCGGGGAAAACCAGGAAAACCCTGGGAATTTGGAAATGTCGACTTGGTGGACACCTTGAGCTTTTCATCAGGATCCTTACCGGCAAAAAATACAGGAGTGTTGTTGGCATATATAGCATAAAAAGCATCAGAGTAACAACACAACTCTCAAAGTTAGGTTTTCTGTACCCACCCACCCATCCTTTCCATTACCCAATCATCAGGTGACCTTCTCACCCTTAGCTTTACCCTCGCTAAATGGCAAAGACAATATCACATTTTTCAGGAACTATTGACGATGAAACATTTATGACATCATCAATATATAAATTGAATAAAAAAAGCCTCAGCATGCTTCCCTGTGGTACCCGTGGCATAATCTGTAGCATTTGTGATGGATGTCTATTGACACTAACTTACTGATGGCGATGTGACAAATAAGAACCTATGGGTTCAAGAGCATGGGCCTTCAAGAGTTTGGACCTTGGCAAAAAGTATGTGATTACCTAGGCTGTTCAAAGCCTTCTTAAGATCAACGGAGAGGGCTAATACTATCTTTTTTTCCTTTAAAAGTTTTAAGAAATAATTTTTTTATTGGCAAGAAGTGGAGTTTCCGTAGATCTTTTTTTTTCTGAAACCATGTTGAAATGGACATTACAGAATTGTCGCTCTACAGAACGAGAACGGCAAGATAAAATATTCTTGTCAAGGTTGTTCGAGAAAACAGCAAATAAAGGTATTCTGCAAAACAAGAGTTGTGTAATACAAGTTTGGTAACCCTCAATCAAAATCTGAAGTTGAACCAAATGCTGAATTTATAATCTTCTATGCCTGTATCCGTCATGGAATGTCATGTCTTCGTCTCTGTTAGTTAAAATTTTAGTACTTCAAGGGTCTTGTAATAAAACATGAAAGCCCTTCCCAATTACCTGCCTTATTCATGTGCCATACGCACCACTAAAATGCTAATTTTGCCATCAGAAAGCTTAGTGTGCCTGTAAAAATTCTTGGTTTGACTGCTCGTTGTGACCATCTGCGTTTTAAGAAGTTTCAAGATATAACATGCCTTCAAAGAGCTAAATCAAGTTTTGTTCCAAAAAAAAGCCCAGCAAACTTTATGAAGTGCACCATCATAGCATTTGAAAGACTAAAGCATGATTCAGAAAACTCTCGTGATGTGGTTAGCCAGTGGGTACCAAAAATCAATGGATTTGGCTGGTAGATTACTTTCTTTCTTTTGTGTGTGTTATGTTAAATTGTGTACAACAATTCTGTCCAGTAAACACATTGATTGCAACTTCTATGGTTTCAGGAGGCAGCATAGCATTTCACTGCTTTAGCCATTTCCACACATGTTGGACTTCATGATTAGCTACTCGGAGCCATTTCAGGTGCCAACTATGTGAACATAAATTATGTGAAAAGGGCAGCCTGTCTCTGTTACATATTTTTACATTGTACTTAACTTGCCCGGTCTTCGATGTCAGAGAAAGTCTAACATCTTTTCTCATTTTTACTATTTTGCTGTGTTACTGTTGCAGTAATAAGGGTGGCACGGTTGAATTTAGAATAGCAAACGTCTTTTAAACATGCAGGTGTTGGTGGCATTTTTGTGTTTATTTGCATTATATCGTATGTAAAACAACTCTAGATTGATCTTTCTTTGTAGAACCTTGAAATCATGTGTATGCTATAACAACGGGGCATAATTTATCTTTCCAGGAAATAATGAACAGCTTCCATGCAAGGGCTGTCAAAGTTCCAGATATTGTATACAAGCATCATCCATCACGTGTGACCATGAGTATACTGCCCTCAATCATGGATTCTAGCGTGTCCAAGCGTTTGCTGGCTTGTGTGCTGGCTGCACTGAAAGCAAATGGTGAGTCTGAAGTTATCATTTTGTTGGTTTAGTCAGCTTATATGTTCTGACAAGTTCTGAAATGTGTTGCCCTTAAACCATAGAATGCCATGTGAGAGATGCTCAGCATCAATTTTAAGTGATGCTTTCAATGTGTGGTAGTGTGCTTCACCACAGCCTAGGGCATTAGCATAAACAGTAGAACCACATTGATACGTTGCCATTACATATGTTTTCCCAGTGCCAATGTTCACAATCGAGAACACAAAAAGTGACCCAATAGAGTTAAGCTATTTTTTACCCATTCATATATTCCCGGAAAACAAAATTTTTCAGCACCAATGTTCAGTACATCACCAAACTGCGATTGTATGATATGTTTTCCGGCTGCTAGATCCCATGTAAACAAAAAAAAAAAAAAAAACAGGTGAGGCACGTACAATCGAGAACAGTATATAGCTGTCCATCGTGGCAGCTTCACTGCAATGCCCGCCCATCTCTCGTGGAAATGCCGGCGTGCACTCAATTTCTCATTTCGGTACCAGCAAATCTCTGGGGTCGTCGCGCATGGCATTCACAGCTATCACCGCCAATCCTATTGCGATAAGCATCTTTGCCTATCCCTTTCACAGCGCGTGGTGCCATCGGAAGCATAGCGCATGCTTCTAATAGGCAATAACCGAAATGCACCGCCGTTCCCTGCCGCAGACTGTGATCCTATACGTTTTCCGGCTGCTAGATCCCATGTGAACAAGAAAAGGCTCGAGGCTCACGCAATATAGAACAGTACACAGCCACTCATCTCACATAAAAACGACGATGCGCACACCTATTGAAATAAGCATCTTCACCTAATTCTTATACAGTGTGTGGTGCGTAGAGCCATTGGTAGCCTACAGAACGCTTTTAGTAGGCGATAGTCCAAACATGCCGCCGTTCTCTGCTGCAGGTGGTGCGATGTGGGCATCACGTTTCGCTTCGGTGGCATCCAGTATCACTCTCTTAAAGGGACCCTGAAACGATTTTGACGGTTTTCT
Source organism: Dermacentor variabilis (assembly GCF_050947875.1). Classification (NCBI taxonomy): domain Eukaryota; kingdom Metazoa; phylum Arthropoda; class Arachnida; order Ixodida; family Ixodidae; genus Dermacentor; species Dermacentor variabilis. The sequence goes on along the minus strand of NW_027460280.1, from coordinate 45,895,323 downwards.
GTAAACGTACCGAGTTGTTAGAGTAGGTCCTTCTGATCATTAATTGACGCATCTAAGTGCTCCGCATGAAGCGTGTAATTTATTATAAGGTTTTTACAATGCGCATCGCTGCCGATTGCAGCACACTGCTCGGCGGAATTTTAAGCCGCTCCTACCCATATGGCGCAAATCACCCATATGACGTCAGTGTGGCAAGCTATCCGATTGGCTGACCAGGGCGCGTGATCAATAATTTTTCCAACTTTATGGTAAACAAATGATGTTTGTAATAGTTGGAATGTTAGTTAATTTGTTTTTATTAAAAGAATGTAACATAAAGAGAATGCAGAAGAAAAATTTTTCATTACACTTAATTAAGCCCTTCCAGCACACAGCAAGTGTCGTCTGCTTGTGTTACAACGTGCTCCGTCTTTGGCGAGTGCTATGATTCGACTTTGTTGCGTTGTGGACTGCAAATGTAGCGACTGGCAATATTTCAAGCTGCGGCATTGTGTCCCTCTGCAAGCCAGTAGACGAGCGTACTGGCTGCAGTGCATCGGACTGCCGCTATCCGATTGGCGCCAAGATTTGCGCATTTGCGGCTGTCACTTTACACCGGAAGATTACTAACACAATAGCGTTTAGCGAGTCCGGTATTAGGGTAAACACAAGTGCGAGGAGACAGGGCCTGGCCGTGTCCCCGTGTCATATCGCAGGATGAACAGAAGCGCAAATGTGAATGGTCTGCATGGTGCAGCCACCTGGTGGCGTAGAGCACAACCACACACAGTAGCAGTAACGAAATGTATTCTTCTTTGCCGCTGGTGTAAATTTTTCGCAGGAGTTAACACATTGTTTTTGTAAATGTTTAAAATGTTTTACACTTGGCTAGAGCAATATTACCGTATTTACACGATTGTAAGTCGACTGCTTTTTTTTAATTTGAAAGTCTGAAGTTGGGGGGTCGACTTACAATCGAAATTAAGACATGGCCACGCCAAAAAAAAACGAGACCTACGGGAGCTACAGCGTAGTTACAATTTTATGTTTGCTCTATGGCCCTACCCGTATCTTTTCGCTATCCCGCGTATGTGTTTGCTTTTGGAAGGGTTTTTCAACATTTTTGAGAGTTTTACAGTGCATGCAACACCCATGGGGGGGTGTCGATAGTTGATGGAAGCGCCACGGTTCCCATTTGCGGCGGGGCACCCTCAGAACGGCTGCGTTTGCGGAGAGTATCAGTAGTTCGTGGAAGAGCAGACACCGCTCGCAGGTTTCTCTTTTTCTGTTGAAAGGCAATGGCATTGGTTTGACGCATTCCACTTGACTGCCGGGTACGTGCTACTTCTATGCTTCCCCAGTCGTCATGAGTGCTCCAGGCCCACTAATCGTTTGGCATTCATTCACAGCAGCATTCAAGAGGGCTGCAATCCTTTACGCCGAAGAAACAAATCACTGCGCAGCGGGCCGCAATTTCGGATGTTTCTGAACAGGTGGTGCGAGAGTGGTGACTGCAGCGAAGCGAAATTTTCACCTATGACGGCAAGTGAGAAATTTTCCACATGCCGAAGTCTGGACGCTTTCCGGAGTTGTAGGCTAAGCTTGCCGCGTACGTCGCTGAAATGCGTGATCAGACCCTGCCAGTGAAGTGCGACATGGTCATGAAACAAGCCCGGACCTTCGCCTTAATTTTAAGGCCCTGCTCCTCCGCGAGTACGAGTGGCTGGTGGCAGAAGACCGCAAAATTATGCCAACCGGACCTGTCAAAAGAGCCTCCCTGACGGCTGCGTGTGGTTGGGTGCATTCAGCGTTGACTGCTGTTCCACAAGATGTCCTGGTGCGGTCGTTTGCCAAATGTGAAATTTCGCTGGACCACGACGCGCTGTGGGACCGCAGCAACGATGACGATGGCAGCGCTAGTGAAGACGAGTAGTCCAGTGACCATGTCAGCTACTAATAAATTTTCGTTATCGAATGCGCCCTTGGGTATACCCTTTTTTTTTTTTCTCTGGGGGGGGGGGGGGGGGAGTCGACTTACATTCGAGTCGACTTGCAATCATGTAAATACTGTACTTATCGTATGAATGGGCTTTCGTAATCAAATGGCAAGCGTTCTGTTGTCGTCCTCACACTATGCGAGAACTTGTTCTGTCTTGCCATCCACAGTTGCCATCCTGTGATGGCAGTGACGCTGGCTAGCCAGGCTTTGAGGATAGGCTGTTCCGAACAGGGTTTTGGTTTCATGTCAGTTTGCACTGCCCAAGCAATTATCAAATTTTCTTGGAAAAAAAGGCGCACATTGTGTAAATACTGTAATAATTCATTGTTAGCTACCATTTTCGCATTCAAATTTTTCGTGGGCAAGCCATCAATAGGCATTTTTAACAGGAGATGACGTGTTCGACGCATTCACTGATGCATCTCATCACAGGTAGCTGGCCTATGCTATCTAGGCGTCACATGGAGGCTAAGCGCGTCATCCGAGTCATCCGAGACACCGTCATCCGAGCCTTGGTGAGGGTTGCCTCTTTCGTGATGAGTACGAGGTTGAGAGAGCGAGAGAGTGAAAAAGACGGTTGACAGGTTGGAGAAACGGAACAGGGGGCTTCTTTACATAGAAGAGGCAAACTTATTTGCACGGAGCACGAAGCGCACTACATCCTTGTGGGAGAGCACGCCAGAGGAGTGCAGTGGTGCATTCACTTCTCTATTTCTCTACAGTGCGCCGCGCAGGTAGCCGCAACTGGGGGTTGGCCTCGGAGACCACCCTGGCGCAATCTCGGGGGTCACGCCCAGGTCATGCATTCACTTCTCCCGCTCTCCCTGTGGCGTGCTGCTGGCTGGCAGCTGGTTGTGGCCTCCGAGATCGCATTAGCCATGAGCCGGCCAAGCCAAGCCGGCACTGTGTTATTTGTTTACCTCCTCGATCACACAGACGAGTTCTGTGTTGTGTGCCATGTGCTGCTCGACCACAACGAGCCAAATGGAAAGCAGACTCGAAAGACTATCACAATAGAACAGAAGGCAGCTGCCTAAAGTCTGTCGTGTCAGGTTCTAAGAAGTCGCATCACACGCCGAAGATTCTTTTGTTGTTTTATTCAAACTTCATCGCATCTATGACTGTATAGGTAGTGGCTCCACGGGCTGCAAGGCCATCTCTTATTCACATGCAATTGTACACCCCATTGGACATATGTAGCAGTAAATGGCAACAATGCATATAATGAAGGAACGTATATAACGAAGTAATTTCAGCTCCCCCTTCAATTTTGTTATAGTGAGGTTTGAGGGTATAGTCTTCATATATCCTTAGTAGCTTGTTGGGTTCGAATTAAATATACATTTTCAGAACATAACTCGAGTTTACTCCTGTCAATTCATAGCAGACAAGCTTAGCAAAAGGTCTCCTGCGGATTTTAATGACCCGTCAACATCTTGCCGTGCTGATACAAGGCACAGGAACAACAAAATGCGTACACACACCAAAGTCAATCCAAATGGGTCTCGAAGCTTCAGGCGAAAAGCAATCCAGAACCAATTGCCACTGACATCAGCGAGGGTGGTTGTGGTAGCAGCGATTGAACCGTGACTATGTGAGGAGGGAACAAACATTAAAAACGAAAAACTATTTTTCATGTGAAACAAGACGCTGATTTTCTTGCAACAAAAATCATGATGACCACAAACAAAGTCGTGGTCATCAAGTCAGATCTGTTAATGCTTGCCTGAGCACGTGTGACACCAATAAAACTACCTGTAAAATGCAGAATATAGGTCGACCTCCCTAACATTAATTCTAAAGAAATGAAAAAAGAAAAAGAAACAGTATAGACCAGTAAAAAATGACAAGTAAATAATATGGGGGTCAACTTCTTGCTGAATATAGTTTTTAAACCTAGTTTCCGATTTTTTACGGTACTAACCTTACTTCGTGTAGTTGTCTCTTTGCTATCGCCATCAACTTCCGTCTTTTCTCAGGATGAATATCGTATCTTTTTACACATTTGCTTTTAATTTGTGGGCACACTCTCCGGGCACTAAAGGCTCATTCATATCAGCGCTTGACAGCGGTCACGCAACCAAGTTGATTGCAAATACAGTTAAATCCTGTTATAAGAGGCATGGATCTAACGGACAATCGGGTATAATGGGCACTATTCGCCCTCATGATTGGCCGCCCTATCTCTCCCAATTATTGGACCTCTTTCGTAAGAGACACCAGATATAGAAGACAGTCTGTTGTAAAGGACAAGCTGTCAGTGAATTTTGGTCAGTAACCTTGCTTGTAACTCATTCTAACCTTACATGTGGTGCCGTCGGCCACTGATTGCGTTCACGTCCGTTGTGGAAGCAAAAGAAAGCAACAGGCACGCGTAAAGTGGATCAGTCAGCAAAAAAACAATGATTAAAGGCCACTGCAACGAGAATGCTTCACAGAGAAGCACTTCAAGCTTACCGCCAAGGGTACAAGCGCAACTGCATGTGCAGGCACTTGAGCGAGCTAACAATCGGCAGAAAAGCGAGAGAATAGCGAAGTCAAAACCAAAACAAGCTGGTTGTACAATGGTTATGGACGACGACAGTGCGAGCTACAAATCTCAATGGCTATACTTTTAGAAATCGTCGATTTTACCCATCATTTTCACCATTTATACATCCCTATATATATATTTTAAATTGAGTTTTGTTATAATTTCTTAGTTTTGCTTAAGCTTCAGTGGGCAATCCTGAAGGTGACCCAATCAACGCTCTCTACAGTGTATAGCCAAATTGTCATCACCCTACTGTTCCAATTTTCTTTCTCCATGTGCTGTTGCCTTTATTCACTGTCGTTGCCTGGCTGTCACCGCTTCAGTATGGCGGACAGCTCCTTCAAGCGCTGTACTTTCCCGACTGTCACAAAAAAGTTGGAAATCATTACGGATATAAAGTGCAAAATGAAGCAAGGAGACGCCACCAGGAAATTTGGGTTGTCTAGAAGGACGATCGGTAGGATTCAAACCCAATGAGAGAAGCTGTTAAAAGAAGTGCCAACCGGAGCAAGCAGATAGAAACTCCGTGAGTCCTCCCATCCTGCCTTAGAAGAAGGGCTTCTTCTGTGGATACAGGATGCACAGAGCAAGAACATACTGCTCAGCGGACTCTTGGTTCAAGCCAGAGCCAGGCAGCTTGTGCTTGGCCTGGTTTTGGTTTTGCGACACCACGTACCCAAGCACACGAGGGTTGAACCCTCCCGCGTGTAGCTGTGCGCGGCTTAGCCGTGTCCGGGGAAAAGGAGATCCTGGAGGTTGAGCCAATGCCAGGTGTTTGGCCCTTTACGGCCCCTCGGCGGCGGCAGCACACCCCTTTGGCCTCTGCTTCACGTAGACGACCCCCCCCCACGTGGGGAAAGCAGTAGTTGCTTTTTCCTATCCTCCTCTCCAACCTTCGTCTTTCTCTCTAGACCTTACATCTTGCCTATCTCCTACTCATTTCTTTATTACTTCCGATCTTCCTGGCAGCAAGGGTTATCCTTGTGTGAGTAGCCAACCTAGGTTATATCATATTTAGTTATAGTGGCAGCGTACAGCTGGCATTTGAAGGCCCTGTTTTTACAGGCCCTGCAGCGTCCCCCTGTAGAGCTCCATAGTGGGTAGGTGGCACTACTGCCGAAAAATACTCTCACTTATGGCTAGTTCCTTCCTCCCACTACCTGATCGCTCCCTGAGGAGGAGGCGCACTGAAGAAATCTTTGAATTTTTTGGACGCCAAAAAGAAACCTTCCTGCGATTTCATGTCATCCACTCTGAAAAACAAGAAAAACAAGCACGAACAATCTCACCTTTTGTTGTTTCGAAATCCCTAACTCAGGCACTTGGACCAGGCTATAGACCTCAGACTTTGCCCAGGCGGCGCTGCGGAAAAACCCGTCACCAGCGCCCCCATCGCAGACTTGGCGCGAACTGAGTAGTGCAAAAAGAGCTGTCCGCAAGCGAAGGTTCGTAGGCCACAATGGACTCTCCGCTTTCGGTTGTGTTGAGGCACGGGTTCCTAAAAATCAAGGACCTGGAAAGCATCTTCCGCCCATCCACGCTTCGGAAAGGGAGGAAGCTCAGCAGGACGAAGTACGTGTACAGTACAATATAAAAGAAGTTTCATGTGTTATTTCAGCGTGCTGCAACTCGCAAGTACAGAGAGCATCAGGTTTGTTTATAGGCATATCAGCATAAAAATCTAGGCATTTAAAATTGGTTCATATTGAAAATGTCCTGAACACAAGACTTAATTATTGTAATGTTTTTTCTCGCCATTATTTACAGAGAGTAAATCCTTCCATAGCCTTTTTCAGGGCAGCAAACAGCGTGTGAAAATAACGAAAGTAAGCTTCTTACAGTGCCTACGTGCTGCATCTTTCTTTCTCACAGGAGCTACAGCCTCACTCAGTAGCTTTGAACTTTTCGTAGACGCTTCAATTCAACAAGCACGCACAAATAAATGTAAATAAACACATCTTTTTCTTTACACACGTGAGTTACTTCGCAACTACTCATCCAGTGCTGCTACAGCAACTTTATTGCTCACATTTGAAAAAACGCAGGCTCAGCACATTGCGAAACATGCTTGTTGTATCGGCGCAGGACATGCAAAATACCGAAACTAGAAATGAGCTCGCGATACAACGATGCTCTAGAACATGATCTTGAATTCATAAACAAACCAAAATCTTTGGTTAAACTGACCTGCCAAATCTCCCTGTTCACTTGCTGAGTCAAGCGGAGGCGGACGCCTGTTAAAAGGTGGAAATATCGATGGCACATACGCAGGATGGTTCGCAACATTGGTTTTTCTGTTACCAACTAAGTGGCGGCTGCAGATTCTTGAGTTTTCACTTGGTTACCGCAGTCCTCCATCAGAGCTACGCAACACAATTGCAACAGAACAAAATTGTTGCACTTTCATGTGAGCCGCTGTGTTGTGGGGAATGCAAGTAATTCCATTACCCAACAGGTTGAACGGCCCGTATCCAGCGCTCTCGCCTTTCCCCTTCATACGATCGCGATGGAAATCGGTAAAACTGAACGTTGTTATTCAGTCCTTCACGGTCATGGCAATTTACAACACAACAGTGGCATCGATTGCGGCGTTTCTTCGTAGCGCGTGAAGCTATCGAGGTTACTGTCGTTCCTGCCATCAGTCTGACGGGTGAGCCAGCAAGTGCTTTATAGCAGTTTGGCGGCGCGTCCGACTAGCGGAGAAATTCATAGCTCTCTGTCTGGGTGTTAAATGCGCAAAACACTCGCAATATGGACCAAAATCTAGTTAAATCATTGTTTCGCAGTCGCTAGCTGCATAGGCAACTTAGCAGGGGAGTCGGGCTTTGCACTACTCAATTACTGCCTCTTCTCACCAGCAGGTGGCGCTACGCGTCTTGCAAAACTCCAGAGTCTGACATCCATAAAGCATCAAAGATGGCTAGCGGCTATCTCATTTTGGAACTCCATGAGAAAAAGCAACACGAGAAACTGCATAACCTAGTATCATTTGGAGATGTCCCAGTGACAGTGACCCCACAGCGCACAATGAACACCACCCATGGTGTAGTTTCTGATGATAATCTAATGGAGCTTACGGACGTTGAACTAGTAGAAGGCTGGAGCGATCAGAACGTAATCAATGTTAAGAGAATTCTGCTAAGGCGTGATGGAAAAGAGATTAAAACAAAACATCTCATTCTTACCTTTGGTTCAAGTGTGCTCACTGAGAGTATAGAGGTTTGAGACCATATGTCCCAAACCCTCTGAGATGTTTTAAATGCCAGCAATTTGGCCAGAGCTCACAAAACTGCCGCGGCCACCAAACGTGTGCAAAATGCAGTGCTCATGAGCACTCTGCTGAGTCATGTGAAAACTCTCTCCACTGTGTGAACTGTGATGAGGAGCATGCCGCGTACTCGCGGTCGTGTCCATCATGGAAAAAAGAAAAAAGAATTGTCACAATAAAAGTAAAAGAAAACATCTCATTCAAGGAAGCACTCAGGCGGGTGTCCTACCTTCCTAAAGTCAGCTTTGCCGAAGTGGCACGTCAGTGGGCAGTGCCACAACGGCCCCCGGCGCCTGTCCGGCCCACACTGAGTGAGCCGGCAGTGACCCCATCTGTCCCCGTGGTGGCTGCAGCCAGCGCTGCTCTGCCAGCCCAGAACGGGCCGTCGACCTCCGGGCAGGTGGTCTCAAAGGCCTCGTCCAACGTGCCGAGGCCTTCACGTCAAACACAGCGCTCTTGCGCACAGCGCTCGGAAGAGCGTGTGTCCAGCGCCTCGCAAGAGATGATGGACACAACAACCAGCCAGATGGCGCCACCAGCGCCTAAGGAGCTACGAGCCTCCTTCGACCGCTCCAAAAAAGACAAGAGTCGCGTCACGGCGCCTCCAAAGGGCCCGTGAGCTAATCCTCATCTCTTTAACACACAGCACACGACTCATTTTTTTATAATGGGGACACAAACACTATAATGGAGTGTACGAAAACTTCTACATAACCTCGACAACATTAAAGAAGTCCTACATGAATATAGTCCAAAGGTGCTGTGTGTTCAAGAAACACACCTCAAACATAGGCAAATTTCCTTCGTCAATATGCTATTTTTCGTAAAGACCGCGATGACACTCTCGTGTCATCCGGTGGTGTTGCAATCATTGTAGACAGAGGTGTTGCTTGCCTGGAATTAAAACTTCGTAAGCCCCTAGAGGCAGTTGCTATCTGAGGGGTGTTGTTTGTCAAGCTGGTCACTATCAGCTCTGTGTACATCCCTCCAAATTATCAACTTACTAAAACCGAATTTCAAAACTACATACATGAACTTCCTGCGCCATACATAGTTGTCGGATATTTAAACGCACGTAACACTTTGTGGGGAGACTCTCGTTACAATGCAAGAGGTCGCATAATCGAAAACTTTTTTTCCCTCAGGACCATGTATACTTAATGAAGAAGAGCCGACATACCACAGCGTGGCACATAATACATACTCCTCGATAGATGTAAGCATAGTGTCGAGTACACTAATGCCGTACCTTGAGTGGTCCGTTCTGAAGAACCCCTTTGGAACCGACTACTTCCCAGCTATGTTAAACTTAACAAAACAAGATGGATGCTTGCCACATGCTCCCTGGTGGAAGATTGAATCGGCTAACTGGGAACTTTTCCGAGAACTAACATATATAATCCGGGATGAAATAGATTCTCTCAGTGTAGACAATGCTGTGGCATATATTACAAGCTTTATCATTGAGGCTGCGAGAAAATGCATTCGTGAAACTAACGGACTGTCAAATAAGCGACATATCCCATGGTGAAATGAAGAATGTAAAAAAAAGGATGGAAAAACCAAAACAAAGCTTGGGGACGACTTCGCAACTTTCCAACCCGCCGAAAACCTGATTAGTTTTAAACAAATAGCAGCTCAGGGTAGAACACGACGTGCTAAAAGGGAGAGTTGCGAGAAGTACATCTCTGGTATAACTTCCTACACGGACGAGACGAAAGTCTGGAATAGGGTGAATAAATTAGTAGGCCGAGAGACGCATCCTCTACCCTTAGTAAGTACCCGAGGTGATAGCCTGGAAGATTAGGCGGATTGTCTAGGTGAACACTTTGAATATGTTCAAGTGCATCACACTATATGGAATTTTTCAAAGAGCGTGAAGAGAGACAGCCCCTTAATCACGAAGACACATCGAATGAGGTTTACAATCATCCATTTAGCTTAGCTGAAATTAAACAGGGACGCGGCCCTCGAAAACCGAAAAATCGCGAAAAAGTCGATTTTTGAAAAACAATATTTTTGGGTTGTATGTCTCACAAACTACCTGTTCTGTAATTATCAGCACCTAATTAAACCGCAAAGTAAAAATAAAAAAACGCTACTTTTGAGGCCACCGCGGCCCACAGAACACGCGCAAATGCCGAAATGAAGTCGAACTTGGCGCGCGCGCCGTTCCCGGCCCATGCGGCCTGCCCGCGCCATCTTGGTGTCGTTCTGACCCTGAATTTTTTTTGTTTTGCCGCCTTGCAAAATGGCATTGTCGGCGCAGTTGGGCGTTTTCCCGCGATGCGATGCGCAAGCGTGGATTGGCCGGAGTAGCGCGTTCAAATCCCGCGAGCTAAAGCGAGTCTGCCATTGGCTGCTGCGCAGGCGGCGGCGGCTGCTCCCTTTGATGCTGCGCCCGCCGCGCTCACGTCGTTGTTGCCCATTGCTCCATCCTCCTCAACAGACGCCTGCTTTCGAGCTGTTAATCGCCTATCATTGTCTTTTAGATTATTTTCTCAACTTTCTTTTTTTTTTTTTTTTTGCTAGTTCTTTGCTGCACGCGATTCCGGCAAGGCCCATGACAGTGCAGATGCTCGGTGCGCAGGAGCGCGATATGGGCGTCTTGTACGAGCATCGAACTTGCGATCTGCCGCAGTGAGTGCCGACTGCGTAAACGCTTTTCAGCGGCGGAACTGTGCTGTCGGCTGTCGCCAGTGGAAAACTAACACATCGAGTTTGCCTGGAGCCGCAAGAGCTAATTAGAAGCTCCGTAGGAGCTTTCTAATAAAAAAACATGTGTTCAGCTTTAAGGCTTGTTTTCTCGGAATGGATTTTTTCACTAGTAGTGGTGCTGGGGAAGGCGATATCTCAAGGACCGCTCTTCAGATTTGTATGCTGTTTTTTTTTTTCTATTCTGTTCCTGAATGACTTTGCCAGGTGGTAACAGGCTTCTTTTTTTCCAAAGCTGGTGCAGTTAATTTATAATAAACAATTATTTTTTGACAAATATGGTCATTACTGGCTACATCAAATTCAAAGTTGTCTTAAAATTTTTGGAGGGTAAATTAAAGAAAAAAGCTCTGTAGCCCCCTGGGATACTTATCAAGGGATCATCACAGTGAATTTCAGCTTCCTACGATGTCCTGGCATTTCTCCAGGCTCTGGCTCAGGCATATACATGAACCACCTAGTTAGACGGCAATAACTCTGGAACTAATACACACATCTTCATGAAACTTTGCAGTTCCTCATAGTTCGGTGGTGTGAACGTACCCTGAAAGTTTCATCCGGATATCCTAAAAAATAAAAAAGTTCGGTCTCAAGGGTAGCCTACCCCCTTAAGGCGTCTCTCGCTTGTTGCAAAAAGTCGGCGCCAGGTGGCGATCGCATTATGTATGAAATGATTAGATACCTGCACCCTGAAGCACTGAAAACGCACCTCTCTCTTCAATGCCGTGTGGGTGGCTGGCTATATTCCATCCTCATTCATGGAAAGAAGCCATAGTCTTCCCGATACTTAAACAAGGTAAAGACTAATCAGCCAGCAGCCACAGGCCAGTTACGCAGGGTGTCTACCAACCGGGAATTCTCAGGGATTTTGAGTAGTCTGGAAAAACTCAGGGAATTTGCACTTTCATCAGGGAAAATCGGCTGTAATTTTATTGAAAGGGAACGAAAGTCACGGTAGTGCTGGCCTTAGTAACAGAGGAATCGTAACGAATGGTCTTTGGCGCGGTGTCGTCGGCTGGAGGAGTTGCCAGAGTACAGTCAACGAGCTACTTTCCGGATGCCAGATAATTCGGACGGCTTCATGGCACCATAGGGTCAATGTATAAGAACGTCTGAAATTTCAGACGCAAGAACCCTTCGCCGTCCGATTTTCCGGTCTTTTTGCTGTGACCACATGTCCGAAACGGCATTAATAAAAGCCACAACCGCCACCATTTTGATAACCTCGTTGCCTCGAACAGGAACACTCGCACGCAGATCCGCTGGCTGCTGTAGCCACTACCATGGCAGTGGTGGCGGCCATAGAGTTTCCTACAAAAATTACTAGAGGGAACTCTGGCGCTGCAGTCGTTGTCCTACCATGGGAATGATGGGAAGTTCATGGATTTGTCTGATCTTCGTGCTTGTGGATTCAGACGTTATTGTGGCTTTGTATATTACGCTATATAATTCTTATTGTCGTATATTTCAGAGCAATCTATATTCTTCGAAGTGCAGAAGACGCCGGGAACGCGTACAATTGCTATTAATTGCACCGATTGATCTTGTCCAGGTGGCCAAATCGAAACGCGCCAAGCGTCTCAAGGCACTGGCATGCCTGCGATAAATTCATAAGGGCATTTCATTGGCTTGTCGATACATGCTTCCGTGGCTTAATGGTTTCAATATCAGGCTTCTGTGCTAGAGTCCCTGTGTTTGAATCCTGCCGTCGGTCAATTTTAATGATGTTTATTTAATTATTTATTACGCATTACACTGTTGAAAATGACGAGTTTACAAAGTCACAAAGCCGTTTAAAGCCAAAAGGACGAAGTTTAATCAAATCCATGTAGTTCCCATAATTCCCATGCTGGGACAACCGCTCCCATTGCAGCTCCCATAGACACTAGCACCAGAGTTCCCTCTAGTAATTTTTGTAGGAAACTCTATGGTGGTTGCTACAGGGCCTAGCTGAGACGCCTAGCAGCTTCGAGGTTCAGTATTAAGCTTCTTACCATTCTGTGCCGTGCTTTTCATTTAAACAATTTGTCGCTGTCAGTAATGGCATCGGCTTCGCCTTTGTGGTCATTACAATTGGCTGCGAAGTTCGGAAAGCACAGCGCGTTGCATAATGCTGGTTCCTGAAAGTCAGCTTCACCTCATTACAGAATGTTACGCTTTGAAGCATAACAAGTGTGGGAAGGGGCAACTGTCACGGGACACAGTATCGTAAGAAACCAACAAACACTGACATCAAGGACAACATAGGGAAAATACTTGTACTTAATAAATGAAATAAAGAAACGATAAATTGATGAAAATGAAAGTGGATGAAAAAAAAACTCAACAAAAAAGGTCACATTCTCGTGACGCCTGTGGCAGAATGGATGTTCCACTTCCGCCGCCAAGGTCTGTGAGTGGCGGCGCTGGCTAACACTCCCAGGGTTCTACTAGGAAACATAAATACCCAAGAAAGTGGATGGGGAAACGGTGCCGCGGCAGCTCAATTGGTAGAGCATCGCACGCGAAATGCGAAGATTGTGGGATCGTTCGCCCCCTGTGGCAAGTTGCTTTTTAATCCACTTTAATTTCCATTAATTTATTGTTTTATTTCATTTATAAAGCACAAGTAATTTCCTCTATGTTGTCCTTGGTGTCAGTGTTTGTTGGCTTGTTATAATATGACTAATAAAAATCGGGTCCCTCGGTTAACCCCCTTTCTTCTCGTTTGGAACACAGCATGTATTCCTTAATTATACACGCGTGCACCCGCCATCTTCTTTCACAGTACAAGCACCGATATGCCTAATAAGTGTACTGGCAGGCCTTCAGAGCTTCTTTGGGCATGCATGTGGCGATTTGAACCCTTAAGGGCTGTAAAAAACATCCATTCATTTTTTCAAGCGTTTTCGCAGCCCCTAGGCGGTCCAAAAAATCGGACGCTGACTATACAAACTGTCCAAAAGGATGCTTCAAATAGTCCATGTAGCGAAAGCGCAGCCGAAGGAGAACAAGAAAACAAAGAACGTACACATTCAGAAATGAACGGGAAAGGAAGCATGCCGCCGTTTTTTGGAGGAGCTTGCACTCTAAAAGCAAAGCATTGGGTGATACCAAGATGCAGGTGCCCCTCATCCAAGCAAAAAAAAAAAAAGAACTCTTTAAAACAGTGAAATGCAACACTGAGGCATTGTATGCAGGCTGAGAGTATGTCAGGACAGTTGAGGTTGACTTCCAGCTGTTGCGATAGAATCTCACTTGTGATAAACTTCCGGCCTCATACCAATTAGCTTGCTATCAGTTGATAGAAATAGCTCATATTCGAAAATATTCTGTATGCATCTCTCTTATTCGTATTTGGGAATGTTAGACTCAATTTGTAATGGGTTTTACTATTTCTTTCGAATATATTTTATTTGCTGTGCATATTACTAACACTCCCTACTGTTTTCTTTTTGAATAAACACTACCCCTTACTATTCAAGCTGGATTAAGTTGTTTTTTATTTTTTAGCATGCTTACAGAGAGTGACACCATTAGACGACATGATGTAGGGAGCCAGTCTTGACATAAAACAAAGTTTTGTGTCACTCAGGGAATATTGCAAAGGCTCTCGGGGAAAACCTGTAAAACACGGGGAATTTGGAAATGTCAACTTGGTAGACACCCTGCAGTAGCATAACAAGCTGTCTGTGCACGCTGTGTGAAAAAATAAACCGGCGCTTAATCTCTTTACTAGAAAATAGCAAAAGATAGCCCCCTTCCAGTGTGGGTTCTGAAAAGGGAGATCGACAATAGACCACCTCGTTCGTATCGAGACGAACATGAGAGATGCGTTTATACATAAGCAGTTTTTGCTTTCAGTATTTCTAGATTTAGAGAAAGCCTATGATACGACATGGCGCTTCGGGATTTTGCGAGATCTTTCGGCGATGGGGGTCCGAGGAAATATGTTAAACACAGTGAAAAGCTACTTATCCAACCACACGTTTCGTGTGAGAGTGGGCAATGCTTTATCTAGAACATTCACCTAGAAGACTGGGGTGCCGCAAGGGGGTGTGCTTAGTTTCACACTGTTTATTGTAAAGATGAACTCCCTGTATACGGTCATACCAAGCACAATGTTTTATTCTGTGTATGTTGATGTACAGGTATGTTTTAAATTGTGTAACGTTGAGATCTGCGAACGACAGATACAGCTTACATTAAACATGTTATCTAAATGGGCGAATGCAAATGGCTTTAAAATAAATTGCCACAAAAGTATGTGTGTGCTCTTTTCAAACAAAAGAGGCATAACACTAGTGCCAAAACTCACGATCAATTGGGAGCATGGAGTAAGACATTTAGGAGGTGAAACTCCCATCAGCGCGAGCGAGCGCGGGCGACCAGATAAGGTCACAGTTGTTGTATGCGCTGACGGGACCGCATACAGTGGCAGCGCCATGTGGCGCGTCGTAGAAGCCGCAGCGAAAAAAAAAAAAATGCAGCGCCCGGGCAGGCGGCTTTTGCGCGCTGTCAACGGCGGTAATTTCTTTCCAGGCCGCCAGGCGCTGCCAGCACGATAACGGCTCCGCGGGCATGTGACTTTTTCTGGTCGCCGCAAACAGCGGAGTTTCCACTCCTAAATGTTTCTTGCTCCGTGATTGGGAGCAACTATCTGTGAGCAGTGAACACAAATTCCTGGGAATAATTCTAGACTCTAAGCTTACTTTCATCCCCCAACTTAAGTATCTGAAGACAAATTTTTGAAGACGATGAATATTTTAAAAATTCTGTCTTGCACAACATGGGGCAGTGATGAAAATGTCTCCTGAACTTGTACAGGAGCCTTGTCCGTTCTCGTCTTGACTATGGTGCTATAATCTATCATTCTGCAACGCCGAGCACACTAAAATCCTAGACCCTGTGCACCACTTAGGTATCCGCGTAGCGACTGGTGCTTTCAGGACAAGCCCTGTAGAAAGTCTCTATGCAGAATCAAACGAGTGGTCACTCCGTCTGCAGAGGTCATATTCCAGCTTTATATATTATCCGAAAGTAAACTCGAATCCTTAACATCCTTGTTGCACAACTGTAAATGACGTATCCTGTGCCATAGTTTTTAATAATCTGCCTACAGCCAGAAAGCCCTTCTCGCTCCATGTAAGGAACCTTAGTGGAGAAATGTGTGTCCCACTTGTAGAACACCATCCAATGCTTCCAGCGAAGCTGTCACCGCCGTGGCAGTGGCAGCTCGTCGAATGTGATATGTCGTTTATTGAAGGCAGTAAGCGTGCTCCTGAGATGCACATTTGAACGCACTTCCTTGAACTTCAGTCGAAGTACTACTGCTGCCGGAGTTCTACAGCGATGCATCTAAGTCACAAGCCGGCCTTTCTTATGCAGCAGTTGGTCCGTCCTTTTCTGACTCTGGCATTCTGCATGCATAAACAAGTATTTTCACGGCTGAAGCCTGTGCAGTATTATTGGCTGTGAAACACATAAAACAATTAAAACTAGGAAAGTCAATTATATATACTGACTCTCTGAGCGTTGTTAAGGCGTTAGTATAGCTAAAAAAGCACAAAAATCCTGTAATTAATAATCTTTATACACTCTTGTGCGCTGTTTATGCATGTAATCAACGTGTCATAATATGCTAGGTGCCAGGACACAGAAGGGTAATGTGCTCTCTGACGAAATCTCCACATCCACAGCAAGAAAAGATTTCAACTCTTCCATAGCTGTCTCCGCCATAGATTTGAGACCTTTTATTCGCAAAAAATTAAGAGATTATTGGCAACGCTTGTGGGACTCCCAAACCTCGAATAAACTTCACTTAATCAGGCCACATTTAAGCACCTCACCATCTATAATAAAGTTATGAGGAACTGATGTCGTGTTCTGTCGACTGAGAATAGGGCGCACATACAGTACACACAACTTACTGACTGGTGATGAACCTCCTACATGTGGTAGATGTGGTAAAAGACCGACGGACATCCACGTCCTTGTAATGTAAAGAAACAGAATGCGAGAAGAAAAAGCACTTTCCCTTGGCATATCAACACCATATCCCATTACATCCAGCACAATTTCTTGGCACGAACCCATTATTCAATAACAAATCAGTTTTAAATTATTCAAATGACGTTCTTACATTGCACATTACCTGACCAAATGCTACGTAGTACGGCTTCTTGCCCGAGGCTGCAGATGCATTCATTACATTTAGCATAGCATGTGTCTCCAGGCCCTTGCATTGAAGGGCCCTGTTGAAGCATCAGTGCTGCATTCACTACACGTTCCGTTACATCATCCGTGGGTAACAAGACAGTGCCATAGTTCACATCTCAGTCATTGTCATTATTTTAATCCTTCTACATATTTTATGCAATCTAGTGCGTCTGATTTAGGCCTA